>NW_012105764.1:385410-397192 GCF_000951045.1 Mandrillus leucophaeus | reverse complement strand
GGGCGGATCATGAGGTCAGGAGATTGAGACCATCCTGGCTAACAAGGTGAAACTCCGTCTCTACTAAACATACAAAAAAATTAGCCAGGCGTGGTGGTGGGCGCCTGTAGTCCCAGCTACCCGGGAGGCTGAGGCAGGAGAATGGCATGAACCCAGGAAGCACAGTTTGCAGTGAGCCAGAGATTGCGCCACTGCACTCCAACCTGGGCGACAGAGTGAGACTCCATCTCAACAACAACAACAACAAAAAGAAACATCAATAAATAACATTTATAACATCAACAAACTCTAAAAATGCACATCTCTTTATATATATGTGTGTGTGTGCAATTACTGGAAGCCATTATTTCAAAACTTAAATCTCTTATAAATAAACATTGATCTGAAATTTATTAATTCTTTTAGCTTCATATCACTTTTTTTCTTTTTTACAAGACCAAATTCCTTTCTCATCCATGCTTGGATGTCTGTGGACTCCTACCTACCACTTCATTTTTGGAAAATCATCCAAGTCCCTTTGTGACATTACCCTAAGAAACTTCCCTGATCCCACTTACCACACCCAAGATAGTCAGTCACTTCCCCTTCATATGTATTTTAAGTCTTTTATCATGTTTCTTATACTCTATAGTAAATATGTATGTAGTTATCCTACAGACAACTTCCAGGAATGCAGATGATGTCTTATAATACTTCAGTATTTAAAACTGTGCCTGACAAGGGGAACTGCTAGGGGGTGGAATGCAACTGAAATAAGAAGTTAGAGTTACTGTTTCTTTAGTACTTACTTTGTACCAATCACAAAGGCTAATATTTCATGCACATCTCTTCACCCTTCACAGTAAGCTTTCAAGCAGGAACTATTATCTCTCAGTTGAAGACATTAGGCTTGAGAAAGTTGAGTAACTTGCCTTTGGCCGCACAGCTAATAAGTAACAGAGAAGGACGTTTGTACAGGGGCTTGTCACCAAGGCTAATGAACTTAAAGCACTATAGGAAAGTAGGTGTATTGGACATATATTGATATTTTACAGATACAGGTCATTTTTCTTTTCTTTCTTTTTTTGAGACGGAGTTTTGCTCTTGTTGCCCAGGCTGGAGTGCAATGGCACGATCTTGGCTCACTGCAACCTCCACCTCCCAGGTTCAAACGATTCTCCTGCCTCAGCCTCCCAAGTAGCTGGGATTATAGGCATGTGCCACCACACTAGGCATGGGGTTTCATCATGTTGGCCAGGCTGGTCTTGAACTCCTGACCTTGTGATTCACCCGCTTCAGCCTGGGATTTCAGGCGTGAACCACCGTGCCTGGCCCCTTTTTCTCATAGAATTTTAGAGGCTTAGCGCTTAGAATGGAAATTCCAAAGTTATGGTCACAGTAATCTCCACCTGTCCTTTGACCTCTTTCTCTCTCACACAGTTGACAGCCTTTCTTGCCGTGTATTGGAAGGATATATGAATATATTACATTCTCCTCACTACTCTCTCAGCTTTCTCTGTGGCAGGTGTCTTTTTTTTTTTTTTTTTCTTTTTCAAAGAGGGAGTCTTTTCTGTCTTATACTCACCATAACCTCAAATTCCTGGGCTCGGGTGATCCTCCCACTTCAGCCTCTTAAGTATTAGCTAACAAGTAACAGAGAAGGGCATTTGCACAGGGGCTTGTCTCCAAGGCTAATGAACTTAAAGCATTAGAGGAAAGTAGGCATGTTGGACATATATAGATACTTTACAGATATTGATCATTCTTCTGATAGAAAAATTTTTCACGTGTAAGCTTACACTTCCAGTTCAAACAAAACTAAATCAATTAAGCTGTATCCTAATCGTGTAGGTCAGAGTCCAGGTGACATCCAGACCTAAATGCAAATGTTGATTGTGTGGTTGCTCATGTTCCTGGAGTCAGTTACTCACTACCAGAGTCATGGGTCAGAAGCAAACATCTCTTGGGGCATCCTAGCCATTAGCTTTGCCAACAGAGCAGGTACGAAATTTATCCAAAGGCTTTCTATGTGCCATTGCTTGATACATGCTAGGCTGCTTGGTCACTACATTTTATAATGTTCACAGTGGCCATTAGATATGCAAACTTTGTGTGTGTGTGTGTGTTTGTGACAGTCTTGCACTGTCGCCCGGGCTGGAGTGCAATGGCACGATCTCGGCTCATTGCAACCTCCGCCTCCCAGGTTAACACGATTTTCCTGCCTCAGCCTCCCGAATAGTTGGGATTACAGGCGCACACCACTATACCCGGCTAATTATTTGTATTTTTAGTAGAGACAGGGTTTCACTATGTTGGCCAGACTGGTGTCAACCTCCTGACCTTGTGATCCGCCGGCCTTGGCCTCCCAAAGTGCTGGGATTACAGGCATTAGCCACCGCACCCAGCCTAGATATGCAAACTTACATGCTGTTCTGAACTTATAAAGATGACTTTCTAATAGGAATCTCCAGAGCAGCCTTCTAGTGTGAGTAGCTACAGATATATGTTGGCTATTTTATGGCTACTTTGGAGGAGGAAATCTGTGTTTGAGGCCAGAATGGGTGCACTATGCCTATTAAGAATCTGGAGAAATGAGAGATGATACAAGCATGATATTTATTGGAACCCTGCTTGACTGGAAACACTATTGATGCAAGTCAATTAACTAGATGTTATTTGGAGCAAAACTCATTCCAAAAATGAAAGTTGCATTGGCCTAGGAACTGGAGAGGGTCACATAAGTTTTGAGAGCCATGTGAACCTGAGCAGCCAGGTCTCTGGTGTTTTTTGGCAAGGGCAGAATTGCTCCAAAGCTCAATCACTTCTTTTCACAATATCATTTACACTTTTCTTTTTTTCTTTTTTTGTTTTGCCCTTATTATTTTTTGTTTTGCTCTTATTTCCAATTCATCCTTCTCTAGGTACAGAAGCAAGCTAAAATTATGGTTAATGACAAAAGGTAAATTCCAACAAGAACTGGAAGAACAAGAATAGACAGATCTTTTCAACTTGTTTCTTAGTTCTACATCTTGAAAAAGTATTTTTTTATTTGTATTTTTTTAAGGGAAGGTTTTAGTGAGTCATGAATCTCAAAATTAAGAATAAACATAGTGACTGGGCGCGGTGGCTCACCCCTGTAATCCCAACACTTTGGGAAGACGAGGCGGGCAGATCACCTGAGGTCAGGAGTTCCAGACCAGCCTGACCAATATGGAGAAACCCCGTCTCTACTAAAAACACAAAATTAGCCAGGTATGGTGGTGCATGCCTGTGATCCCAGCTACTCAAGAGGCTAAAGCGGGAGAATCGCTTGAACCCAGGAGGTGGAGGTTGCGGTAAGCTGAGATCATGCCCCTACACTCCAGCCTAGCCAACAAGAGCGAAACTCCATCTCAAAAAAAAAAAAAAAAAAGAATGAACATAGCAACATACAGTTGTTCACATATTCATTAAACACCTCTACAATTCATTTTAGTAAGTAGATATGAGGATGGTGAGCATAGTTTTATTTAATGAGTGATGCTAATTCTGTTGTAACTGTCTTAGCAAAAATTCTTGGGATATTTAAGATTAATCTGAAACCATTGCAAAGACATGGTGATCAAATCAACTAATGAGACTGCATCAATGTTTCCCTCAACTTCTGTACTTACAGCATTTTGCTTGTACTTCTGTTGTAAGTCCTATCTTGCATTAGAGTTGCTGCCACTTTCCTTTTGCATTAGATCAACTAGCCCTGTAATTTGTAAGCAGTAGGCATCCAAAAACTAAGTTGAAATGCCAAATTTATAGTTCGGTACCCAAATTTTCTTCCAAGACTTAATTTGACTTAAGAATAATTAAGAATATTAGAATAAACATAGTGACTGGGCGCGGTGGTTCATAAAGTCAAATTATTTATTCTTCTCTGTGTATTAGCAACTGTTTTGAGAAATAAATTCGCAAGTGATGCTGAAGCCTTACATGTCTCATCTAGCCAAGCCACAGGCCAAGGCTTCTTTCTAATCTCCTCTAATAGTTTATTTAAAAAAAAAAAAAGTATGAGTTGCCAAATAAGATTGACTTTTAAAAATTATTTAAGTCACTCAAAATGCACTAATAAAAATGTAAAACATTTGCTAGGCATGGAAAAAAGTTTACATGTTAATTTGTTCCTCTTTTGCTATATTTCTATCTCCCTTTTTTCTTTGATTGTAAATTAAATGAAAGTGTTAAGTTAAATTTTGACCAGAGATGCAGTATCATCAGTGGTATTCACATTTTGCCTCTCATTATTCACAGTTGTCTCTTGTGGTGAAAGGGGAATGGCAGTGTGGCATACAAATAAAATCTACAGTATAAGACATATACAATCTGACTCTTATCCTCTTGTGAATGGCCAAACCCATGATGAAATACTCCAGATGTATAGCTTGACTCTGATGATCAGTTTTAGGTCAAATCGGACAGGCCTTGTTAAAATTCTAATCTGGACTTCACTCAATGGAGACCCACCCTTAGTATGTGATAAAGAAGTGAAGCATTAGACCAAATTAAAATAGAAATTAACATGACTTTTGTCTTAACGGATATTGTAAACCAGAGACTGGATACTGATACAATAACAATAATGATGTGACTAGTTAATAACCTACTATTATATGTTTTCTTTGTGAAAATAATGTAAAATATTCTCCATAAGTTGACAGACCTGTTTTTGATCTGTACAATTAAGCCCATTTTCAAAGTTGAAACTTCTGTGTTTTTACCTTGGTCCTTGTGCACATTTAGGAGAGGAAGACAAATGGCCAATTGTGGGTATGACTTCAAGTGAAACTCTAAAACCATTAAACCTTTGAAAATTTTGACCTAAATGCTTAAAAGTTAATAAATTACATCAAACCCATCAACTGCATATTAAATACCTTGCAGCACTGTGCAAGAGCAAATTCATTTATCTGACATCATCAGTACCTTAACTTACATATCCTGGAGTCAAGTAGTCCTTGAGACAGAAGTATACTGAAGAAAGAAGTTACGTAAAAAGTTTGGTTGGGATTACTTGCCTGGGTTTTGGCTTTCTTCTCTCACAGACAATCCCCAGAGCAAGCTACAACATGGCAGAAGTTTGGCAGGGTCTTAAAATCTCCTCCTCAAAACACATAAATGAATGTTTTAAGTAACAACAATCAAGTTGTCATTCTTAAATGAATCTCAAATATAGAGCATCCACAGGTTTAAAAAAAATTAAAAAGCAAGAAACCACAAAAATGTATTAAAATTCCCCTAAATGCTTAGCAGTTATGTTTGCATTATCATCATACTTCTACTCTATCACATCAAAATAATGGCCATTGGATTACAAATTTATCATGTTACAATTTTTCATGAACTTAAAATAGAGATTAAGAAATTGAGGTTATTTCTCCATATTTTTTCCCAAGTGAGATAATTTGCAACATTAAAAAAATTATTTTTGGCCAAATGTGATGGATCACCTGAGGTCAGGAGTTCGAGACCAGCTTGGTCAACATGGCGAAACACAACCTCTAATAAACATACAAAAATTAGCTAGGTGTGGTGGCGCGTCCCTGTAGTCCCACTTACTTGGGAGGCTGAGGCAGAATGGCTTGAACCTGGGAGACAGAGGTTGCAGTGAGCCAAGATCCCACCACTGCACTCCAGTCTGGGCGACACAGTGAAATTCCACCTCAAAAAATTATAATAACATAAAAAATAAAATTGCCGGGTGCGGTGGCTCACGCCTGTAATCCCAGCACTTTGGGAGGCTGACGTGGGCAGATCACCTGAGGTCGGGTGTTCGAGACCAGCCTGACCAACATAGTGAAACCCTGTCTCTACAGAAAATACAAAAATTAGTAGGGCCTGGTGGTGCATGCCCGAATCCCAGCTACTCAGGAAGCTGAAATGAAGCAGGGGACTCTCTTGAACCCAGGACGCAGAGGTTGCAGTGAGTTGAGATCGCACCACTGCACTCCAGCCTGGGTGACAGAGCAAGACTTTGTCTCAAAACATGAAAATAAAAAAAAGAGATTATTTTTAATGCAGTGAATGAGTGAGTGCCAGTTGTTTTTAATCTATTTAGATATAAGTATTTAATCTTCCAAATTTTGAAAGTTAATTCTATGCTGGTATATAGATAAAGCCAACATTTAACAGGTTAGTTGGAAGCTTCTTGAGAAATCCAATTTTCTTTTTTTTTTTTTTTTTTTTTTTTGGGAGACAGTCTTACTCTGTCCTCCAGGCTGAAGTACAGTGACACGATCTTGGCTCACTTCAACCTCCACCTCCCAAGTTCAAACAATTCTCCTGCCTCAGCCTCTCAAGTAGCTAGGATTATAGGTGCCTGCCACCACGCCCACTAATTTTTGTATTTTTAGAGATGGGGTTTCACCATGTTGGCCAGACTGGTCTCAAACTCCTGACTATCGGGGGCGGGTCCCACCGATATCCGTTCGGGGTCCCTGACTTCCCGCAACACCTGACCTCAAGTGATCCACTTGCCTCAGTCCCCCAAAGTGTTGGGATTACAGGCGTGAGCCACCATGCCTGGCCTCCCATTTTCTTATATATCTTTAAACAAATTATTTCATAGGACTTAATATACTTAATTCAAATCCTCTTCCAATTTCAGTTGACTATCACTTTATGCTCTATATTCGAACCAATGAGTTATACTTAAGATCAGAGCCCATTAAAAAACTGAATTAGAAAGCAATTGCTAGGTCAGTAGTTGCCATACTGCACATAATCACTTGTAGAATGATTAAAAATGCTAACTCCTAGGCCACACCATCAGATTCTGACTCAGTAACTATGGGAAGAGGTTCTTACTTTTTCAATAAACACTCAATGGCATCTGATGCAATTTGCGTAAGAATACTTTCAAAGCCACTTATGCGGTGAAAAAAATATATATATATTTAACTCACAATTTCTATACCAAAAAGAGCTCTGTCAATGCACATGGCAGTTTTTGATGAACAAAGCTAATCAGTCAAACTTTTTGTGCTTTACAAATCTTGAGAACTATATAATGAATAAGAAACCCTACCCTATTTTCCAGCAATCGAATTCTTCCTTAGATCACCAGGGTGAAGTTTTAAAAGTGTTAGAATCGAAACATTCAGTAACTCAAAGTTGAAACTCAGATCATTTCTAAATTAATCCTATGTTTCTTAGAGGAGGTCAGAGGAAACTGAAGGTCCTTAGAGCAATGTCTTAGTGTAGGAGGCTATATAGTTCCTTGAAAGCCAATTTTAAAAAACAAAACAGAAGACAACCTGTACTAAGACTTAACCTAGTAAGAAGGAGCCTCAGAACAGGAAACAAGAGATTAAACAATAATGACAGGTAAATTATTTTCTAGACTTCCGGTGACTCTTGGCAGAAAAAGTTTGCACTTTTGGGAAAAAAAAATCAGCCACAAAGTGACTAATCAAGTGACTTAAAACCTAGTATTTATCAAGATGGGCTTGCAGCAGCTTGCTGTACCTTTGCTTCTAAAAGACAACTCCAAGTACACTGACTCTCATGCTGCATCTTTTTCCCAGAGCAAAATTTAACAATTTTCTGAATAATCTGATTGAATAAGTCAGGGCCCTAAACTGGCCTTCTTTGGCTTGAGTAAGACCAATATCAGATCAAATTTTATGATACCAAATACCAGAATCAAAGCAAGTTTTTTTTTTTATGTCTTTTCTAACATAAGGAATTTGGTAAAATGGTGATGTTTCAGAGTCAAAAATTACATAGACTGGAAAAAACACTGCCACGATCAGCTAAGTCAAGAAAATATTTTTGACCTTAATTGTAAGAACTGATCTGTGGATACTGCATGTCTGAGACACAGGTGACATTCAATAAATGTTTGTTGAGCTAAACTCATTTCACTAGTCTTGAATTATCCTCATGGAATTAATCCTTGATACTGTATATAAAGAAAACACCTAACTGTTAATTTTTAAGGAAAGTCTCCTGAATAAATCAGTTCAAAGATTAAAAAAAAAAAAAACCTCTGCAAAATAAACACAAGTCAGATAATCTGCAAATATAAAAATAAAAAAAAAGGCGGGGGGGAGAAGAACAAGAACAATTACATAGCTAAAACAAGCTCTCTTATAAGTATAGATATTAAGTCAAATGTTGTTAGTTCTGTTGATTGCTACAATTGTCTCTGAAAGTCATCAAATCCAGCTTACTTTAAAGCAGCAATCACAAAATAATTCTACAGAAAAGTGGTTAACTATTTCATTAAAACGTTACCCTTAACATAAAATGCAGTTTCTCACACTTGAAAGAAACCAAAGATAAAAGAAGACAAAACAGCTCAGTTTAATTTCAAACGTTAATATATTTTCTATTTTATATTGGACATATGCATCTGTAACCCCTCATTTGCAGCAACTATCACATCCTCATAAAAGGGGCAAAATTTGTAAGATGCCTCTTAAAATAAATATTCTTTTTTATAAAATAATAAAACTTCAAATAAATATTCTTTACACTAAACAATATGTTGAAAAAATTAGAAAATAAAGGTTGAATTTTACTGTAACTGTACAATATACATGAAGTCCAAAGGGAAATCAGAGTCTTACAATAAAGGCTTTCTGTAAGGCAAAATACAATCTAAAAACATACTGATTGATTCACATTCTTCCGAATGTACAACATATTAGTATAATATTTTGTGACTGTGCCATGTAGTATAGCACAACTTGTTTTTCACAGTTGCAAATATTATTGTATATACAAAAATATAGCACATTCTCTCTGGAGAAAACAATGGAAAAAAGTCATCTGCTAATTTACAAGTTTTGCAAGTACTATTCACAAACAAAAACTTTGCCTAGGAGTGTCTGTGTTGCTTTAGCTTATGCAATACATGGGTCACCAAGTTCTGTATCTCATACTTTGAGCTCCATTAGCTGAGTTCTAACAAGCATATCAGTTAAAATGGCACATGGACCAAAAGCATTTCACTGCAAACAGCAAAGACTATCCCAACTCTCTATTAACAGTGCCAAGGTTATAACTGTTTAGTTGGTTGCATATGTGTGTTAAAAAAAGAAAGAAAAAATCCTCATTACTGTAATATTCCTGATTAATGATGCTATGTTGGTTTTTCAAAGTTCCTGGGGGGGACAGTGGGAACTTTGCAGCAAACTGTGTTTGAGTTTTTACAACGGCATCCAGGCCTGTTAACCCGGTCATAACACCCCTGGCACAATTTAAGGCAACCCTTGGCTGGAAGGTAACACCATAAACAAGGCAAAAAGAGGGACATGACACCCATGGCCGACCATCGTGTACAACAGTGAGACTGGCTGCAAGAACATGGGTTGTCAGCACAGTTGTCCTCATCATCATTAGAACAGTGATAGAAGAGACCTTTCACACAGCATACACAAGTCCCATAGTCAATCACGTTCTGGGCCGAGCAAAGGCACTGCTTGTCGCAGATCCAGTCTGATGGCAGAGGCCTTGGGTAGGTGCACTCCTTACATTTGCACTTGCCACAGTCCTCACACCTGTAGGCATGCAGGCCCAAATCTTCCTTGCTCAGTGGCTTAAGCTCACCTGGCTTGAGCTCAGATTTGGGTTGCACCCGGATTATCCCATCAGCAACAGGCCCGGAGGAAAAGGATGATCCTAGCAGTCTCTGTTCAGAGGAGCTGCTGCTGGTACTTGTCCTGGTACTGCTCCGCGACCCTGAGCTGACCGTGCTTATGGATCTGGACAGAGGGGCTCGTGCAGAAGAATGGACCTGCGAGTGCTGGAGCCTAGGAGGCTGGCGGTGCTCGGGCAGCCCGTGGAGTCTCTCGTGTTTGTGCTGAGTGGAGGGGCGAGGAGCAGGCTTGAGCCCAGGTCTTGGGACGACAGTAGGCCCCTCTGTGTACTCATTGGTGTTTCGGATGGCTCTGATCTGATCCAGAGACAAGACATGTACCTGCTGGGTGAGGGCGTCTCTGGGGTCAGGCTCCCCACGCTGTCTGCCACCGTCACGGGGCGTCTGCAGCAAGGGCTGTGACCCGTTGCCACTCTGAGCTCTGGCCTCCATCAGGTCTTGGAAGTGTGGTCACTCCAGCAGGCTTAGAACACATCTGAACTCCTGAGGAAGCCAAGAGGAAAGAACGGTTGATACTCTAAGATACTTCCCACTCTCCACCCACCTGAATTGACTCCTCACTTCCCACTTTCCCTAGAGAAACAGGATTTGAAATGGAATGGCAGTGGGGAGGTATTAGCCATATGATCAACAACGCCTGTACCCAAAAGTAAAAATTACGACTGGCTACTGACAATTCTGCAATCCCGTGATATACAACAACACAAAGCTGATCTTTGAGTCACTTAAGTAAGAACTCCTTATTCAAAGAAACATACAATTTGTAAGGCTCAGGTTCAATGTAAAAACCGCAAGAAAGTATCGCTGGAATATAACACTGCTACCAACGTTTTCAAAAGTTGAAAATGTTTTCAAAATTTGAAATAGGTTTCCATTTGTCACGGCCATTTTTGCCTTAAGATTCTTTCTGGTTCTTAGTTTTTACTTTTACATCAAACACTTTAACTGTGACGTATCCAGTATTCTGTAACTTTTTCAAACCCGGTAGAATTAATAGGGCATGCAAAAAAGTAAATACCCAAAACAGTTAAAAATTTTATAACAATCATGCCATTTTTAATTAATTGTATAGTAGCACAAAGTTATAGAACTAAAAGCAAATCAAATCCTATTAGGTGCCAGAAACACATTAAAGCAAACTTACACAACAAGAAGACAAGAATTTATTTTCAACTTCTCAACAACTTAAGAATTAAGTATTTTACAGTCTGATAGCCTAGAACACCACCTTAGATTCTGCTGCTAAAAGGTTGTTCTCCCTGTTTTAGAAATGAAGCATGTCAAAAGCTCAACTAATTTTCTGTTTTCAAAAAATTAATTGAGAACACAAACGAAATGATAACCAGAAAAGTGTTTTAAAAATTCAAATGTCACATTTCACATCTAGCATTCTGTCAAGGAATTCCTTAAACTATAGTCCTTCTTCAATTTCAAAACGATCACCCAATTTCCCAAGCCTATACGGCAATAAAAAGCATAAAACAGGCAAAGCGGACCTTTATCCAACCTCCGCTCTTTAGAATAGAGGCCACAGCGAACAAGGCAGGTGACAAACGTCTCCCAATTCGGAGCAAGGCAGCGCTGGAAACCGGATCTCCTCACCTCCAAAAGAATGGCAGAAGACAACGCTGCCCTTTGCTTTCACTTAGTTCATCGCCTCTCTGTGCCCCAACACCGTCCCCAGCAGGTGGGACACAGCCGATCCCCAGGGTACGTTTCTCCAGGCGGACTGACGCTGTCCATGGGCCAGGCTGCCCCCCTGCTTACGATCCCAAGACTCACAGACAAGACTCACAGACAGGCGGGGGCCGCGGGCGCCTCCGAAGGGGACGTGTCACGAAATGCAGGAGCACACTTCCCCCGCCTCCCTCTCCCCAGTTAAGATCTCCCCCAACTCAAGGGAACTGCCTTGCAGCCCCAAGGAGCCACTCCGCCCCGAGGCACAGGTTACGCTGCCCACTGCTAGGCTTTCTGCAAAGCCCCTCGGACATCCGGCACAGGTTTGCCACCCTGACACGGCGAGCACGAAAGCCCTGCCTGAGACGCGCAGCCAGGACGCACAAGTCCAACCCACGCACACACAGCGACTCCACGCTGCACTGACCGAAGGGGGCATTGCCTGTAATCTGCACACGCCTATCTCCTTTTGGGTCGAGAGAGACAAAAAAAAAA
>NW_012105764.1:384220-384780 GCF_000951045.1 Mandrillus leucophaeus | reverse complement strand
CCCGGGGGGGGCTCGCCGTTGGCCTGCGCCCTCGCCTTTCCGGAGGAGGCAGGGAGCTCTGCGGCGGCCGCGGCAGCAGTAAATGGCGTCATGTGGATCCGAGGCGGAACAGAGCAGTTGTTGTCCCAGAGGATATATCGCATCCGGTCCCAGCTCATTGGCTCCGCGGGGCTACATTCACTCACACTCCAGCGCCCGCCAGCGCTCCGAGCCGCAGGAGGCATTCAAAAGGGAGAGGCGGGGACTCCCTCCACCAGGCACCCTGCCTTTTTCTCACCCTGGGGGTCTCCTGCCCCCGAGGCGAGCAACCCGTGTCCCCCAGCCCCACCAGCGCCCCGCCTAGGGACAGCCTCTCTCCGGACTTTGCCTTCCACCAAGAGGAGGAACAGGTTAGAAATGCGGGCGCCTGCAAAGGCGACCTGGAAAATACAAAGTGTCTTTCTCTCCCTCTCTCGCTCTCAGCGCCGAATTCGCGGCCAGTGCACGGCTGTGAGCAGGCTGCGAGCTGTCCTCTGTCCCAACCCCCTAGAGCGCGGGCGCGCGGGGTCGCCTGCCGGGGA
>NW_012105764.1:378851-380490 GCF_000951045.1 Mandrillus leucophaeus | reverse complement strand
ATATAAAATATATATATATCATATTTCTTAAAGTGAAAGAAAAATTGCTTTTTTTTAAAAAAGGGCATTTTCCAGGGCCCCACTGCTCTCTCCGGGCGCGCAGAACCCAGCCCCCGGAGCTGTAAACTTTTGGTGCAGATTTGCTTGCAGTCAAAGTAGCATCTTTGAAAGAAAAGGGGCCTTTTTTATTTTATTTTTTAAGTGATTTCTGCCGATCCGATCCCTGGCCTCCTTCTTCGAAGCTGGACTCCCCACCTCCGCCCCTCTTCTCTTTCCCAGTCCCCCCTCCCCTTTGAAAGTGCTTTGAAACCCCCATTAAGAACAGTGTGTGATCAGACTGAGGATTAGGGGAAAAGAACTTCAGCTCTAGGGTGGGGCAAACGGACACAGAAACTGCTTTGTAAAAAACACACAAGACTCCAAATTAAAACACAGCAACAACAACAACAAAAGGAAATAAAAAACTGCCTCTTTTGCCACCTACTTTCAGGTAATGGAAAATGATCGCGACCGCTTGATGACTTTCTTCCTGCGCTGGGTCAGCCTGAGCTTCCAAAAATAAAATAAGTGTGACCTAGGCTGACCACGAAGAACGGAAAAGAGAGAGAGCTGCACTTCCGAACCGCAGAGACCCGGCGCCAGGCAGGGCGACGCTCCCACCCGCTCCGGGCTAGACTGTCCACACGGAGCAGAGGCGGGGACTCCCTCCACCCGGCACCCTGCCTTTTTCTCACCCTGGGGGTCTCCTGCCCCCGAGGCGAGCAACCCGTGTCCCCCAGCCCCACCAGCGCCCCGCCTAGGGACAGCCTCTCTCCGGACTTTGCCTTCCACCAAGAGGAGGAACAGGTTAGAAATGCGGGCGCCTGCAAAGGCGACCTGGAAAATACAAAGTGTCTTTCTCTCCCTCTCTCGCTCTCAGCGCCGAATTCGCGGCCAGTGCACGGCTGTGAGCAGGCTGCGAGCTGTCCTCTGTCCCAACCCCCTAGAGCGCGGGCGCGCGGGGTCGCCTGCCGGGGACACTGCACCGGGTGCATACAGAAGTCCCCGCAGAGGCAGGCCGAGCCCGAGCCCCGGGCAAGACAGGTTCGCGGGGAGCGCCCCGGATCCTCGCGAAGACCCTGCGGGATTTGAGAAGGGGAGGCTCGGGGAGAGACGGACCCAACTCCTGGTCCGGCTGCACCTACTCCATGTTGCCCACAACGCGCCGGCCACGGCGCCAGGAGGGGAAGAGCCAAACGTGCCTCACCGTGATCGCGGCTTTGCACCAACCCCTCTCCCTTGGATTCTCTTCTTTCTGCGATGTGCAAATAAATCCAATCTCGATGCAAACTTTTTTCCCTTTCTTTCCAACCTCTGCTTCAGTCCAACTTCCGAGCAATCGGCGGGAGAAAAAAGGAGGAGAATTCGGAGCCAAATTCCCCGCTGATGTACACTCTGGGGTGCGGGGCTGGAGACGACCCCCCTTCTAGAAGCGCACGCGGAGTATTTCCTCTTTTTTCTCAATGAACAAGAGGCCGAAGCGCCAACGGCAAGTCCCTTTTCCTGGCAGATGAGCGAATGGGAAAAGAAAACGGCCTTACGAAGAACCTAAAGCCAGATCGCCAAGTGGTGCGGCCGCAGCCGCGTCGTAGCCGAGGCT
>NW_012105764.1:375548-377881 GCF_000951045.1 Mandrillus leucophaeus | reverse complement strand
AGAAGAAGGGGGAGGGGAAGGGGAGCGGGAAGTGAGGTGGGAGGGCTATTGGTTTATTCTTTGTCTACTGGATTAACCCGATTATACACCAGGCACTAGCACAAACCGCCTCCCCCACCTCCGAGCCTTGTACGGGAGGAGCGGAATGCAGATTCGAGTTTCAAGTACCTTCTGCTCTTGCTGGGATTGGCTTTTGATTGTGTCGACTTGTAGTTTTTACGTTTATTAGAATTTCATTTTTAAGGGGGGTTATCTATGAATGGAGGCTTTTTGAAGAGCTTCCTTACTGTTTTGCTTCATGCAATAGCTAAAGTCTACAGTCTAAGCCCTTTAACTTAATTCATTAATAGACAAGAAATATGATTACTCAGGGCGACAGCATGGGCTTCTGAAATGGGGGGGGGAGGGGGAGGGAAGGGTTGGCTCACTGTTTCCCTGCAGATTTCCTTCTTCCCTTAACTAAAAGTCATCCTTCATTTCCCACTTTTCTTGCCACCTAGAACGTTTCTTAAGATCCTGTTGTCCATGTTGAAGGTGTACTATTCTTTACCCTTAAAAAAATAATAATAAACATAGAAAATGCATACATATGCACTGTCCTAGCTGCCGTTCCTTTACTAAGAAATGTGCCTTCACGTGGGAGCACCAGTGGAAAATTAAAACTCGCGCATACACACGCCTAATACTGCATTCTGTCGAGCGACTTACAGAATGCTTTTACTTCACAGGGTTTTGACCTGCTTGTACGGTCAAACTCCCGAATAGCACCTGTGATCTTGCCCCATGCGGGGTGTTCTTGAAAGCAGTGTTAGGAAAACATGGTGCTTCATTCGTCCAGCTTTAACCCAATCCATTCGCAGCTACCCTGGAACTAGCTGCCTTCTTCTGAGCTCTCGCTCTAGAACGTCCCCAGCGCGCTCTCTGCCTCGCTGCGCTCTCACCCTGACTTCTCCATGTTTCTCTAAGGCTTTCCTCTTTCTCTAGGGATTTGGAACCAGAGATGGCAAGGGACGTGGCATGCGTTATTTCCGGGCGCTGGCCTACGTCCCTCGACCCCTAAGATGAGGGTGGACGAGGCTACAAGGGCCTGCTGCCGAGCGTCCCGGGGCTGTGGGCGCAAGACAGCTGGGCCTCTACGGCCACAGCAGGACGCCAGACGCCCGAATCCCTTGAGCCGCCAGTGAACGCAGGCGCCGCTGTGCTCGCAGCCCATCTGGCCACCAGGGGTCGCCCGCCCGGCGCGGGCCTGAGGCGACTCTCTTCTCCGGGACTCGACGCGGACAGGCTGGGTTACCTTCCAAAACGTGTGTGCACTAGGCAGGTTGGTTTAAAATGAATACAAAGCTATTAATATAAACGACACAGAAGATAGCTTTCCCTCCTGTCTGCTCGAGAGGGTCAAAGCCTGGTTGTGCAAGGCTAGGCGCGAACGTGCTGCTGGTGTGCGGCCAGCAAGTCTCGAGCAGAGCAGGTGAAAGCAACGCCATCTCTTCGCCTGTCCAAACTCCTGCACTCGATGGCGGCTTTCTAGGAGACACTTGTGCCTTGCTCGTCTCCCAGCGCTACAGGAACTTTGCGAAGACACATTGTTAGGGATCAAAGCATGCAATGGAATTTAGATCGGGAATTTCCAGCTGTTTAGAGAACCTTATATTTTGGGGAAAATCTAGGAATTTATGTTATCTTCCATGAGCTATAAAGAATCTCAGGTCATCTAGCTCTTCCCCCCCACCCCCTTTCCTCACAATCTCCAGTTTGCTGGCTGGGAAAACGTTTAACCTGTAACTTAAGTTCAAGATAAACACAAGAATCCGTTTGATTCTTTCTAATTTACTCCTTAGTCTTTATATTAATTACTGCAATTGTTACTCTTTCTCAGAGAATGAAGTGTGTAAAGCTACCATGTTGTGCCTCCAAAGTTTACTTAGTGAATTATAATCCAAAAGAGGAACTATGTTTTTGTGTATGTGTGATGCATGCACAATGAAATGCCTACTGCAGCTACTGTAATGTGTCCCCAAACTGATTCTCATGTTACATTCCAAAATTATAACTGCGACTAATTTTGGAAGATACTTTAGAAGTATGATAAACCCAGCACTTTGGAAAGCTGAGGTGAGAGGATCACTTGAACCCAAGAGTGAGAGACCAGCCTGGGCAACATAGGGAGATCCCGTCTCTATAAAAAAATAAAAAATTAGCCGAGTGTGGTATGGCACATGCCTGTGGTTCCAGCTTTCAGGACGCTGAGGTAGGAGGATCACTTGAGCCTGGGAGTTTGGGGATACAGCGAGCTGTGGTTGCGCCACTGCACTCCAGCCTGGGCAACAGAG
>NW_012105764.1:371097-375498 GCF_000951045.1 Mandrillus leucophaeus | reverse complement strand
GGGGATACAGCGAGCTGTGGTTGCGCCACTGCACTCCAGCCTGGGCAACAGAGTGAGACCCTGTCTCCAAAAAAAAAAAAAAAAAAAAAGGAAAAGAAAAATTCATTGTAACATTGTTTGTTAGAACAAAAGTTAGAGAATAACCTAACTGTCCATCAATAGGAGATTAATAATACAGTTTTTCTCTGTTAAAAAGAATGAACTAAAATTGCATCTGTCAACATAAGTCTCAAAAAGTAGATTGAGTAAAAAAAAAGTACAATGTATAGCTAATTACTATGTATGTAAAGGTTAAATACATCAAATCCTACTGTATATTATTTGTGTATAAACATGCACGTGGGAGTGATACACTCAGCTTTAGAACAGTGGTTGCCTCTGAGGTGGGAAGGAGGAGACAGGGATGAGGTAGGAGGTAGATAGGCACTTCAGCTATATCTCAAACACTTTATTTCTCTCTCTCTCTCTTTTTTTTTTTTTTTTGAGACACGAGTCTCGCTCTGTTGCCCAGGCTGGAGTGCAGTGGCGCGCCTCGCTGCAAGCTCCGCCTCCTGGGTTCACGCCATTCTCCTGCCTCAGCTTCCTGAGTAGCTGGCACTACAGGCGCCCACCACCACGCCCAGCTAAAAAAAAAAAAAAAAGTATGATAGAATGTAAGGCAAAACTTCACACACACACACACACACACACACACAGAGCTTATTTTCAAATGTAATTGTGGAAAGTTCTAGAGAGGCAACCCTGACACATGAACAGGTGTTGCCATTTGCCTAATGCTGGAAAATACAGAATCCATGGAAATCCATGCTGCACCAATAATTCACTTCTAAATTTTTTTCTTTCTTTTTTGAGATGCAGTTTCCCTCTTATTACCCAGGGTGGAGTGCAATGGTGATATCTTGGTTCACTGCAGCCTCAGCCTCCCGGTTTCAAGTGATTCTCCTACCTCAGTCTCCGGAGTAGCGGGGATTACAGGTATCCACCACCACGCCAGGCTGATTTTTTGTAATTTTTTTAGTAGAGATGGGGTTTCACCATGTTGGCTAGGCTGGTCTCGAACTCCTGACCTCAGGCGACCCACCCACCTCAGCCTTCCAAAGTGTTGGGATTACAGGCATGAACCACCGCGCTTGGCCCCAAGTTTCTAATACTCACCAAGTAACATACCTTCCTAGTACTTGTTAAATAGGATTCTGGTCACACACTGGGATCTGTCATCTCTGGCTTCATTTTATATTCTGTATTCATTTATTTATAATTACTTCATCTTACAACTATAATCTCAACTTTTTCAATGAGACAGTACATCAAATATGTGGATTTGTTTTTCCCAATCTTTGGTTGAAGACAGCAATAGACATGTTTCTTTTCTAGTAGGTGTGTTGCGTGAGTTGAAGTGAGATATTTGTAAGATTGCACTTGCTGGCTGGTGTAAGCTTTGGATTTATGTCGTAGTAACGGGAGAGTGCAGCTTTTAGCAACTGTAGCTTGTTTCTTTCTGGGATTGAGCAAGCCACTTGGCCTTAATAGGTTTAGTCCTAGTACTGATATCTTGAAATGATATCACACATTCGTGAGAAAAAGAAGAATGAATAGCTATTTGGTTAGTTTGTTAGTTCTATTACCAAGGCAGTCTATTTGAAGATGGCATAGAACATAACAGTGCATGCTGCTTCCAGGACTAACAGTTTGGGGCTTTCAACCATTATTTCTCCTAACAGCCCAGTTGAAATAGTAAAATTAGTCTAGGCATGGCCTCTTCAGGGACCTTCCTAAGACAAAGGGTTTTGTAATGATGGACCTTTTGTTTTGACAACCATGACTCTAGTCATTTCACTTTTGAATTTCCCAAATTCTGTTGATAATGCCTCTTGGAGGGAATTGCAGGGGGGTGAGGGGGGGGTTTTAACAAAAGATGCAAAGGAATTCAAAATAGACCACTTGAGTTCTTATCTAGATTGCTTGAAGGACTGGAAACAGTTATCTCTGGATCTAACCTTCTTTGGAGATATATTCTTTATCCCTAACTAAACTGGGGGAAAGCTCTGGGGTTATCTCAGGGTAAGAGGAGTGGTGTTGCTGAGTTGACCTTGAGCTCCAGGCTCCTGTGGGTCTGGTTTCTGCCGGAGGCCTTGTATTCAACTGGGATCCACCTGGTGATTTTTACTGGTTAATTAATGAATACTGTGAAACGTGTGCACATTATGACTACAGTTTATGCAAGGTCTGATGTGAACTGAAGTTCTGTAACAAGGCAGAAACAGAATTTCTCTGCTGGCCAACACGATTTTTCTCATTATTTTTTCAATTTATTTGTCCTTTGGTTTGAAGATTAAACTTCTTTGTAGGACTGATGTGTGCAGAGAAAATCTGATCAGTGAGGACGTTGCATTCTTTCACTGCATTTCCCTGAATAGCCCTAGGTTTATTTGTTTTTGTTTGTTTTTAACATTTGATCCTCTATGCTCTGGAATCTTTTTAACCCAGATGCTAAAGGATCATATCAGTGAAAATCATGAATTGAAATTAGTATTTGGATATTACTGGCCAAGATTAGTAGCAGTTGGAAGATTTTAGCCTCTGAATAGTTGGAGGGTTTTGGTTTTATACTTCCTATTATGTGGACACTTGGTCAAAAGGGCATAGGAAGTTCAACCTGTTCTCTAAGAAAGATGTAGTTAAACAGATTCCACTTAAGCCATTCTTATTGTGCAGATGCCACACAATATCAGGGCTCCTGGCCAGCTCGGAATTAACCTCCGCTAACAGATCAGGTCCAAAATTGTTCTATTTGGTAAACGGACCATGATTGCATGCAGATTTAGTTTGTTTGTTCCTTTGGACAGGAAGTGTTTTGAAGTTACAGAGAATCATTTGAGAATATTGTGGGGTAGGTAGAAACCGCTTTGTTTGTGCATACTGTGTTGGATGGAACTTTACAGGATAGACTGCTCCAAGGATCTGGGGACTGTATATCAAGGCTGACTTGGACTTCTTTGGAACCTAGAATTGAAACAGGAAGATTCTTCACCCTCTCATTCCTTTTCTTTTCTCTCTCTCTTTGTTTTTTGTTTTTTTTTTGACTCACTCTGTTGCTTAGGCTGAAGTGCAATGGTGTGATCATGGCTCGCTGCAGCCTTGACCTCCCTGGCTCAAGGGATCCTCCCACTGCAGCCTCACAAGTAGCTGGGACTACAATCACATGCCACCACGCCAGGCTAATTTTTTTAAATTGTTAGTAGAAATGGGGTCTCACTATGTTGCCCAGGCTGGTCCTGAATTTCTAGGCTCAAATAATCATTCTGTGTCAGCCTCCCAAAGTGGCTTACAGGAGTGAGCCACTGTGCCCAGCCCAGCATTTCATTCTTAAAAAAAGAAAGAAACTCAAACAGTTCTTAAACTTATAAAAGCAAAAATCCCAGAAAGAATTCTGTAAGTATATTTGAGACATCATAGTGGCATTTCTGGTTAATATTTGGTGAATATTTACTTTAAAATTCCATATTGCTAGTCATTAGATTCCAGACATCTGGAGGTTTGGGGACAGGTTGCTTTGCTAGAATAAATAGTGTTGTTAATAAGCATGCTTCTTTATATTTGCACATTTGTGTTCTCTTAGGATACATTCATGAAAATAGAATTTGAATCAAATGTGTGCATATTTAAAATTTCTAATAATACTGCTAATATGCTCTCCAAAACATTATTCCAGTTTACCTTTCTAACCCATCTGTGAGAGTGACTATTTCCCCAAACCCTGACCAATAGCAAGCTTTGTCAGAATTTTAAATCATTGCTTACCTGGTATGTGATGCAGAATATCTAATTGTTCCGTTTTTTCTTTGTTTACTTCAGAAGTTGAGCATATTTTCTTATAGTCATTGGACATTTGCTTTTTTTTTTCTTTTTGTGAATTCAAGTTCATATCCTTTTTCCATGTTCTAATTGAGAGGCTTGTCCTTCGTTTATTTATTTTCTGATGTATCCTATTTAAAAATACAAATATTCTCCCATTTTCTATTTATCTTTCAAACCTACTTTCAGTATTTTTCCTTTTATTTTCTGTTTTGCCATACAAGACATTTTCAACTTGTGTGAAAACTCATGCCTATCAATTTTTTCATTTGTGGTTTCTGGCTGTGTTCAGTTGCTTAAAATAGCTTCTTGCAGCCGAATTATAAAAATATTGGCCCTTCTAGTACATTTATCATTTAACATTATCATTCATACCAACTGGATTCCCGATGATTTTAAATTAGTGCTTAGGTCGGGCGCGGTGGCTCACGCCTGTAATCACAGAACTTTGGGAGGCGAAGGTGGGCGGATCACCTGAGGTCAGGAGTTCAAGACCATCCTGGACAACATGGTAAAGTCCTGTCTCTCCAAAAGAAAAAAAAAAAA
>NW_012105764.1:368945-369907 GCF_000951045.1 Mandrillus leucophaeus | reverse complement strand
CCCAAGTAGCTGGGACTACAGGCGCCCGCTACCACGCCCGGCTAATTTTTTGTATTTTTAGTAGAGACGGGGTTTCACCGTGTTAGCCAGGATAGCCTCGATCTCCTGACTTCGTGATCCGCCCGTCTCGGCCTCCCAAAGTGCTGGGATTACAGGCTTGAGCCACCGCGCCCGGCCACTCTCTTGCTTTCTACCCTGCAGTTATGAAGGCTACTTTTTAGGGCCTCAGAAGCACCTCTCTCCTGCAACAGGGCCTTATTACATGCTATTCCCTGATGCACTTTTCTTATTAACCTTATTTGCTTTATTAACTCTTATTTATCTTTCTCTTTTCATTCTCCTTCTTTCTTTTTTTTTAGACAGGGTCTTGCTATGTGACTCAGGCTGGATGCAGTAGTCCTATTCTGGCTCACTGCAGCCTTAAACTCCTGGGCTCAAGCAATCCTCCTAGTTCAGATTCCGGAGTAGCTGAGAACACAGGCATGCACCACTACCATGCCTGGCTAAGTGCCTTTTTTTTTTTTTTTTTTTTTTTTGGTGGAGACAAGATCTCACAATGTAGCCCAGGATGGCCTACTTATCTTTCAAATCCCTGTTGTCATATTCTCAGGTAAGCTTTTTCTGACTTCTCTGACTAGGTGAAATCCCACCTTTTTTTCTCATGACCTTCTCCAGTGCAACTATACATATAATTGTGATTGTTTCATTAATAACTGTCTCTTTCACTGTATTTTAAGGCCCATGAAGGCTGGAATCCAAGTCTGGTTTTGCCCACCATTGTATGTCCAGCACCGAAGGGCCTAATACATACAGGGAGCTCAAACATTACTTTTCAATAGAATGAATGAGCTGGCGCGGTGGCTCACGCCTGTAATCCCAGCACTTTGGGAGGACGAGTCGGGCGGATCACGAGATCAGGAGATGGAGACCATGCTGGCTAACAGGGTGAAACCCCGTCTCTA
>NW_012105764.1:367603-368895 GCF_000951045.1 Mandrillus leucophaeus | reverse complement strand
TAGACACTAGACACTCAATAAATGCTTTTCAATGAATGAATGAAATTAAGAAGTATGATTAAAATAATATTTTAAAGTCTTAATTTTGTAAAAGGAAATTCACAGTTTTTGAATTCTTTAATGGCAGAAGTCATTCTAGCTGTTCTAGAAATTACCGTTGTGTTTTGCATAAGTATTAGGAAGTGACTGAAACAATTATGTTAAGGCTATGATTGTTTTGTTTTGTTTTGTTTTTTGAGACAGAGGCTTGCTTTGTTGCCCAGGTTAGATTACAGTGGTGCAATCATAGCTCATTGCCACCTCTGCTTCCTGGGTTCAAGTGATTCTCCTGCCTCAGCCTCCTGAGTAGCCAGGACTACAGGCTACCTATTAGCCTGTCACCATGTCTGGCTAACTTTTGTATTTTTTCTAGAGGTGAGTTTCGCTATGTTGGCCAGGCTTGTCTTGAACTCTTGACCTCAAGTGATCCACCCAGCTCGGCCTCCCAAAGTGCTGGGATTATAGGCATGACCCACCGTGCCCAACCAGGGCTATGATTTTTAATAGGTGGAATATTAAATTATAAATAAATCTTTATGGAAATGTTAGGTAACTGGAAAGAAAGCTGTAGGGAACATCTAGTTTTAAACTATATAGCAAAGAAATTAGCAAACAGGATGGTGATGGGTGGGTAAAGAATATAGGTAAAAGTAAACTTTTTACTTTGAAAAATATGACTATATTAATAATTAAAATTAAGTGTTAAACTAATTTCAAATAAGAAGTTAGCACTCTGTTAACTTTTCAAGAACACATTTTAAAAATAGCGTAAGGAAGCCATCAATTAGTGGAAAATGTTTGCCGTTAGTGTTCTATGTGAGAAATCCCCTTGCACTTTTGAGAAATATTCTTCTTACCCTCATTTTACACGACAGAGACTTTCTTGCATTATATCCTAAACATAATAAATATATGAGCAAATAAATATGAGCAAAATTAAAAATTATATATGATATATATATCATATATATAAATATGTGAGGAAAATTAAAAATTAGATTTTCAGTCTGGGCACGGTGCTTCATGCCTGTAACCCCAGTACTTTGGGAGGCTGAGGAGGATGGATCACCTGAGGTCAGGAGTTCGAGACCAGCCTGGCCAACATGGTGAAACCCTATCTCTACTAAAAATGCAAAAATTAGCCAGGCGTGGTGGTACACATCTGCAATCCCAGGTACTTGGGAGGCTGAGGCAGAATTGCTTGAACCCAGGAGGCAGAGGTTGCATTGAGCCGAGATTGTGCCACTGTACTC
>NW_012105764.1:351848-365628 GCF_000951045.1 Mandrillus leucophaeus | reverse complement strand
AAAAAAAAAAAAAAAAAAAAAAAAATTGGATGAATGAATACATGACTGAAATAATTACCCTTAGTCCTTAGTCCCCACCTATAAAAGAGAGGCATGGGGTCACTTGGAAGATTGGATGACATAAAATATCTACCCAGTCTAGCATATGGGAAGTTCTCAATAAGTATCTGCAATAACTTCAGTTAAATGGGACTTGACAGTTTATTTAGTAAAATTAGCTGTTTTGCTGCCATACTTTCAAAAAGCTTTAAATTTAGTAGAATTTGATTTATTTTATGTTTGCATAAACATAGGAATAATAATTTCGAGATTTAGAATAAGTTTACCTGCATTTAGCTATATTTACCTAGTAATAGACAGTGTTTCTTACATTAAATCTTAACCGTACATTGACTGGGCTTTCATGTATGACTTCTTCAAAGTACATAAAACACTTTAGGGAAGAAGGGAGCTGTTTAGCTTGTATGGTTGTTTCTAACTAGAATATCTACTCATTGAATTATGTGTTCAGGAAATCTGGAAGCTTGAAAATGTAAATTCCCTCTCACTTGAGGTAACATTTAGGATATTATCCAACATTTAGGTTCTTATCCAACACTGGATTGAAGTATATATTTTTGGAATGAAGACTTGTGTCTGAAATGGTTTAGAAGCTCCATCCCCCATTAGGAGGAACAGATACATTCATCTATAATAAATTATGTAATGACATAGGTATTTCACATGGCTAGCCAGTTTTCCCAACACCATTTATTAAATAGGGAATCCTTTCCCCATTGCTTGTTTTTGTCAGGTTAGACAAACAACTCTTTTCATGTGTTTGGCATTCATTTCCCCAGAACTTCATACAATTGATAAAATAAGTTGTTTTTTCCTCTACCTTCATAACTACGTTTCAAGTTATTACAAATCGTGATACTTTTAAAATCTAAGATAATATCAAATACCCTCTGTCAGCTTGCAGTACCTGAAGGGTAAGTACCTCTTCCATGTAGTCACTAGCATCATGGCTCAGCGGGTGTTATAAAAAGAACCAGCTGGGATCAGGAGAGATTTAGTATGCTTTCAGTAGTAGAGAATTTTAACAAAAATCTCTAGTATATTTTAATACCCATTTTTCATCAATTTATACTGAGTACTTTATGTTCCAGAATTATCCAGAAAAAAGTGCACATGTTCTTTTTTTTCCTATAATTGCTCTCCAAATGGCAAATGGATTTATTTATTTATCTTCTGAATTATATACTCACTGTATGGAAAAAAAAAAAAAAAAGAAAGAAACTCAAACAGTTCTTAAACTTATAAAAGCAAAAATCCCAGAAAGAATTCTGTAAGTATATTTGAGACATCATAGTGGCATTTCTGGTTAATATTTGGTGAATATTTACTTTAAAATTCCATATTGCTAGTCATTAGATTCCAGACATCTGGAGGTTTGGGGACAGGTTGCTTTGCTAGAATAAATAGTGTTGTTAATAAGCATGCTTCTTTATATTTGCACATTTGTGTTCTCTTAGGATACATTCATGAAAATAGAATTTGAATCAAATGTGTGCATATTTAAAATTTCTAATAATACTGCTAATATGCTCTCCAAAACATTATTCCAGTTTACCTTTCTAACCCATCTGTGAGAGTGACTATTTCCCCAAACCCTGACCAATAGCAAGCTTTGTCAGAATTTTAAATCATTGCTTACCTGGTATGTGATGCAGAATATCTAATTGTTCCGTTTTTTCTTTGTTTACTTCAGAAGTTGAGCATATTTTCTTATAGTCATTGGACATTTGCTTTTTTTTTTCTTTTTGTGAATTCAAGTTCATATCCTTTTTCCATGTTCTAATTGAGAGGCTTGTCCTTCGTTTATTTATTTTCTGATGTATCCTATTTAAAAATACAAATATTCTCCCATTTTCTATTTATCTTTCAAACCTACTTTCAGTATTTTTCCTTTTATTTTCTGTTTTGCCATACAAGACATTTTCAACTTGTGTGAAAACTCATGCCTATCAATTTTTTCATTTGTGGTTTCTGGCTGTGTTCAGTTGCTTAAAATAGCTTCTTGCAGCCGAATTATAAAAATATTGGCCCTTCTAGTACATTTATCATTTAACATTATCATTCATACCAACTGGATTCCCGATGATTTTAAATTAGTGCTTAGGTCGGGCGCGGTGGCTCACGCCTGTAATCACAGAACTTTGGGAGGCGAAGGTGGGCGGATCACCTGAGGTCAGGAGTTCAAGACCATCCTGGACAACATGGTAAAGTCCTGTCTCTCCAAAAGAAAAAAAAAAAAAATACCTGGGCATGATGGCAGGTGCCTGTAATTCCAGCTACTTGGGAGGCTGAGGCGGAAGAATCTCTGGAACCCGGGAGGCAGAGGTGGCAGTGAGCCAAGATCACACCACTGCACCCCAGCCTGGGTGAAAGAGAGACTCTATCTCAAAAATAAATAAATAAATAAGTACTTATCTGGTAGACGAAGCAGAATATCTCATTGTTTCATGTTTTTCTTTGTTTACTTCAGAAGTTTAGCATATTTTCTTATATTCATTGGACATTTGTATTTTTTTTCTGTGAATCATCCAGAATTTATTTGGTATGAATGATAAAGCCAAGTTGCTTATTGGCATACTCTCAAGGCCAAGCGTGGTGGATGGACAAGTTTGGTTGATGAAAGATAATAAAGGAACATGATTTTATGTGACATTTTGATTCAAAGCATGACAATTCTCACCCCAAATTAATCTATAGTTGCCAGAGCTAACAAAAACATAGAACAATCAGTTACATTTTTATTACAGATAAACAACAGTTTCTTAGTATGTCTCATACTGTATTTTATCTGGTAACACAAAATTAAGTGGAATAAGTAAATAAAAATAAGTTATATTTGAAATGACAGCCAGAAAGTCATTATAAAATTTACTGATACCTTATGAATTGAGATACTTAGGTTATTCACAATTTTTTTTAAGAAAACTATATTATATCCTAAAGATAACCTACATTCTCACTTCATTATTTCTACAGAGCTGTTGTTTTTCAATGTATGATATGTTTCTATACAACCAAATAGAACTTTGAATCAAGGTTTATCCAAGACCTAACATATAGTTAATCACATGCAATAGGGATGTTATTGTATTTTTTTCAAATAGCAAGGATTCTTGTTTTGTTAACTATGTTAATGGTTCTCAACCCTGGCCATATATTAGAATTACATGGGGAGATTAAAAAAAATAAGATGACAAGAACCGTCACATAGAGTATGATTTATGTTGATCCAGAAGAGGGCCTTTTATACATTATTCAATCTCCCAGTGCATCAGTTTCTTTACTAGTAAAGTGGGGGATAAAAGAATTTCCTATGTCAGAGCATCACTGTGAGGATTAAATGCTTAATGCGTGTGGTGTTTAGAAGATGTCTGACTTCTAATAACCCTTCAATAAACGAAAATCATTATATTATTATACTTTGAATTCATAATAGGGATTCATAGCTCACCGAAAACAAGAATAGAATGTAGACAAGACATGAAACAAAGTATGGATAGATGATGGTGGGTGCTAGAACAGGCTTATACCTGCTTGCAAGAGCTGAATATGTGCATATCTTCCCATGTTTTTAGTAATGTCAGGTTCAAAAATTAGCCATGGTGGCCAGGCACAGTGGCTGATGCCTGGAATCCCCAAACTTTGAGAGGCTGAAGATGGTGGATCATCTGTGGTCAGAAGTTTGAGACCAGCCTTACTTATCTCTACTAAAAATACAAAAATTATCCAGGCGTGGTGGTGGGTGCCTGTAATCCCATCTACTTGGGAGGCTGAGACAGGAGAATTGCTTGAACCTGGGAGGCAGAGGTTGCAGTGAGCTGAGATCGTGCCATTGCACTCCAGCCTGGGTGACAGAGCGAGACACCATCTCAAAAAAAAGGAAAAGAAAAGAAAAGAGAATTAGCCGTGGTCAATGTGTTTACAACATAGACATCCCCAGATGTTGAAATTTGTTTTTTTAATCCCAGGAAGCCAGTTATTAACATACACCACCAAAGAAGAGGATAGAGGTAGCTGATGGGGAAGTCTAAGAAGATACTAAAGGTTATTACCTTCACTTACTTCACGTTTTGACCTGAGCTTGGACTCAGCCAGTTGTGACATCTGTCATTCATGGAACAATTGCCTGAGCTTCAGGTTCCAGGTTCCAAGAGATAGTGGACAGAAGAGCATGGTGAGGCTTCACTTGGCTTTGAACATAGAATAACCAGGGTGTGATTGAGCTTTCAGTATATCTTTATCCTAAGACTTGGGGTAAGTTATTTAATCCTTTTCTCAAAAACCTAAGGGTTTTTGTGAGGATATGCTCAGGTGGCACAGCAAGCCACAAGATGACATGGTCTATCTAACATTATTTCAATTTACATATACATATATTTTTATATATATATACTTAAAATATAGACGAAATTAAATTAATAAATGATAATAATACAAGCCCACTAAAGTCCTACTTTAGGTTAGTGTTGGAACTCCCCAGCTATCTGTTCACTGGCCTTTGCTTTTGTTGCGTACTTAGATGGAAATGAATGGAAAGTACATGCCTCTGCTTCCCCACTGAACAGAACAGGATGGTTGTCAGAATGAAAGGAAATCATGGATGTGGGCCATGGAGTAGTGGCAATAGCTCCTCTGTTTTTAGGAAGGTTTGTTGGGTCTGCTCATGGCTTAGGAATTTAGTGATCAGTAAGCACCCAACCCAGGGTCTGAACTTTGACCAAGGCCTCACTAGCCCTAAGTGCTCCCTGAGAACGCAAATCCTAATAGACTAAACATGGAAAGAGCCAGAGTCTCATTGCCTGAAAAATTATTTTTGCCAATCTCTACAAAAATCAGCATTTGTTATTGTTCAATTGTTGCCTTTATTTGACTTGCTTTAATGAAAGAAACATAGTAAAGATTTTCTACAAATGATTGAAAATTTCTTCACTTATGGAATTACATTTATTTATTTATTTTTTTGAGATGGAGTTTTGCTCTTGTTGCCCAGGCTAGAGTGCAGTGGTGCGATCTCGGCTCACTGCAACCTCCGCCTCCCGGGTTCAAGTGATTCTCCTGCCTCAGCCTCCCAAGTAGCTGGGATTACAGGTATGTGCCACCGTGCCTGGCTAATTTTGTATTTTTAGTAGAGATGGGGTTTCTCCATGTTGGTCAGGCTGGTCCTGAACTCCCAACCTCAGGTGATCCACCTGCCTCTGCCTCCCAAAGTGCTGGGATTACAGGTGTGAGCCACCATACCTGGCCAGAATTAAATTTTTTTAAAGCACCTTGTATCATTCTGCTAATTCACAATAGATTGCAAATATGCAATATTGCTATTTCAATTTTTTTCTATGAATCTTTGAACAAAATCATACATGAAAACTTCAATGTGACTTTTAATTGCTGAATTTAAAAAAAGAAAACACAATTTTACTATTTTTGCAAGAAAGATAAATCACATAAGACTTACCTATACAAATAATTCAACCATAAATTTACCTTTTTGCAAATTTTCTTCTTTGGAAGCAGCAGATATGTAAAATCATTACACATTATGTTCATGCTGTATGTACATAAAATGGACTAGAGACCCCAAAAGTAAATTCTTTGGAGATTTGGTTCCAAAGGGGGAAAACAAACTCTCTTTGTCTGAACAGGTGAAAGGTACCAAAAAAGAGTGAAAACCAGTTTTCCCCTTTTTTTGTTTTTTTATTTTATTTCTTTTGTTTTTGTAGGAGAACCAGCAGTGGAAGAAAAGATCACTTTCTTTGTAGACACTTTATAGGGTTTCGGATTCTGTAAACTCTGGCACGTAACTCGACCTCAAAGTTAATGAAATCCTGTTAGACTTTCCCTGCCCTCCTTCCTGCTTCCATCCTTCAGATTATCTCACCTTTTAAAAACTCAATTTCTATTTGTATACATGTGATCTTCATCTCATTGGCTCTTTATGCGGGCACTTTTCACCTACATCCTTTCCTTCCCTCATCTGGCAGCCAGTTGGGCTTCTTCCTGCCTTGAATACTACATTCCCTAGTTCTTCAAGCTCAGTCATTAGCACCCTGTCCCCCTACTAAAATTATGAATGAAAAGCCTTGTTGTTCTTTACAAATAACTCAGGCTGCCTCAGTCAGTCAAATTCGAATGGAAGTGACTGCCAGACAAAGGGCCAGGATGATGGACAGTGCTCACAGCAAGTCATCAATGCCCACAGGAAGTTTTTTAAGCCACAATATAGGTAGAGAGGCTTGGGCGTTCCCGGAGGACAAGCTTACAGAAGGAGGCTGGGAGGTGGGGGGAGGGAGACTTTCTGTGTCTGTTGGGGACTTAGAAAAAACTTCCATGAAGCTCAGAGATAACAATGTACAGAGTCAGTTTTGCCCTAGCAAGAACTTAAAATTCCGGCCATGGAGACATCTACACCTTGCAGTAATTCTGGTTTGCACCGACACACACAGACAAAAGTGAAGGCACCAACCATTTACTTGGTTTTGAATGCTGAACGATGCAAGAGTGGGTTACATTCTTGGAGCTGCACAACTCCTGCTGAGAAGTTGCATTGTCTTGGGCCCCTCTTTCACAACAGGGGAAAAGGTAATTGACAGCCCGATTGTTTGGCTGGGACCCCTGCTGTTATAAAATCCTAGAAGGCCCCAGTCACACGTTGTCAATAATAGCCGTCGGAGGTGAGGAGTGAAGAAGGGCTGTTCAGGAAACAGTTTGAGCCCTTCAAGTGGACAGGCCTCAGTGACTTCTGCACTCTGGCTGCCACAAGCAGCTCATTCAAAAATAACCTTAAAGTAATAAATCAAACTTGTTTCCTGAACTATACAAGGAACAGCTGGTTATTTTTCCTCACTTTTTTTTTTTTTTTCCAAAAGCCAAAAAAAAAAAAAAAAAAAAAGAGGGAGATTTTACTACAGGAAACCAAGCATGTCAAAATTTGGCAAAGCAATTTGGATGATTTAACAGTTAAACACTTCTCTTTTTAATGTTATGCTTTCATCAGTCTTTTTTATTTAAGCTTTTCAGTTTTGCATTCTGTTTGCCGCAATTAGTGTCCCTTATCTGTTCACCCCCTACTTTTGAAAGGAAAATGAGTCTAGGATCCTGTCTTTAGAGTATTTTGCTGTGTAATTTCTAAAGTACTGGTCAAGTAGCTCAACTTATTTTACAGGTAAAATTTGTTTTCTTCCACAGAGTTGAGCTTGGATTTAGATCTACAGCTCCACGTATTTGTTTCTCCTGAGACCCATATATTTTGGAGTTCTGACGACAAGGCAGTTTTTCTTCAGTCTATTGATTTAGGAACCCTGACCTAGGAGTGCATATGCTGTAACTGAAGTAGTCTGGTGTCTTAAGTAAGAACATTTTGCAATTTTTCTGTCTCTTTGGATCTCTGTCTGTGTCTTACTTTGTGTGCCTCTTTCTCTCTTTAAATATGTTGCACTCTAGATTCTGGAAAAAAACTATCTTCTCATTGACTTTACAAATAATTAAAATACAGGCATAAATAAATAATATAAAATAATCTCCTTCACTAATGATTCCCTATGTATCTTTATTTTTATAGATGACTAATGTTTTGAACAGAAACCATTTTAAATGAAATTTTTTTTAATCAAAGTGTGCATCTTAGAGATGAATTTTTCACAACTTTTGGACATCTAAAATTAAGAATGAATGTGTCAGATTTTAATGCACTGTGTCTATTTCAATCAATTTAAATATGATTGAACTGGTAATATTAAAATTAAGTATAAGGTTATGTGAAACATCTCTTTTCACAGGATAGTTTGATCACTATAGAAGTGCTGGTCAGTTTAACAGTAAATGGAAAATTACAAGTTATACTTTGAGATATTGTTGTACATGTATGATTAATTTATTTTTCTCCTTTGATCATCCTTTCATAATAAAATGTTTGTAATGAAATGTATGCTTACAGGAAGATAATAAAATCCAATTTACAGTGGAATTAGGTCATGGTAGGCTTCATTTTCTTTTGTATTTACAGTAAACAACCATGCCATAATAGCACAAGTAAATCTATCTTTATGCTATATGGTTAGACTAACACACTTGGTATACTTACAGTATCTTGGCTGATACAACTGTGAATCCATATGGGTGTGGCTTCCATATAAATGTTTCTTCCATATATGGTTGATATTCATACTGAACCTGTTTTGATACAATTTTTCTTCACTTTCAGCATTTTTAGCTTCAAACATGTGTTACGTGACTAGATGGAATTCCTGGAGAACTGTATTAACATGTTTCAAAGAGTTGAATTAACAGGTTAGTACCATGTCAGAAAAGAGTGTTCCTTGAAAAGCTGCACGGTAGTTATACAGACAGTTCACAATTATAAAATTCATAATTTATAAGTGAATTACACACAGAAAATATCATCTTTAAAGTAAATATTCAGTTCTATAGATGATTCATTTCTTTCTCATTAAGTCTCAGCCTTTTGTGGTGCTAAAGGATACTCAGGAATTGATGAACTAAGTGGACCCTCCCGCAGCCTCCCCTACTCCCTCCCTTGGCTTCTGTGGACTCTGGGCATTAGTAGGGACGAGATAGTGAGTGTAGACTGAAAGTGCTCTGTACAGACTTGCTTTCTGGCCTCCTGTTCAGCTGCCAGTCTCACAGCTTGCCCTGAGAATGGACTTCCTGTGCTGTCATTTACACTCAGTATCACACTAAGGGCTCTTTGTCACTCAGCCTTTGAGACAGAAGGGGGCGAGATAACAAATCTAGACTGCTTGTGTTGACTTTGTGGATAAAGTAAAGGGCTGGAGTCAAGAACCCTGGGTCTTATCCTAACTCTGCAACTGCCTTTCCTGTGACATTAAGTCAGCTTTTGACCTCTCCATTCCTCAGTTTTCCTCATCTATGAAATGAGGATCCCTATACTGTGTTCTCTTATTTTATCACAAATATGTGGTTTTGGAAAGAGTTTCTAAATGCTTAAAGCCCTTAGTAAAAGGTTTTTTTTTTTTTTTTTTACAAGCAGATAAAATGACCTTTTTCTGCTTTGGAGAGATGGGATGGATACTGCAGTTGATTAATTACTCCCTACTCCCAGAAATACTTCTCTTTAGAACCCTGTAAGTAGGGCCTTTCCCTTCTACCCTTGTAAGTTTTTTCTCATTATTTCCTTTTGCGTCCTGTCTCTTCCCTCTGCAATATTTCCTTCCTTTCTGTGTGGGAAACGATAGCCCCATGCTATGGGATCAGGGTGCGTAGAAGTTGGTAAAGATGAAGTATACTTCTAAAAGGCTGTGTTCTGAAAGTGCATCTGCAGAGACGTGGAGGAAAACAAGGAGAGCATGCTGAGTGACAGGAATGGATGGGGATACACAGTAAAGGCCATGGAACCTCGGCGAATTTATTGGCTTCAGAAACGTAAATCCACAAAAACAGCTACCATCTGGCTAGATGGGTCTCTGGGTCCTGGGCTCACTAATTTAGAAGGATCTTTTTGTAAAGAGATAATGTTGGACAGGGTCAGAACCTGTAGTGAAATTCAGGGATTCTGTCTATGGAGTGGGATGAAGTGTCTCTTCCACTGGTATCTGTGGTTATATTCTTTTGCTTATTTAGTTCAATTACGTGAATAAATGGAATGGAAAGGGATTTGCTCTACTTCAGTTAGAATTTGTAAAACATTGTGAGGGTTTTTTGTTTGTTTGTTTGTTTTTCTGAGACGGAGTTTCGCTCTTGTTGTCCAGGCTGGAGTGCAAAGGCATGATCTCAGCTCACCTGCAACCTCCGCTTCCTGGGTTCAAATGATTCTCCTGCCTCAGCCTCCCGAGTAGCTGGGATTACAGGTGTGAGCCACCGTGCCCAGCCAGTATTGTGAGTTTTGAAGAATGCATTTTAATATATTTCACTTTTTAAAGCTCCTAAGTGGTTTTGTTGCTAATTTTTTTGTTTTATTTTGTGAGGAGATTGGTAACATAAATTGCAAACAGAAATTAATTCACCTAGTTTTCCTCATCACAGTTTAAGACGGATATTTGTATTCTGGTTTGCTTATTTGTTTTTCCGGGTCCACACATTCACTCGTACGTGTTTAGATTTTTCATTTGGAAGGCAGTGATATAATTTCAGGCCTATATGTTTTGACACTCTGTTCACACATGGTTGTTATATGGCCTGACATTGTGTTTACTTCACATTTCCTAATTTTCCACTGTATATCTGAGGATATTTCATGCTATTTTGTTACCTAAAGAGAGGCTACTCCTACATGGGGAGACATATATACATATATGTAGGAGTACACATATGTGTGCATGTGTGTATATTTGTAAGTGTCTCTCCATGTAGCAGTACACATATATATGTGTATATATAATTTGTTTTTATGAGAAGGATGTGAAAAGATACACAAGTCTGTTTATAATACAGATCTGAAGGAAAGATAGGAAAATATTGATTAAAAAAAATTTTCCCCTGGTTTGTTTCACTTCGTACAGCAAACAGGTATTACTTTCTTAATTAAAAGCATCAATAAATAAAATGTTTCAATACTGATTAATTAAAATCAGTTAAAGGGGAAATTTAACAGTGGCAAATAATATTTGTATTTTATAAGGGTTTTACCAGTCTTAACAAAGTATCTAGATATCCACTAAAAGACAATTCCTTTTGTTTTTTAGAGCACACATTTAAAAAAAAAAAAAAACAAACAAAAAACACAATGATTGGTGCTCCCTCTGCTGGTTTCCCTGCAACAGTTAGTTGGCTGGTTTGGGAGGATGAAAAGACAGCGAGGAAAATTCTGTTACTTTTGGTCTTTAAACACCATTTGTATAAACAAGTTTTATCCTTGATTGGTAGCAAATGTCAATGTTGTTTCTGAAAATTTATTCTTTTTGAAAATTTAATACTGATTCTGAAGTTGGGCTAGATAATTATAATCCTTTTAAAATTAATTCCTCCTTTCTTGTATCATGAAGTAGGACGCAAAACATAACGATTCTTATTTATTGGGATTTTCTTGGGTGAGAGTTAACCTTATATAACTAACTGTCAGTAACTTGACCTAGCAGTAGTAAAGTTGGCTGTTTGAACACCAAGCTGACACTCTAGTAAGCAAAAGAGAGGTTTGGCGTGACATTATCACTGGAGAATTACATTTTGTAATTAAACACTTTGCTGTATCATTATTTTAGCCTACATCATCCTGTATGAAAGATATTTGGAAATTGCATAGTTGATTTAATTTATCTTGATATCCAAACTATAATTAAAGATTCTTAGAATTCTTTGGATTCATCAATTTGCTCTCTGGGATTTGTACTTTCATTAATCAGAGTATGTTGATCCATATACAGTGTTCATTTAACTAATACTTGTATTAAATCACTTCTAAATGCTTATTATACCCTGTATTATAGTATTATATTCTGAGTCTTAAAGGTGCTTAATGTGAAGATTCTCCCTCTACATATTCAACTCTTACTAACTTTTGGCTTTAGGTAGAAATTAGTTAATGTATTATATGATAAAATAGGAAACTATTTCACTAGGGATATTGGTATTCAGTAGGGAGCTTTGGAGACTCTATGAGCTTTTTCAGGAAGCGTTTTTAATAGTAGGTTTTAGGGAGAGTTTTTGTAGTAAGATAAAGTAGACGAGAAAGTGTTGCCTCTAAAAAATCAACAAGCTGGGAATGGGGTGCAGAATGAGGAGAACCCTAAGCAATAGGCAACAAGGAGTAAAATGAAGGAGGTGTCATTCATTGGGAAAGAAAAGGAACTGTATGTCCTCTACTGAGAGCTGCTATCTTCTTAAAAGCCATTTTTGTGAAGGCTGCTTGTGGAATGGTAAAACAGAAAGCAAAGTAGATGGTCAGATCTCCTAAATCAGCCTTACTCATCACTGGTGTGCAAGATACCATCATCAGATCATTTTAACGCTCTGGAAAATACCACAGAGAGGTTTGGTAAGTGACAATTAATATCAGGGAGAAGCAGTTTCTTTTTTTTTTTTTTTTTTTTTTTTTTTGAGATGGAGTCTCGCTGTGTCGCCCAGGCTGGAGTGCAGCTCCACCTCCCGGGTTCACGCCATTCTCCCGCCTCAGCCTCCGAGTAGCTGGGACTACAGGCGCCCACCACCACGCCCGGCTAGTTTTTTGTATTTTTAGTAGGGACGGGGTTTCACCATGTTAGCCAGGATGGTCTCGATCTCCTGACCTCGTGATCCACCTGCCTCAGCCCCCCAAAGTGCTGGGATTACAGGCTTGAGCCACCGCACCCGGCCGAAGCAGTTTCTAATAAGGAGATCCAGCCATTGCTGCTGGAGTTTAGATGTGGAATTTCTAAGCTCTGGAAAGTGTAGAGGCAGAAATGAGGTGATTACTTTCCTCTCCATCATATGGATTATGGCTAACACCCCTGTAACAAAGACAGGTTATCAAGAGAAAGGAATAATAAATTTATTTAAGCATAGTTTCATATGATATGGGAGGCTTCAGAATGAAGACCCAAAGATGCAGGGAAAACTTCCATTTTATGCTTATGTTCAATGAAGTATGGATAGCCATATAAAATATGATTGGACAAAAAGGATAAAATCTAATGCTCTAATGCTAATAGGCAGAGTCAGGAAACTCAGCAAAGCCTGTCCAGATTTTTCTTGGCCTTTCTATGTAGCATTATTTTGTTGACAAAAAAAGCCAAACCCTGTAAGATATTTGAAGAGGTTTATTCGGAGCCAAATATGAGTGGCAGGGCCTGTGAAACAGCCTCAGGAGGCCCTGAGAACATGCGCCTAAGAGGATTGTGTTACAGCTTGGTTTAATACATTTTAGGGAGACAGAAGTTATAGGTATGTAAGGTATACACTGGTTTGGGCCAGAAAGGTGGGACATCTCAAAGTGAGGGGGCAAGATGGGGAAGGGGAGCTTCTGGGTCATAGATGGATTCAAAGATTTTCTGATTGACAATTGATTGAAATAATTAAGCTTGGTTTGGTGTGGTGGTTCACACCTGTAATCCCAGCACTTCAGGAGGTCAGGGAAGGTGGATTGCTTGAGCTCATGAGTTCAAGGCCAGCCTGGGCAACATGGCAAAAACCTGTCTCTACTAAAAATACAAACATTAGCTGGGTGTGGTGGCACATGCCTGTTATCCCAGCTACTTGGGAGGCTGACATGGGAGTATTGCTGGAGCCTGGGAAGTCAAGGCTGCAGTGAGTTGTCATTGCACCACTGCACTCCAGCCTGGGTGACAGGGTGAGACCCTATCTCAAAAACAAAACAAAACAAAACAAAAATACTGATAATAATTAAGCTTTGCCTGATGACTTGAAGTCAGCATAAAGAAATGCTTGAGTTAAGATAAGGAGGGTTGTAGAAATCAAGGTTCTTATTTTGTAGGTGAAGCATCTAAATAATAGGCTTCAGAGAGAATAGATGTAAATGTCTCTTATGGGACATAAAAGATGCCAGACTCTTAGTTAAATCTCTCCTGGGTCAGGAAAGGACATGGAAAGGGAAGGGGATTATTTACTGAATGTAGATTTTCTCCACAAGAGACAACTTTGCAGGGCCATCTGAAAATATTTCAAAGAAATACATTTTGGGGTAAAATACTTTGATTTTTTGGGGGGCCTGTTATTTGTCATGTGATACTATAAGAGGGTCAGGTTGAATTTGCTGTCTTACTGCTACAAAGAATCTGTTTTTTCAGCCTTATGATCTCCCCTCCCTCCCTCCCTC
>NW_012105764.1:325259-350798 GCF_000951045.1 Mandrillus leucophaeus | reverse complement strand
AGACGGGGTTTCACCGTGTTAGCCAGGATGGTCTTGATCCCCTGACCTCGTGATCCGCCCGTCTCGGCCTCCCAAAGTGCTGGGATTACAGGCTTGAGCCACCGCGCCCGGCTAGAGTTGTATTTTTAGTCTTTAGGACTGGCTTTAGAGAAAAAAGTTCTAATTTCTATGGCTTGTCTCAGCGAGAATGCGGGGCAAGAGACAGGAGAGCAGAAGGTTGGAGAGAAACTTTGCTTTGCAAGCCTTCACTTTGGAGTTTCATTTCCTGAACCCCAACATTTCTCATTCTGAAACTTCCTCAAGAAGTTTCACAGTCCAAAAATCGATTGATGGATTGTCTCATAAGCCATTGAATCAGTCTTTCAGTCCTGAGAATAGGCCAGTCTAGCTAAACAGTTAACAGTTGTGTCTCATTTCAGGCAATGGTGTTGCAGATGGGCTTCCATGAAAGTCGAGTATCACTTCCTGAGCCCCAACAAAGGACTTTAGAGAGTGCTGGGTGTGGATGTTGTGGAGGGGTTGGACTGAGGGGGCACAAATTCTTGGATTCCAGTGCTAGAGGACCTGGAGCCAACAGGGAGTGAATCACAGCGAAAACAAGACTCAATTTCTATGGCTGGGCTCTGAGGTCAGGAGGACTAATGGTAGGATTCCTGCTCTGGAAAGTGGGATGTGAGTGGCTATGGATAAGGCTGATTTGATACTAGCCCCAATATACTGCTACATTCCTTCATCTTGAGACTGAAGAGGGGTTTCACACATGAATGCATGTTCAGTTTAGGACCTACAAGCACACAGATAACTGCACCAAAGGGAGGAATTTTAGGAGATATTATTGGATGAGAGGTCATGCCCCTTGCTTCACAAAGCATGATGTATGGGCTAATGCTTACTTAGCCTGCTCATAAAGTCATTCTGCATTAGAGGTTAGAGACTAAAGGTACCAGAACACGCATTCTTCAAACAACTTTTATATTTGCTATAAGGACCACATAATTGTTCTCTAACTTTTCATATATTTGTTTTCAGTTTTTTCTCTTCAGATGATATATTTTAAGTTTGTTCAATGCAGAAACGTTTTTTCAGAGCTTTTGCATTTCCCCAAGTGCCTAACTTAAATTTTTACCTAGATTATTCTAAATGACAGAGCTGTTGAAGTTTTTGTTTTGTTTGTTTGTTTTCAATGATGTTTCATGGAGCTGCAGGGAATCCACTGAGTTACTGCAGGAGGATGGGAGAGGGAAAAGATCTTTGATTTTACATATTTGGCCTTTGTATAGTTTTTCCCTTGAAGAAAGAATTGTCCTAAAAATTTCAGAAAACTGTAAGTGGATTTTGCTCATAATCCAGCTGATACTTGAAAACAATTGAACATAGGGAACTTTTCGTTTAAGGTGTATATATATATATTTTTAAGGCAGAGTCTTACTCTGTCACCCAGGCTGCAGTGCAGTGATGTGATCTCAGTTCACTGCAACCTATGCCTCCTGGGTTCAAGAGATTCTCCTGCCTCAGCCTCCCGAGTAGCTGGGATTACAGGCTTGTGCCACCACACCTGGCTAATTTTTGTATTTTTTGTAGAGATGGGGTTTCACCCTGTTGGCCAGGTCTCGAACTCCTGACCTCAAGTGATCTGCCCGCCTCGGACTCCCAAAGTGTTGAGATTCCAGGCGTGAGCCACCGTGCCTGGCCTGAAGGCCTGTATTTCTAAGATAGCTTTGTTATGAGCTGATTTCTTCTTTTTCTGAATTGGTTTCTTTATGAATAAATTCTTTTTCCCCTCAAAGTAATAGAGGCCTTTTATTGCATCATTAAAATATCACAAATATTTCTTAGGAATCATCTGGCATCTTGTTTCTATAGCTGGACAACTCTTAGCTCTTATTGCTCAACCTGCTGAACAACTGTTCCTTTTTCAGAGACATAGATACCGTCCCCAAATTTTCTCATATCGGTTTTTTTTTTTTTTTTTTTTTTGAGACAGAGTCTCGCTCTGTTGCCCAAGGACATGACCTCTGCTTACTGCTACCTCTGCCTACCGGGTGCAAGTGATTCTCCTGCCTCAGCCTCCCAAGTAGATGGGTCTACAGGTGTACACCACCATGACTGGCTGATGTTTGTATTTTTAGTAGAGACGGGGTTTCACCTTGTTGGCCAGGCTGGTCTCTAACTCCTGACCTCAGGTGATCCGCCCACCTTGGCCTTCCAAAGTGTTGGGATTACAGGCGTGAGCCACTACGCCCGGCCTCATATTGTTGTTTTTAATTGTTGTGGTTTGCTAAATCAAAGCAACTGAATTTGAAATAAGCTCAATGTCATTACCTTCAAGGATTAATGTATCTTTCTGGGCTTGAGATTCTAATCAAGTAACGCTTGGCTTCATCCAAACCCTGAATCTGTATTTCTCACTCAAGGAATTTCAGATTTCAACAAGAGACCCATTCTCCTGGATAATGACACTGATAGGGAAGTGAGCATACACAGACCTTATCTTAGAATAAAAGCCAATGCAACACCCTGGATCATGTTCTGTACATGACCTCAAATAGTGTAAACAATAGCCAGTTCCTCTCCATTTCTCCAGCATTTGTTAACCCCTCCCCTCCTCTTTTTCTTTCCAACGAGACTGAGTTGTACATTGATGTGGTTGAAGTCCCTCCACAGGTTTTTCTGACACCCTTCACAATGGCTGTGTGTCCCTTCAGAGTGATGTCGGGAATGTTGACAGCCTGGCTGCAGAGCATGGTCTCGATCCTTGCAATAGATGCAGCAAAGAATTATGAATAAATTCTTTATGAATTTATAGTCATGTATGAAACAACTAAAAATTAATTGTTTTTTTTTCTTATTTTGTTGATGATACTTATTTATTTATTTATTTTTTTGAGATCGAGTCTTACTCTGTCGCCCAGGCTGGAGTGCAGTGGTGTGATCTCAGCTCACTGCAACCTCCTGGGTTCAAGCAATTCTCCTGCCTCAACCTCCTGAGTATCTGGGATTACAGGCATGCGCCACCACGTCTGGCTAATTTTGTATTTTTTAGTAGAGACTGGGTTTCTCCATGTTGGCCAGGCTGGTCTCAAACTCCTGACCTCAGGTGATCCGCCTGCCTCGACCTCCCAAAGTGTTGGAATTACAGGCCTGAGCCACCGTGCCAGGCCTTTCTTTTTCTTTTTTTTTTTTTTTTGAGACACAGTCTTGCTCTGTTGCCAAGGCTGAAGTGTAGTGGCGTGCTATCAGCTCACTATGAGCTCCGCCTCCCGGATTCAAGGAATTCTGCCTCAGCCTCCTGAGTAGCTATGACTACAGCTGCACGCCACCATACCTGGCTAGATTTTTTTTTTTTTTTCTTTTTTTTTAAACAAAAAACAGAGTTTCACCACGTTGGCCAGGATGGTGTCGATCCCCTGACCTCGTGATCCACCCGCCTTGGCCTCCTAAAATGCTAGGATTACAGGAGTGAGCCACTGGGCCCAGTCACTGATAGCTATTTTTAAAACTACTCTTTACATTGTTAGAAGAACTATTCTTTGAAAGAGTACTCATATGTTCTTAAGACTCTAGGAAATGCAGTTTGGAAAGGGAAAACTTTTATCCATATTCCCTAGGAGATCCACATGGAATAAGTTATGTGTTTAGATGGATGCGTGTGTCCCTCACCCTTGTACCACATGAAATCTGACACTAAGCAATGCATTCATCTAAATAAGGACAGGAAGCATATAAGATCTGTTGGAATTACTTCAAGCCTCACAGCTATCTTTTAGTTTTATTCATATTACTTGAGAAAAAAATGTGGACATTCTTTCTTGACCTCCATACCCTTCTGGTCTGAAGGATAGAGATCCTCCAGATCTACACTATTAATATGGTAGCGACCAGGCGCAGTGGCTCACGCCTGTAATTCCAGCATTTTGGGAGGCTGAAGTGGAAGGACTGTTTGGAGCCAAGAGTTTGAGACCAGCCTGGGCAACATAGCAATATTCCAACTCCACACAAAAATGAAAAAATAAGCCGTGTGTGGTGGTGCGTGCCTGTAGTTCCAGCTCCTCAGGAGGCTGAAGTGGGAGGACTATTTGAGCCCAGGGTGGTTGAGGCTGCAGTGAGCTGTGATTGCGCCACTGCCCTCCAACCTGGGTAGTAGAGCCAGACTCTATCTAAAATAAAACCAAAACCAAAACCAAGATATAGTAGCTATTACGCACATGGGGCTAGTAAGCACTTGAAATGTGCTGAAATATATACCGTGTTTCAAAGACTTAGTGCAAGGCCAGATGTGATGTCACACCTGTAATCTCAGCATTTTGGGAGGCTGAGGTGGGAGGATCACTTGAGCTCAGGAGTTCAAGGCTGCAGTGAGCTGTGATTCTGCCATTGCACTCTGGCCTGGGCAACAGAGCAAGACTCTGTCTCAAAAACAAAAACAAAAACAAAAAAAAGAAAAAAAAGTCAAAGCCTTGGTACAAAGAAAAAGAAAAAAAAAGAATGTAAAATATCTAATTAACTCTTAAAATACTGATGATATGCTGAAATGATATTGTTTGGGTTAAATAAAATGCTAGTAAAGTTATTTTCACCTGTTTCTTTTTATTTTTTCACTATTCATAAATTTTTAGTTACTCACATGGCTTACGTTATATTTCTGTTGGACAGAGCTTCCCTAGGCCAACAGTTCTTAATCTTTCTTGATTAAATTTCTTTGAGTATAGGATAAAAGCTCTATAAATCATAAATACTGATAGATACTGTCAGTTCTGCTATACCCAGTATGTGTTCTTAAGATGTGTACTGTGCAGTATCGTACAATAGAAACCACAGGACTGGAATTAGGGGAAAACATTCAAAATTTTGTAATTGATACATAAAGGGATAGGAACTTAATAAGAACAGTAGCACAGTAAATGGTGAAGATCTATATCAATGCTGTAATAAATGTAGCCCTTGAAAAGTATTTCATTTGTTTGTGGAATGGACATTTGCTACAACTGCTCTCAGACAGACACATGCCTTCCTTGTTTCCACACCGGCAGCCTTGTGTACAAGAGGAGATAGAAAAAGAATGAGGAAAAGGAGCAAAACAATGGAGAATACAGAGGAAAATGCAAAATAGGCTGAGAGGAACGAAGGGAAAATTAAGGAGAGGGCAGGTAGCCACATGGCTGGTGTGCAGGATTGCAGCTTGCGAGTTGTTGGAAAGTAAGGTGTACCTGCAGACATAGGAGGGTGTAGCCGCTCATTGTCCTTGTGCGGTGTGCGCATGTGAGGATTCCTGCATAGTTCAATTGGGCGCAGTTTTCCGTTTTGGCCTAGTGATGAGATTGGCAGATAAAACTGGCGTAAGCAAATGTGAAGTAGCATTGTGCTAAAAGCTTTCCTAATATATCAGTCACATTGGACGAGATTTTCCAAACAAGCATTATAACAGAACTGACTGTAGATACGTACACATATCACAGTAGATTCATGCACAGCCCACACTGGCAACCTCCAGACTAGGGTGTCTGAGAAGGCCAAGCATTAGGCATCGATACTGGAATGCCAGCCTTAGATATGTTCAAGGCCTTGTAGCAATTTGTGGAGGCCATGTTGCTATATGTGATGGGGGTGGGGTTTATGGCACTGGAAAGATTTGTTGATTTTGGGGGGCAGAGAAGGTGAATTCATGTAGTGACCAACTGGGAATGACCCAGCTACACGCTCTTTCTAATCTGTGCCACAGCTGTACAGAAAAAACTTATTTGTGAAGAGGACTGCCAAATTTGTTCCCAGTGACAGTAAATGAATACTTGGTGAGTAGGGAAATTCCAGTAGGTAACAGAGAAAATGGGCACGTTCTGTCCTAATTTCCTGCTCCTACTTGTTCTGGGATTTAGTTGCAGTTCATAGCATCTGTCCTGTGCATTCACAGAAATAGGCCCAAGTACCTGTCAAAAGGAAATGAATTGAGAGAATCTTCAAGTCACTCAGAACAGTGAAGTAACTGAAAATTAAACCATTGGAGTTGATTGCCTATTAAACATGATAATGATAAGCTAACATTTATTAGACTTTTGGGATACACTAGGAACTACACTATGAGATTTTTGTGAACTATTTTATGTAAAGTTCCTGATATTTTGAGGTAGATTTTTTTATTATCTCTTTTTATGGATATAAGTAACTCAGCCAACATCACATAGGTATCAAGGAGCAGAGCTGGGACTTGAACTCGGGAAGTCTAAGTCAGGGTTTGCATGGGAACCACTGAACTCTTCGGTTTTATGAGTAGTATTACTGAGGCCTTTCATAGTCTACTGTGTACATATTCCCACTCTTGTTAAGTGTGTATAATGAAATTCTGTTACTTATATTATTTTTTTAAACAGGAGAAAAACACCAAAAATAAACAAACAAATAAATAAATAAATAAATAAATAAATAAATGGATTTAAACAATGAAGGCTACCAAAAATGTTTTTATTGTTGTTTTTGAGACAGGATCTCACGCTCTTGCCCAGAGTGAAGTGAAGGCTGGAGTGAAGTGGCTCGATCACGGCTCTCTGCATTTTTCACCTCCCAGGCACAGGCAGTCCTCCTGCCTTAGCCTCCCAAGTAGCTGGGACACTACAGGCATATACCACCAGGCCTGACTAATATTTTAATCTTCCTGGAGACAGGGTCTCGCTATGTTACTTAGATTGGTTCCAAACTTCTGGACTCAAGCAATTCTCCCGCCTCAGCTTCCCAAAGTTCTGGGGTTAGAGGCATGAGCCACCATACCCAGCCCCTAAAATGATTTTAAAGAATGGAAATCAACTTTGAAAGTCTACATCCAGTATTTTATAATGGATGTATTTCCACAGCATGACTTGAAAATGTACCTACTTTATACATGTGTGAAAGTTGCTTTCTATTCGTGTGTAGACTCTTGAGGGAGCTCCCTTTACTATCAAATGTGTGTATTATTACCACCCTTAAATTTCAGTAACTGCTGGTCATATAATCAATTTTAAGTTGATGTTCAGTTTTATAGAATAAATGTTTAATATTAGACTACTAAAATATTAACAAGTGCCATTCATTATTTTTCAGGAATGAGTATAATACTAATTGTATCACATGTCCAGTTAAATCTGTTTGTGTGATAAAAGAGAATGCTATGCTGCACCAAATGTAACACATTGTTCTAAAACCCTGTGGTATATTTGTCAAAACTATTTTCCAGTTTATTATCTTTGCTCTAGAGTCTAGTTTATAACTAGTATATGTAGTAAGGTATCTTATATTTAAGATAAATCTATTATTAAATGAAAATATTTTTCATCAAGTGGTTATAGGTCATAGCTCATTTTATTTCCTTTGCTTTATAAATCTATTATTTTTCCAGTTACTTTTCCAGTTACTTAGTTCTCATGAGTAGATTTGAAATGGGAGATCTTGGCTGGGTGCAGTGGCTCACACCTGTAATCCCAGCACTTTGGGAGGCCGAGGCGGGCAGATCAGGAAGTCAGGAGTATGAGACCACCCTAACTAACACAGTGAAACCCCATCTCTACTAAAAATACAAAAATTAGCTGGGCATGGTGGCCTGAGCCTGTAATCCCAGCTACTCAGGAGGCTGAGGCAGGAGAATCGCTTGAACCTGGGAGGCGGAGGTTGAAATGAGCCGAGATTGCACCACTGCACTCTAGCCTGGGCGACAGAATAAGACTCCATCTCAAAAAAACAAACAAACAAACAAACAAAAAAAAAACAAAAAACCTCTTCTCCCCTTTTTAAAACCCCAGTTTCAGATATTACAAGGTTCTAGCATGTTTTGTCACACTGTCTGTTGTGTGAAAGAAAGTAAGAATACACATTTCCAAATGAGATTTCCCTAAAGAACTGTCTCCCTCTCTTTTTTAAAAAAAGAATCCTAGTAGGAGTACATTTCTCTTACTTTTGGATAATAAATACCACATGAGGCACTGTTTCTCTTCCTTGGATGCTTCTTCAGATTTTGATGGAGAAGAAACATGATCCGGGTTTGCTCTCTGCATTCCTTTGTCTGATTTCCCAAACGTTCTTGGTTGCACTTCCCAGAAAGATGGAATGTCTGGGGCTACCCAGGGGAAAGTGTTAGGTGCAGCTGCTCTCCCCTCCGGTGCTGGCCATCGCTCAGTTCCCCTGAAGGGAATATTCCTACATGGCTTCTCCAGTGGTGTAACACAGCTCTTCTGCCAGCAGCCTCGGCCAGGGGCCAAAGGACCAGAAAGACAAGACAGGGAGGAGGTAGAGTCTCCTTAGCCATCCCAGAGGTATCTTCCTGCCCCGAGGACATGAAGCAAACTTAGTGCATACCATAGTGTTTTAGACAAAAAATAAGAGTGGCTTGTGGGAGCTAATCTTTAATAAAGAGCATGTTGTTCTGAAAAAAATGTGATACTAATAGTTTGTGCCAAAGTTTTAAGTTCTAGTGAAATAAAGTTAATGGCCATGTATCTGTGACCTCAAGCAATAGGTGGGCTATTTCCCTTTGAGTCTGGGAGAGTGCTAGCATTTTTCTTAGAGGCTGAGTCAACTTTCCAGTCTTGATCATGAATTGAGGCATTTCTTGGCTTCCCTGGCATTACCATTTAGCTTGTCCAGAGTACTGGGAAAATGGCGCATTACCAAACTCTTTCCTTGATGAGGAAAAACAAAAGTTGGTCACTGAGTTGGAGGGATGATTTTCATTGCTCTCTCTTCATCCCTTCCTGCCATTTCTGCCTCTCTCACAGGTAAATATGTTCATGCTCACATTTAGGGTGGATGCCCTGGGACGCAGGCAGACATGAAGCAACATACTCGTGTCTGGCAGGGTTAAGCCTTACAAATCCCAGCGCGTGTCCTTACAACTCATCTCATCCCCATGACAACTGGGTGAGGGAGGGATTTGGGCTTATAGTTTCTTCAATATCTAAATAATGATTGGCTCTACCTCATCCTTTGGACACAAAGTTTTATTTTATTTTTTGGAGCAGGGTCTTACTCTCTTGCCCAGGCTGGTGTACAGTGGCACAGTCATGGCTCACTGCAGCCTTGACTTTCCAGACTCAAGCAATCCTCCTGCCTCAAGCTCCCTAGTAGCTGGGACTACAGGCAAGGACTACAATGCCCTTTAATTAAAAAAATTTTTTTTTTGTGGAGATGGGGTCTCACTATGTTGCCCAGGTTGGTCTCCAACTCCTGGGCTCAAGGGATACTCCCACCTTGGCCTCCCAAAGTGTTGTGATTACACATGTGAGCCACCACCCCTGGCCTGGACACAAATTTTGAAACACAATAATAACTCTAGCACTATCTTCCCCTCACTCTAGTGGGTTTCTATGGATGGGTCGGGGGTGGTCGTTTTCCAGATCAACTTCTGTGTGCCCTAGAGAAAATAAGCTGTCATGCTAACAAAGTTATTAGGCATATCAAACATATCAATATATGGAATGAAGAAGGAGGCAATAAGTCCTTGAGTATTTAGGAAATATTTTATCCTACACATTAATCATTAAACAAATAAACAAAGCTCCCACATGAAGTAGAATGTGAGTTTCTGAGGCCAACCTGAAGTTTAGAGCTATTTTAGGGTAGGCAGGTCATGGGCTTCATTTGCTTCATTTGCTGAGATTTTTCATTAAAGAAATGTCTGTTCCTCTGAGGAAACCTGCAGCCATGGGTACCTCTGCAAGGTACAACTAAATGGAATACTGTAAAAAGCATAGTCCTCTGTGAAAAAATAATTATGAGGCAATCTCGAATTTTGAACACTGCGTATTAGTGATAATAAGAATTACTGTTAATTTTTTAGGTTATATAAATGTATTGCAGTTGTTTCAAAAAAGTGCTTATCAGCTGGGTGCAGTGGCGTACGCCTGTAATCTCTGTACTTTGGGAGGCAGAGGCAGGTGGATCACTTGAGCCCAGGGAGTTCAACACCAGCCTGGATAACATGGTGAAACCCCCATCCCTACAAAAAAATACAAAAAACTAGCTGAGCGTGGTGGTGCCTGTCTGTCGTCCCAACTTCTCAGGAGGCTGAGGTGGGAGGATTGCCTGAGCTTGGGAGGTGGAGGCTCCAGTGAGATCGCACTACTGCTCTCTAGCCTGGGTGACACAGCCAGATCCTGTCTCAAAAAAAAAAAAAAAAAAGTCTTTATCATAATATACCTTAAAATATGTTAAAACTATGAACATATCTCTATATAATTGTATATATTTAATGTATAATATAATTATACCACATGATTATAATTGACATTGTCATTTAACATATTTTACATTATATTATAAATATATTTATTATGTGTTTAATATATGTACATTTAATGAGTGAAATACTGTGATATCCAAGTTTACTTCAGAGCTATCCTGGTGTATGTGTGTGTGAGGTGGGGGTGGCAGTTAGGTGGTTCTTTTTTTTTTTTTAATTATTTTTTATTATTATTATACTTTAAGTTCTAGGGTACATGTGTATAACGTGCAGGTTTGTTACATATGTATACTTGTGCCATGTTGCTGTGCTGCACCCATCAACTCGTCAGCACCCATCAACTCGATTAACAGTGAATAGACAGATGGTGAAGTTGGGTGACAAACAGGACAGTTCAGGATAGCATTTTCTCCATTTTCCTATGTATATTAAAATTTTTTTATAATAAAGTGTCTTTATTTTTATTTTTATTTTTGTTTGTTTTGGCTGGGCGCCGTGGCTCACACCTTTAAATCCTAGCACTTTGCGAGGCTGAGGTAGGCAGATTGCCTGAGCTCAAGAGTTCGAGACTGGCCTGGGCAGCGTGGTGAAACCCTGTCTCTACTGAAAATATAGAAAATTAGCTGGGCATGGTGGTGTGCACCTGTAATCCCAGCTACTCAGGAGGCTGAGGCACAAGAATTGTTTGAACTTGGGAGGCGGAGGTTGCGGTGAGCCGAGATTGTGCCACTGCACTCTAGCATGGTTGACAGAGTGAGACTGTCTCAAAAAAAAAAAAAAAAAGTTTTTTTTTGAGAATAGACAAAGATAATTTTAATGTGTAAATTTGAAATGATTTCTCCAAAAAATGTAGACAATAAATCTACAGTAAAAATCACTGTGATCGTGGCATAATAAATCTACAGTAAAAATTACTGTGATCATGGCATAGTGAAAACTTCTGTGTAGATGACAACAATTCCAAAAGGCCAACAATCAAAAATAAAGACAAAAAGCTTAATCTTATGGGTAAACAGGAAAATGCAAATTAAAACAAAATTCATTTGACTGGGAAACTCAATAAGGCTAACATTTCCTTTTTTTTTTTTTTTTCTTTTTTTAGAGACAGGGTCTCACTCTGTTGCTAGGCTGGAGTGCAGTGGCACAATTATGGGTCATTGCAGCTTTCACCTCCTGGTCTCAGGGGATCTTGCCACCTCAGACTCCTGAGTAGCTGGAATTACAAGCACATGCCACCATATCCGGCTAATTTTTGAACTTTTCGTAGACCCAGGGTTTTGCCATGTTGCCCAGGCTGGTCTCAAACTCCCGGGCTTAAGCAATCCACCTGCCTTGGCCTCCCAAGGTGTGTAATCACCACTGCTGGGATCACAGGTATGAGCCACCAGGTCAGGCGGCATTTCCAAATTTTGATAACAATTCAGAAATTACTAAATAGCATAAGCTGCTGCTGTGTGCATAGACTGGTAGAATCATTCTGGAGAAATATTTGGCAGTATACATTACATTTAAACTTAAGTCTTCTCAAGAAAATGAATTCTTATCCTTGGTATACACGCCAAAGAAATGTGTGTTTATGTATGTATACCAAAAACCATGTAGCCATGTTTATAATTGTGAAAGTCATTGGGAATGAAACAAAAAGCCTTTAATAGGCAAAATATGTTTTTCTTCAAACCATCATAGTGTGCTGTATACAAAAAAACAACCTTTTTTCTCCCAATTGTACTGCTTTTACTCACAACACTTTACTGCTGACAATAGATTATGTGGATTTTATTTCCTCACACCAAACAATTCTCCAGGACCAAGTGGGTGTCTAACAATTCAGTTCAATTCAGCTCAATTCTGTCACTAACCAGAGTTAGCACTGACCTCACTGATTAAAGGCTGAATCCCACTAGACTGCCTCCCACTTCACTTGCCAACTACAAGTAGTAGGTTCCCAGGTTACCCACAACTTCTGTCTGACTTGATTACAAATCAGAGGTTCTGATGACCTCCTCCCTTGGGTTCAGGAATTTGCTAGAGCGCCTCACAGAAATCAGAAAGACAGTTTACTTAGGTGAAAGTGGTGAGAAGCAAAATGGAGTCACTACTGTTGAGAAAATCCTGATAAATAGAGCTAGGGAAGGCCTCCAAGAGGGGGTTCTCATGCTTGTTTGCTTGATAACAAAAAAGACTCTGCAAAAACCACAACCTTGCACAAAGGCTATCACAATCTTACACAAAAAAAATACTTCTGCAGGGACTTCTGCCCAGCGACTGCTTGTCCAGCTTCGGACTGTTGTCATCCTTGTTATTGATTTTTGTAGCCAAGAATAGATATTTCAAAACAATTATATAATCTTTGTGGTTTTTTTTTTTTTGAAGACCTTTGTCTTCCTTTAGCTTCCTGAATATGCACATAGTTTACTAAGGCATGAGTGTTCCCATTGCAGTGTTTTATTCCCAGTTAAGTATCTTTCCCTCTAGCGAGGATCTCTCTGTTTGTTATTTAGGTTGACAATTACTATTGTGGATTTATAACACAGGATATTGTAAATAATACAAATGTGCAGCCAGATGAAGCAGGACATTGGACAAGGTCTGGAAGGATTTCAAGCACACGAGCTTCTGTCCCCGTGAAGTTGGGGTTAGTCACCCTCCTAACATGGGAATGTGTTCATCAAACTGAAAGCTCTCCAAATCCCTTACTCTTGGAATTTTTATGGAGGCTACATCATGTAGGCATGACTGATTGTTAACTACATGTCTAGCCCTTCTCCATTCTCCAGAGAATAGGGGATGGGGCTAAAAGTTCTAGGCTTTTAATCATGGCTTGCTCTTTCTGGTGATCAGCCCCATCCAGGAGATGAACAAGAGACGCCTCAGTAAAACAAAAGACACTCATATCACCCAGAAAATTCCAAAGTGTTTAAGAACTTTGTGTCAGGTATTCCTATCACTAAGGAAATTTCAAAGGTCTTAGGAGCCATATGTCAGAAGCTGCATCAAAGTTTATTAGAACAAAAGATTCTCCTAGAACCCCTATTTACAAGGTTTCTAGGAGCTCTGTGTTGGGAATCAGGGACAGAGACCAATGTATATATTTCCTGTTATTTCAGTGTTTACGCCTGGTCTCTGATCACAGACCCTCACCACAAAATGATCATATCTACCAGAACATTTACATTTAGTGTAGCATTTATAGAACAGATAGAAAGTAGTACCAATACATGCCTAACATTTGGAAGCCAGTGTGGAGAAAGGATAGATTTAAATAAACAATTAAATTATCCCATAAGGCTATTTCATATGTTTTCGTATTCTTTTTTTTTTCTTTAAGAGACAAGGTTTGCTCTGTTGCCCAGGCTTTAGTACAGTAGTACAATCTTGGCTCACTGCAGCCTCAAACTCCTGAGTTCAAGCAATCCTCCTACCTCAGCCTCCAGAGTTTCTGGGACTACAGTTGTGCACCACCATGCTTGGCTCACTTTTTAAAATTTTTTTGTAGACACAGGGTCTCAGTATGTTGCCCATTCTGGGGTCTGAAGTTCTTGGCCTCAAGTGATCCTCCCGCCTCAGCCTCTCAAAGTGCATTTGGATGTTCTTATACTAATATAATTATTCTTACCCCCTCCTCATCTACACCTGTTTTTGCCTTATGATAAGATTTTATAGATTTATTTAGCACAAGAATGAGCTGATGGTTAACTAGATAAAGTTATTCGACAAATCATTTTCCCTAGGTATTTCATCCTGAGGAGGCTTTAACCTAATCTTCCAATACACTTGATCATCAATATCAGATCATGAAACTTATTTACATGAGGTAGTTTAATCTTACCAACAATGCCAGTATTACATCTTTTTGTATTGTGACGACAGTCTAATTCAATTTCAAAAAACAGCAAGAATTTCAAAGGTATTTGCTCTTCCTTCCCAACAGAATCTACTCTTGCTCACACAAGGGCAAATGTCAGCACAATTAGACAGGACAGTTATTTCTGTAAATTAATTGGGAAAAAAGCCAATCACCCCATCTTATCTCACAGGCTTGTACTGAGGTTGATTTCCATTGTGTGTTATTACACAGCAGGGCCCACCTCACACCTATGGGGAGGACACAGTAATATTTACAAGACCTCGTATCCTTATTAACTGTCTCATGGGATGTATTTTAATATCAACCAGTTATGGATGTGAGAACAGTCCTGTTACATCTATGTAAATTACAAGTGTCCCCAGAGAACTTCCACATGTTTGGGGAGCCATAAGACTCACACAGGTGTGCCGCTGGAGCCTCAGCAGCTAGAATAGAAGGCCATTGCTTCATGCCCACTTCAGTTTTCATTTGAGTTAGTCATGAGGCTATGTTGGGTCCCAGCAGAGACCCATTCCCAACATTGGGTTTTAGCAGTGTCCAGCATTGTTTATTGAGTCTGCCTAACCCACTTTGCTAAAGCCTCATTATCTTCCCAGGCTGATACCCTTTGCCTTCTTCCCAAAAGAGCATTCTTTCTCTTCTAGTTAATACATCTTTTTCCTTTGAATGCTACTCCTCATTAAAGAGCAAACACAACTCATCTTAGTATACCTAGCTTGGCATCTATCTACCCTGTAGCCTGTTTCTGTCTTGTGGGCCAGTGTTGTTTAAGCCACCACTAAACTATCAGTTACTATTGTGCCCTAACGACACCAGTGCGATTAGAATACATGTTTTGCATCCAGAAATGCTGGGTCCCTCATACTAGGTGTAGTTGAGCAATCACACGCAGAAGCAATTTAGTTTGAGTGTGTCATGAGGCCTCCCAGGATTTCCTTGTCTCAGTTTGGGGCCATTCTTTAGGGGTAATTTAGATCTACCAAGTGATGCCCCCTACTTTAATTCCATTAGAAAACACATCGTTTTTCCCCTTCTTTTCTTTTCTTTTTCTTTTCTTTTTTTGAGACAGAGTCTCGCTCTGTCATCCAGGCTGGAGTGCAGTGGCGCAATCTCAGCTCACTGCAACCTCCGCCTCCCGGGTTCAAGCAATTTTCCTGCCTCAGTCTCCCGAGTAGCTGGGATTACAGGCACCCACCACCATGCCTAGCTAATTTCTGTATTTTTAGTAGAAAAAAAGAATATGAAAACACATGAAATAGCCTTATGGAACAATTTAATCGTGTATTTAGTTTCACCATGTTGGCCAGGCTGGTCTCGAACTCCTGACCTCAGATGATCCACCCGCCTCAGCCTCCCAAAGTGCTGGGATTTCCTCATACCTATGGGGAGGACACAGTAATATTTACAAGACCTCCTATCTTATTAACTGTCTCATGGGATGTATTTTAGTATCAACCAGTTATGGATGTGAGAACAGTCCATGCCCAGCCTCCCCTTATTTTCTCTAATAGGTTTCCATCCACAGAAACAAGGTTGATACATAATTGTGCATGGAACATTGTGGGATATTGGCCATGCTGCATTATATTTCAAAGCCCAGTATAATAACCAGGGCATTTCTAAGCATTGGATCATCAAGATTTATAGTTACACAGTGATTACTATGTTTGGAGCTGCATATTACATGGTTTGAAGTCCTAGCAGAAAGCAGTTCTAAGAAATTTCTTCCCAAATGATATCTTTTGTAGTAGATGCCGTATTGGCTTTCATCCACAGGCCTTAATGCAGCAGCTGTCCAAACAGGATGCCATCCATTCATCTTGGATCCGCCATACTTAAACCAAGTGACTCTTTGTTGAATTGACAGCTGTTCATAGGGCACTGTCTATGTGGCAATAGATTCTGGCAGCTCCTCAGGTAGTTCCAAGGTCAGTCCTGAGCTGAATCCAGCAGCTCACCAGCCACCATAGGACACTGTGGGCAAAGGGGAGACCTGGGCATGGTGGTCCCTATCCTGGTTGTAGTGCTGGTCACCCTGTGTATTGCTAAGCCTCAGAACCACCTCAGTCTGACAAAGGGCAGCAAGTCTGGTGATAAAGACGATGCAGAGCTAAAACAAAGAGTTTTTCTAAAATGTTGACATATCCATCAAATATATGTTGAGGGCAGAGACAAGCAGATTCTACTACATCACTGATTTTAAAAATATATATATTAAAGAATTGAATTTTTTCCATTTGTTCAGAATGTTTCCAATGAGGAATTAATTCTTTTGTAAAGATTTCCTCTTTCTGCATGTTGAAATTGCTAATTTAGTCTGGGTACAGTGGCTCATGCCTGTAATCACAGTACTCTGGGAGGACGAGGTGGGAGGATCACTTGAGCTCAGGAGTTGGAAACCAGCCTGGGCAACATAGTGAGACCCCATCTCCATGCAAACTAAAAATAAAAAATTAGCCAGGAATGTTGGTATATGCCTGCAGTTCCAGCTACTTGGTAGGCTGAGGTGGGAGGATCCCTTAAGTCTGGGAAGTCAAGGATGTTGTGAGTTGTGATCATGCTACTACACTCTGGCTTAAGTGGCAGAGCAAGACCTTGTCTCAAAAAAGAAAAAAGAAACTTCTTATTTAATAGTACTTTTTAATGGATACACTTTAAGATTAATTCAAATATTACATTCTCTGTGAAGTGTTGCTTAATTCTTTAGGCTGAGTTATTTGCTGCCTCTAAATTTTTCTTTTCCTCTGTTGATTTTTTTTTCTCCCATTTTATAACTTTATCCAAGCACTCATTCATTCATTCAGTAAATACTGAAAATCTACTAAGTGTTCGTTAAATGTGTTAGATGCATATTTATAGTTATTTGTTTTCATATCTATTTTTTCCATTAGACTATGGAATTCAAACTCCAAGGACAGGATTTGTATTATCCTCTCTTGTGTTTACATTGCCTATAGCATTGCCTAGCACATAGTAAATGCATAATGAATGACTGTTAAATGAATGACAGATTGACAATATATTGGAAAGCTAAACAGTTAGTTTCTCAATAAAACAATCACCATTTATAGAAACTTTTTGAATCTACCAAATCTTTTGATAGCAGAAATAGCTCCATATCTATATTCATATAATGAAATCGGATGTCACAAAAATATGAATTCTGTTCTGTTCATATAGGTGGGTATGTAATAAAAAAAGGAAGGAAACTTGCAAATGTTGTACCTCTGTACCAAAGCGATAATATTAACATATATTGAGCCTTTACTATGTGCTAGAGGTATTGAAACTCTTTAAATGCATTAACTCAGTTAATCCTCATAACAACCCTTCTTTTTTAAGACATTAAAAATTGAGAGGCAGAGAATTTAAATAACTTGCTGAATGTCCCACTTAGTAAGTGAAGGATCCCAGATTTGAGCCCAGGCAGTGTATCTCCTGTTTGCTTTCTTAACTACTATGCTGTAACTATAAAGTATTAGAATGATTAATTATGCTCAACTCTTTCACATGCTTATGAACTCAGCTCCAATGCCTGTCGTTAGTGTAGCACCCCAAGCATTAGTTTAGCACTAAGCCTTGGGGTGTGCTAAGCCAAGCTCTGTGATGCTTGGCTCACAAACCAAGAGGGTGCCAAACTCATCGGGTATGCTGTAGACATCTCTCTCCTGTTTATTTTGTATCCCTATTTCCAGTCCCATACATTAATATGGTCTCCTGTGCCTAAAGAAAATACTTGAAGATTTAATATAAGTTATCCTGATTTGGTTAATATAATAAGCTCTAAAGAAGTCATACCTCAAGCCTAGGGAGAAAAAAGAATTGCATTAATGAGCCTGGAGCCCGACAATGGCCTCAAGATAACTAATCCCAAATGAATAGGTAGGAGATCCAACAGTCTTTACCATGAGAACTGTGGTTAGTTTGCTAGGGCTGTCATGGCAAAATGCCACAGATTGGGTGACTTAAATAACAGAAATTTATTTCTTACAGTTCTGGAGCCTGGAAGTCCAAGATCAAGGTGGTTTTTTTCCTAAGGTCTCTCTCCTGATGGCCTCAATTTTTTTTTTTTTTTTGAGATGGAGTCTCGCTCTGTGGCCCAGGCTGGAGTGCAGTGGCCAGATCTCAGCTCACTGCAAGCTCCGCCTCCTGGGTTCACGCCATTCTCCTGGCTCAGCCTCCCGAGTAGCTGGGGCTACAGGCGCCTGCCACCTCGCCCGGCTAGTTTTTTATAATTTTTTTAGTAGAGACGGGGTTTCACCATGTTAGCCAGGATGGTCTCGATCTCCTGACCTCGTGATCCACCCGTTTCGGCCTCCCAAAGTGCTGGGATTACAGGCTTGAGTCACCGCGCCTGGCCCCCTGATGGCCTCATTTTAACTTAATTACCCCTTTGAAGACCTTATCACCAAATGCAGTCATATTCTGAGGTCTTTTTTTAAATGTAACATTAAGTATAAAACTCCAACATACTGTATACTGAGGTACAAGAGGTTAGGGCTTCAATGTGTGAATTTTGGGGAATAGGATTCTTTCTCTAAGATGACTAATTTTTCTTTGTTCTTCACTTAGAACACCCAAGCAATAATAGACTTGTACCCCAGGATTTTCTTTTGAAAGGCAGGATGGAGCACAAACTCTGAAGTTAGACTGCTAATGGTGTAAATCCCGACTTGATCACTTACTACATTTTTTGCTTTGTGTTCTCTGGCACTCAATTTCCCCATTTGTAAAATCTGTGTAATATCTTCAAGAAAGTGAGATAATCTGTGTAAAATTAGGTGACATATCTGTGTAAAATGACTGTGGCAACGATGTAGGCGGTAAGGTTAGTTCCATTTCTCTCCGTTCAAGGAGTAGGTTAAGGTTTCTGTTAGAATCTTTGGAAGATGTCCTTTACTTGCTCCTCTAGTGGGAATTCAATATTTTCCCAAGGGAAAGAAAATGCTGAGTATACTTGAGAGTAGTTGAAATACAACTTTTAGGTATACCATGGATTACTTAGGCTTTTGTGGGTTGGACTGGGGACTAATAACTATGTATAGTCCTTTATATTGGGGAATGATACTCAGTTTGGGAATAAGAAATAAGGTGTCAGGAGCTAAAGAAGGGCACAAAAAGATGTTTGGATGGGAAATTAAGGACCCAACTATATGGTTGCTGAATAAACTAATAGAGAAAAACTATCACTAAGATGAAGCAAACATAGAGGTGTTTCAGGGGCAGCTATAGCTCAGTGGGTTTCAAAGGAAACCACATTTGGGGCCACAAGACATGTCTCAGCTTGAACCTATTGGTGGAGCTCAGGCTTATGATATATTGTTAAGATGAACTGAGCAATATTCACTTGCAGTTAGAATCCTATAGAATTTGTTAGAGTAAGACCAGGAAGAGTAAGATTGGATAGTGGTCTGCCATTTGAGGCATTTCTAATAAGCATTTCCTGTGCGTAATTACTGCTCACACACTTTGCCCTTTTATCTCATCAGAGAAATAGACTGAATAAGGTATAATTTATAGTTTATCACCATATTTCTTTGGCTTTCAGATCACTTCTAGAAAACATTTCTGATTATATGTATTTGTATGTGTGCATATATATTATAATAATTATCATAATGGTTTACAGTGGAGCTGCATGAAAAAAATAAAGGAATAAAGTTAGGTAGAAAATGCCAACATAGTGTGTACTGGTAATTTTCCACTACTTAGGAGAAAATGTAACTTTTCTCCCAAACAATCAACTTCTTACTCTTATCACCAATGTACATAACATGATTGATATTGCATATCTGCTATGTAAACATTGCTTTAATATTTTTCATTACTTTTGTCCAAATGACCTTGAGTAAATGTAGTATCTGGCACAAGGTGCTGGAGTTGTGGCACTGTTTGAAAGCCAGTGGCTTTGTTGCACAACATGAAACCCTCAGAACTTTGGCACAGCTAGAGTTTTTTAAAATTTTTTATTGGAAATTGCATTTTTATTATCCATGAAGCTCTATTGTCTAGTAATCAGACACTAAAGGCTAAAGGAAACCAAACAATTGATATAATTTTAACTCTCCAATGGGGTAATAATTTTAAAGATGCTATACACATGAATTGTACCCAGTAGTTGGCAAAGTGTTACCATACACACACACACACACCTTTTCAGTACAAATAAGACTTTATTTTGACAAGAAACTTACTTTCCAGAAAAGAGGGAATGTTATCTCCTCATTATCTTTCAGTGAATGTCTTCATATTGACTAATGTTAACATTTGCAGATAATTTTTTGAATCTCGAAGTCACAGTTGTATTATTGTTCAATGCAGACAATCTATCCACTATCTTCCTACTAAATCAGGTATCTTTCAAGAGTGTTTAGATTTCTATGTTATACCACTTAGAGCCAAAGTAAACAATATTTTTTTCATTATAGTGAGAAATTAAGTAGAAACTGTTCTGACACAATATTTAACAATCCATTTAAAAATAACTTTTATTTAATCTCCATGTCAAAAATGAAATGAGTGTATACACATTGAGTGATCCTTTCTATGCTTACAAAGTATTTTATTATAATTTTTTTCTGAATAATTTTTAAAAATAAAAACTTAATGGATTGTTAAAAGAAACCTCTCAAATGTTAATCTATAGTGCTCACAATAAAATCATTAATTCTCTTAAAAATTAAAAAAATACACTAACATTATAAACAAGGTGGATATAAATTTTCATGATTGAAAAGCTAAAGCTGAATTAACAAACACATTGGAAATAATTGACACTGATTTTTCATCATCATCACCACCACAGCCACAATCACTGCAGAATTTATTTTTCTGGATTTTGTCAAATACAGTTCTTCAACAGAAGCTTTTTCCCTATAAAAATATTCTGAAATCCTCATAAAACCCAAAGTAGTTCAGTTTTCTTGCCTCATGGAGGAAAATCTGTTTATCAAAAATTTAATCAGATAAAATGAGAAAGAATTTGAATGAAAAACAATGAATAAGCTATTGTTGTAGAGCTAGACAATGATGTGAGTGCAGAGTTCTAGTTCCTGGCTTCTAGATTTCACTTTGCCACTTGAAAGCTGTGTGATCTTAGGTAAATCATTTAACCCTCCCACCCTCATTGCTTAGGGTCTTGGTTTCCACATCTGTAAAATGGAGCCTCAATACCTTATCCTGCTTACTTCACACTTACCACACTTTAAGATCAAATGAGATCATGCAAGTGAACTGCTATTGGTATTTCCAAGTGTTATGCAAATATAGTGGTCGTTATTATTTTTTTGAGTAAAGGTGGAAAGCTTGGTGGACTTGCTCAGAAAACCTGAATCCAAGTTTCTGTTCTTTCACTTACTAGCTAGGTGGACTTGAGAATATTGGTGGAGCTTTCTCTAAACTGCTAAAAAGGACATAAAAATGCCAACTGCACATATAGAATATATAAAATTTTTATGAAATTCAAGGTAGTCCAGCTTCTTCCTGGATAGAGGCAAAATAGTCTGTCATAATTTTATTGAAATGAGGTTTTTCTATAAAGCAAAAAAGAATTCAAGTAAGAGGTAATAATGCATAAGCTCTTTAAACTGTAAAAACAGTAAAAAGAATGTGTTTTCAAAACTGTTAAACTCATTGCAATGCTTAAATCCACCTGCTGACAGCCTCTGAATTTTTTTTATAGGATGAACTAGTGGAACGATCAGGCTTAAAACAGCAGCTGAATAGCCCATTACCTGAGAGTCAGCAAATATCCATGGTCCTCATCAAGCAGTGCCAGAGAGAGCAGTAGAGGTTAGTGGGAGGTACCAACTAACTCCCTCGTGTTACTACTTTAACCCTTTGTTGAAAGTCAGGCAGAATGGTCTAGAATTTTTTTGAATGAAATAATAGAATCTAGCCCATTAAGAGATGACTTAGAAAGCAATGAACATGTACATGAAAATCTTGAACTTTTTTTTTTGTTAACTAGAGCAGACTTTAAGAACTCAAATAGAAATGACTTCTGTGAAATAGAATAGGCAGTTGTTACTATAACCATATAGCAGCTTCAAACTCTAATGATTAGTAAGTTCTTGCTAGTATCTCTCATATAGATTTTTATATTAGTAAGTCATTGCTAATGCTGCTTTTTATATGGCACAATTCAAAAGGACTAAGTGCCAGAAATATTTAATAAGCCCCATTCATTTGCATGGCTTTAAGCAGAGTTACGAAACTTCCACTATTTTCCTGGTTGTTTAGTTTTCCTCAGAAAGTGGCTCTCATTGCTCTCCAGTTCTGTAATCTTTCTACTTGAGCTCTTTAAATTAACTTGGTGCCAGCAATCAGTCTATTTGGCTTTTGGGATGTTTTAATAAATGTTGTGCAGTTTAGCAATAGAAAGCAGGCAAAGAGTCAGACGACCTTCCACCAGATAGCCTTTTATGGTTATGAAAATACTACAGCTTTCCACACTCTTGCCTATTTCTGATAAAAAATTACTAAAGTGAGGGAAGAATTGCAAAGGACCCAAAAGATTCAAAAGAAGCCTTGTCCCTGAAGGTCAGTGCAACAGAGAAGGAGAGATGTCTGGGTTGGTAGTCATAGAAAACTTCCCTACTTGCTTTTCATAATTAAGTCAATGCAGTGTGCTTGGTGCACTTGCAAGGTGTCTATGGAAGGGGCATCCATCTGAAGCTCTGAATAACTTGTTTTGACAGATAAAAAAAAAAGGTAACATGATCACAGATTGACAGTTGTAGTGGCCAGAGAATAACAAATACTTTTCATTTTTTAGTGTATTGAGCTCTCCCAAGAAGAGTGAGTAGAACAAACTATCAATGCCCAATGCCAGATAGCATTGATACATACGTCTGACTAGAAAAGACATTTCCCAATCAGTTACCGGTTGAGAAAATTTTGTTCAGTAATTAATGTTGCACAACAACCATTGCCCCATCTTATGATAATAGCACTTTAACTTTGAGGGAACTTTTTTCTATCACCTGAGTCAGTTCGTGTGGATTGAGTGGAATGATGCTTCTTTGGAATGTGGAGGTATATTTAACTGAATCCTAGTGAATCAGGGCTTTTTATTCCCCTGGCTAAGGAATTTGTATTCCCCTGGCTAAGAAATGTGTGTACAAAGTAAGCCAAACTAATGAGACCAATTCCAGGATATTCTCTAGAACCACTGGAAAAGAGAAGCTCTTTTTGCTGGAGTTGCTAAGCTGGTAGAATGTAAACCAAGCACTTCTGGAATTCATCATGTAGAGAGAAACTGTGTAGGAAAACAAAGCAAGAGATAGAAAAAGTAACTTGAGTCCTGAGCACCTGGATTCAGAACTGCCTGAAGTGTAATTAATCTGGATGTTGCAATTATGTGGGAGAATAAATTCTCTTCCATTTTTTTCTTGTCAGTTTTTAAGACAGCTCTAGTGTATGATTTACATTTAAGAGACAGTCCAACTGATTTTCAAAGTGATGTGTAATTTTATATTCCCACTAGCCTTGTATGAGAGTTTCAATTGTTCCACATCCTTGTCAACACTTAGTATTGTCTGTCTACTTAATTTTAGTCAATTGAATAGGTGTACGGTGATGCCTCTTTGTGGTTTGAATTTTCATTTCTCTAATGACTATGGATGTCTTTTCATGTGCTTATTGGTCATCTGTATATCTTTGTGGGTGAGAAGTGTGTTCAAATATTTTGTTCATTTCTTTATTGGGTTGCTTTCTTATTATTGAGTTTTGAGAGTTTTTTTTTTTAATATTCTAGATTCAAGTTCTTTAATAGAAATATACCTTGCCAATATTTTCTTCTAGCCTGTGAATTGTTATTTATTCTTTTAACAGTATCTTTTAAAAAGTAGAAGATTTTAATTTTGATGAAGTTCATCAATTTTTTCCTTAATAAATTGTGCTTTTTGTGTCATAGCTAAACCTTTGCCTAATCCAAGGTCACAAAGATTTTTATTATATATTTTTATAAAAGTTTCATAGTTTCAGATTTCATATTTAGGTAAATTATCCACTTTGAGTTAATTTCATATATATTGCAAGTGAAATTCATATTTTTGCATATGAATATCCAATTCTAGCACTATTTATTAAAAAGACTATCTTTTCTATATTAAATTATCTTTGCACTTCCGATTGTCAAAAACCAGTTGTCAATATAAGGGTGGATCTATTTCTGAATTTCCTACTCTGTTCTTTTGATATACTTGTTTATCTTTATACTAACACATTAGCAGCTTCATATTGTAGGTTTTGTTTGTTTATTTATTTATTTATTTATTTTTTGAGATGGAGTCTCGCTCTGTTGCCAGGCTGGAGTGCAGTGGCGCAATCTTGACTCACTGCAACCTCCGCCTACCAGGTACAAGCGATTCTCCTGCCTCAGCCTCCCGAGTAGCTAGGACTACAGGCACGTGCCACCAGGCCTAGCTAGTTTTTATATTTTTAGTAGAGACGGGGTTTCACCATGTTGGCCAGGATGGTCTCAATTTCTTGACCTCATGATCTGTCCTCCTCGGCCTCCCAAAGTGCTGGGATTACAGGCCTGAGCCACTGTGCCCAGCCCATATTGTAGTTTTTAAATAAATCTTGAAATTTGATAGTATTAGCCATCCAACTGTATTCTTCTTTTTCAAATTTGTTTTGACTATAAAATGTCTTTTTAATTTTCATGTAAGTTTTATAATCAGTATGTCAATTTCTCCAAAAAAAAGCCTTCTGAAATCTTGAGAAGATTTATGTGTAACCTATTGATGAATTTGGAGAAATGAACATCTTAATACTGAGTCTCTGACTCATGAAGAGGATGTATCTCTTCATATCTTTAGGTCATTACTTTCTTTTATCAGTTTTTTAGAATTTTCAGTGTATGGGTCTTACAAATTGTTAAATCAGATTTATGCCTAAGTACTTTGTATTTTTTTATGCTATTTCAAATAATACTGTTTAAAGTTTAAATTTCTGGCCAGGTGCGGTGGCTCATGCTTGTAATCCCAGCACTTTGGGAGGCTGAGGTGGGCAGATTGCTTGAGGTCAGCAGTTCAAGACTAGCCTGGCCGATATGGCGAAACACCATTTCTACTAAAAATACAAAAATTAGCTGGGCGTGGTGGCACACACTTATAATCCTAGCTACTCTGGAGGCTGAGCAGGAGAATCACTTGAAACCGAAAGGCAGAGGTTGCAGTGAGCCGAGATTGCACCACTGTACTCCAGCGTGTGAGACAGAGCGAGATTCCATCTCAAAAAAAATAATAATTAATTTAAAAAAAGTTTAAATTTCTAATTGTTTAAGCAACTATATAAACATATAGTTGATCTGTATTTATTGATCTTGTATCATGCAACTGTGCTAAATTAATTAGTTTCAACACCTTTTTGTATATTTCATTTTTTCATAATCAAATCACTTGTGAATAAAGATAGTTTCCCTTCATTTCCAACTCCCTCCCTCCCTTCCTTCCTTCCTTCC
>NW_012105764.1:217480-325042 GCF_000951045.1 Mandrillus leucophaeus | reverse complement strand
CTCTCTCTTCTTTCTCTTTCTTTCTTTCTTTCTTTCTTTCTTTCTTTCTTTCTTTCTTTCTTTCTTTCTTTCTTTCTTTCTTTCTTTCTCTCTCTCTCTCTCTCTCTCTCTCTCTCTTTCTTTCTCTTTCTTTCTTTCCTTTTGGCATTGGCCAGAGCCCTCAGAAAATATTGAATAAAACTGATGAGAATAAAAATCTTTGTTTGTTTCTCATCTTAGGTTGAAAATATGCATTTTTAACTCAATAGTGTTATCTATATTTTTGGTAGATGGTTTTTGTCATGCTGAGGAAGTTATCTTCTATTCCTAGTTTGCTGAGATTTTCTTAAAAATCAAATGGATATTGTTATTGTCACTTTTTTTCTGCATCTGTTGAGGCAATCATATGCCATTTTTTTGTTGTTGTTGTTAATGTAGTGAATTCTATTTGTTTGTATTTGAATGTTAAAAATAAATTTGCATGTCTAGGATAAACATTACTTAGGCATGATATATTATCCTCTTAATATACTATGGTAGGCTGAATAGTAGAACTCCAAAATAACAAAGTCCAAAATCCCAGAACCTATCTATGTTACTTACATGGCAAAAGGGACTTTGTAGATGTGCACAGATTAAGGATACTGGGATGGGGAGATTATTCTGGATTGTCTGTGTGGGCCATACAGTCACTCTTCAGTGTTTTCATAACAGGAAGGCAGAGAAGATATTCTACAGAGAAAAGGTGATGTGATACTGGAAGCAGAGATAAGAGAGTTATGTTTTGAAGATGGAGGAAGGGACCACAAGTCAAGGAATATAGGTAGCCTCTAGAAACTGAAAAAAGCATAAATAAATAAATAAATAAATATAAATAAATAAAAATGGAGTTTCCCCTTGAGCCTCCAGAAGGAATCAGCACTGCTGACACTTTGACTTTAATTCAGTTAAACCGATTTCAGACTTCTGACCTCCAAAAGTGTAAGAGAATACATTGGTATTGTTTCAAGTCCCTAAGTTTGTGGTGATTTATTATAATAGCAATAGGAAACTCATACATATTTTGGGCATGTAGAAGTGAGATACGACTGTAACAAATCACCAAAAATGTAGATGTGGCATTAGAGTTGGATAATGAATAGAGTCTGGAAGAATTCTAAGGCACATAATAGAAAAAGCCTACATTGCTTTGAACAGACTGTAAGTGGAAATGTAAATGTTAAAGACTTGGTGAGAGCTCATAAGGAAATAAGGAACATGTTTTGGAAACTGGATAAATATCTTTATTATATAATGACAGAAAGCTTAGCTGAATTATGTCTTGATGTTATGTGTAAAAATCTTGTAAATGATTAACATGGATATTTAGCTGAGGAAATTTCAAAGCAAAGTATTAAGATATTGTGTGTTTTCTTTTCTTTTTGCTGCTTATAGTCAAATGGGAGAGGAAAGAGATAAATTGAGGAGAGAATTATTAAGGCAAAAAGCAGCTAAGACTTGATAATTTGAAAAATTTTCAGTCTATCCAGATTGCAAAAGATGCCAAAATGAAAAGATTCACTGTCAGAAAAGAGTGCTCTTGAGAGCAATCCAAGAGAGTAAGTGGACAACTTTTTGTAAGTGCTTCAGAAGTATTTCAAGATTAAAGTATTCAGTCACACAGAAGTCTCTTTGAAAAGATGAGTCAAGTGACATATGGGTTCTAATACATACATAGGAGAACCACAAAGTTTTTGAGAATGATATATCAGCAGAAACTCTGTAAGCTTTTACTGCAAGGGACAGAGGGAAGAGGAAATAAAAGAAAGCTGTTGTAGTTCCAAAATTTTACAGGTAGGAAACAGGCTGATAAAGTTATTCAGCTGCAATCACATACTATCATTTATGAAGAAAAAGAAGGATTCAGAGGATGGAAACTTGAGACACAAAAAGATAGCCTTGAAGTCTAATAGAGTTTGCTCAGTTGGATTTCAAATTTGCTTGGGATTGTGGACCCCTTTATTTCTTCTGTTTTTTTTTTTTTTTCCTCCCAGTTAGAATAGAAATGCCAGTAACTATTATCCCATACCTGTTTCAAGTATTTTGACTTTAGCACAGTGAAACAGATCTCAGAATTCTGATCTCCAGGAATATAAGATAAATTTGGGTTTTTTTAAGTCTATAAATTTTTGGTAACTTGTTGCAAAAGCAATAGAAAGTTTATACAAATCTTGTTGTATTTGATCTTATACTTTGTTTTGCAGTGTTATGGGTACACAGATGGAGGGGGATTATGCTTTAGCACGGAGCATATCTATCACGTCTCAAAAGAAAAAAAAAAAAGAAAAAATTATAACAATGTATTATTCCTTCAGTTTCAAGGGTATAATGCCAGAGATTTTTTCCACTTTAATAATTTTATTTTATTGTGGCAAGAACACTTAACATAACATATACTCTTTTAACAAATTTCAAAGTGTACAATGCAGTAGTTTCGACTATGGAAGAATACCTTGGCAATACTGCTGGTTTTGATTCTACACTATATCAAAAACATTAATATCACAATAAAATATCCTACTGATTTTTTAAAAAAACTGTAGACTAATATCTTTAATAAAAGTATGCAAATAAAAGTATGTTTACATTATACTGTAGTCTATTGTGTGCAGTAGTATTATGCCTAAAAATGTACATACCTTAACTTAAAAATACTTTATTGCTAAAAAATGTTAAATATCATCTGAGCTGCAGTAAGGTGTAACCTTTGTGCTTGTGGCGGGTCTTGCCTCAATGTTGATGACTGCTGACTGATCAGGGTGGTGGTGTTGAAGGTTGGGGTGGCTGTGGTAATTTCTTAAAATAAGACAACAGTGAGGTCTGCCACATCGATTCACTCTTCCTTTCATGGAAGAATTCTCTGAAGCAATGCTGTTTGATAGTGTTTTATTCACAGTAGAACTTCTTTCAAAACTGGAGATAGTCCTCTCAAATCCTGATACTGCTTTATCAGCTAAGTTTATGAAATAGTCTAAATCCTTTGTTGTTATTTCAACAATGTGCACAGTATGTTCATCGGGAGTGGATTCCATCTCAAAAAACCTATTTCTAGGTCAGGCACAGTGTAATCCCAGTGCTTTGAGTAGCCAAGGTGGGAGAACTGCTTGAGGCCAGGAGTTCGAGATTAGCATAGGCAACATAGTGAGACCCCTGTCTCTACTGAAAAGAAGAATAAGAAAAAGGAGAAGAAGAAGAAAGAAGGAGAAGGAGAAGAAGAAGGAGAAATCACTTTCTTTGAAGATTGCAGCAATTCTATCAAGCCTTCAGGCTGCACTTCTAATTCTAGTTCTCTTGCTATTTCCACCACATTTGCAGTTCCTTCCTCCACTAAAGTCATGAGCCTCTCAAAGTCATCCATGAAGACTGGAATAAATTTATTTCAAACTTCTGTTAATGCTGATATTTGGACCTCCTCCCATGAATCACCAATGTTCTTGATGGCATCTAGAATGGTGAATCCTTTCTATAAGGGTTTCGATTTACTTTGCCCAAATCTATCAGAAGAATCGCTATCTATGGCACCTATGGCCTTACAAAATATATCTCTTAAATAATAAGATTTGACCGGCAAAACGACTTTTTGATTCATGGGCTGCAGAATGGATGTTTGTTGGAGACTGAAAGAACGAGAGTCATGACCAACTCAGTATACCACTGGAGGCTATATGAGTAAACAGCAAACTGTTCTCATGAAAGCAGGTTGTTGGCAAACTGACAAACTGCAGCTGCTACCCAGAAGGAAGGCTGAGGGCCAGTCACACCTCAAACACAAGTGTTGCTTGTGATTAGGCACATCTGAAGCCTGTTAGCCATAATGTGAACCTGTGATCAATTAAGCAGCTGATCAATTGTTAACTCGTCCTCCCTGCTCTTTCTACCCAATAAATACGAAGGGATGTAGACGCTCAGGGAGGCTGTCTTTGCTCACTAGGAGTAGCGAGCCTTTTTATTCCCCTGGTCCCTTTCTTTAAAACAGTTTCTTTTAAGTTTTCATTTCTGTGTTCGTCCTTCGTTCAGTCCCATGGCAAACCGTGGCAAACTGTGGTAAGTGGCACCTGAACAGAGACTATGGGGACAGATAGGGACAGATGAAGATTAGTAGAGACTAGCAGAGAATTGCAGGGGCAGATAGGGACAAACAGGGACAGATAGGGTCTTATAGGGACATGAACGAAGAAGGTCTGCTGGAGCAGAAGTAAAACCAGATGAACCAGAAACCCTGTGACAAGTCTGTCGGCAGCAATATAAGGTCAGTGCCCTAAAGAGGTACAGAGAACAGGAAGTTTTATGAATCAGGGTAACATGGGGAATAATTTGGCTATTTCTTTTCTCTTGTTTGTTTGGAGTTTGGTTTGTACTGTCTTTTTGTCATTATTTCGGGGTTTAAGATAATTTTTTGCCGCACCTACAGCACCTGTCAAGGGTGGTGAACAGGAGAGGGAGGATGAAAATTGGCTTGTACTTGTCTTATTTTGTGGCTACAGAAAGGTTAACTTGACTTTTGAGAGTGCAAACATGGATTGTAAACATGCACTGGTACCTGTGAGATGTACAAAAAACCTGTGAGGTTTTCTCAGAGCTTGTCAAGATGTGAGAAGTGAGCTTCATTACTCTACAATGTTGGCTCAAACAATGGCTAATTTGGTAGTTGATAGATCTAAAAGGGGCCAAGGGTCAAGCATTAAAGTGGGAAAATGTTAAAAGTATAGCAAAATTGGACATTTTTAAGAGTGCCGTCAGACCTCTGGGCAGAAGGGATCTTATAACACAGTTCCCCTCCAAACAGAAAAAAATGCCAGGACTTTGCCCTCGTTGCAATAAAGGAAATCACTGGGCTAATCAATGCCACTCCAAATTTCGTCAAAATGGCACCCCCCTGTCGGGAAACAAGAAGGCAGCCTGGACCGGGGCACCTCAAACAATGAGGGCACTCCTCGTCCAGGCCACAGCTCCGTTTCAGGGGTGGGTTTCTGCAGGCACATCGATTCTCCCTCTCCCCAGGAACGCCTGGAAGCACAGGATTGCATCTCCCAGTCAGAGAACGGGTACGTTAATTGGAGGAAACAAACTCACTCAGATTCCCGCTGGTGTTTGGGGACCTTTGCCAACAGGATACATGGGATTAATTTTGGGTAAAAGTCATCTTACAGGGCATTACTGCAGTCCCAGGAGTTGTTGATTTTGATTGTGAAGGAGAAATTCAGGTGGTGGTGGTGTCGCAAGATCTTTAGGTTTTTGAACCAGGGAGAATATATTGCTCCACCGTTGCTTATTTCCTGTAAATTGCACCCTTCTCCACAAAAGGAGAAACAAGAGAATCAGGGATTTGGAAGTACAACTACACAGGAAATTTATCTATCACAACCCATAGCATCTAGTAGACCCACTTGCCCAGTGCAAATTGAAGAAAAGTTTTGTGGGCTTATGGATACAGAAGCAAGAGGCTGATCTCTCATGTTAATAGATCTTGAGGGGTTTTTTTTGGTTTTTTGTTTGTGGTTTTTTTTTTTTTTTTTTTTTTGGCCATACTGTTGCACGAGAAAGATAAGCCTAGATTTGTTTTGTTTTCTCTGTGCCTTCTGTTAATCAGAAAGAGCCTGCCTCTCGTTATCAATGGAAAGTTTTACCCCGCGGTAGTTAACCAAAGAGGAAGAAGCTGAGTTGCAGCTTGTGGAGCAGATGCATTAGCAACAGCATGCCTCCGCCTACAGCCACAAAAGCCTTTGCCTTTGTTTCAATTAATTTGTTAACACGGGGACGAGGGTACGCTTGTGTTTTTGCAGGAGATGAACAAACTCTGTGGGTGCCCTCAGGGTATGCACTACCATGGAATGGGAGACTGGAGGGACCCATGAATCCTAACTGTGGGCCTGATTCCCCCAGTACGAGCTGAATGCAAAGACAGAAAGAACCAGCAATTGAAGGCTGCACATTTTGCAATTGCCTTTCTCAATTAATTCAAAAACACAAAGGGAGAGATGTTGGAGACCGAAAGAATGAGGGTTGTGACCAACTCAGTATACCACTGGAAGCTGTATGAGTAAACAGCAAACTGTTCTCAGAGGTTGGCAAACTGACAGTGTCTGCCGCCCAGAAGGAATGCTAAGGGTGGTCACGCCCCAAGCACAAGTGTTTCTTGTAATTAGGGACATTTGAAGCCTGTTAGCAATAATGTGAACCTGTGATCAATTAAGCAGCTGACCAATCGTTACCTCCTCCTCCCTGGTCTTTCTACCCAATACATACAAAGGGCTGTAGAAGCTCAAGGGGGCTGCCTTTGCTCCCTAGAAGCAGGGAGCCTTCTTCTTCCCCTGGCCCCTTTCTTTAAAACCGTTTAAGTTTTCATTTCTGCATTTGTCTGCCTTTGTTCAGTCCCGAGGTAACTGTGGCAAACCGCAGCAGATGTTGTGTTAGGTATGAAAATAACTATCTCCTTGTACATATGCATCAGAATTCTTGGGCGACCAGATAGACTGTTGATGAGCCATAATATTTTGAAAAGAATCTTTTTTTTTTTTGAGCAGTAAGTGTCAATATTTGGCCTACACTATTCACTAAACCATGCTGTAAACACATGTTCTGTCATCCAGGCTTTATTATCTCATTTATAGAGCATAGGTGGAATAGATTCAGCATAGTTCTAAAGGGCTATGAGATTTTCAGAATGGTAAACAAGCATTGGCTTCAGTTTAGTCACCAGCTGCATTAGTCCCTAACATGGGAATCAGCCTGTGCTTTGAAACTTTGAAGCCAGACATTGACTTCCCCTCTCTAGTGATATAAATCCTAGATGGCATCATCTTCCACTGTAAGGCTGTTTAATCTACATATAAGTTCTGTTTTTTAATATAGCCATCTTCATCAATTATCTTAGCTCCATCTTCTGGATAACTTGCTGTGGCTTCTACATCAACGTTTGCTGCTCCACCTAGCACTTTTATGTTACGGAGATGGCTTTTCTTAAACTTCATGAACCAACCTCTGCTAGCTTCCAACTTTTCTTCTGCAGCGTTCTCACACCTCTCACCTTTAAGAAATTGAATTGAGTTAGGGTCTTGCTCTGGATTAGGCTTTGGCATAAGGGAATGTTGTGGCTGGTTTGATCTTCCATCCAGATAACTAAAGTTTTCTTCATATCAACGATATGGCTGTTTCACTTTCTTATTCATGTGTTCACTGGCGTAGTAGTTTTAGTTTCCTTCAATAATTTTTCCTTTGCATTCACAACTTGGCTAAGTGGTTGTTCCAAAGGTTTAGTTTTTGGCCTGTTCCTGCTTTTGACATACCTTCCTCAATAAGCTTAATTACTAGTAGCTTTTAACTTTAAATGAGAGACGTGAAACTCCTTTTTTTCACTTGAACGCTTAAAGGGCATTGCCAGCTTATTGATTGGCCTAATTTTAATATGACTGTTTCTTAGGGAGCAACGAGGCTAGTCAGCATAGCAGCCAGAAAACACATCACATTTATGGTAAGTTTGCTGTCTTTTCTTAATTTTCCAAAATTTTTTTTAAAATTTAAGTTTTTATAAAACTTCTTTTAGGTTTAGGGTACATGTGAAGGTTTGTTACACAGGTGAACTCATGTCACAGGGATTTGTTGTATAGATTATTTCATCACCCAGGTATTATGCCCAGCACCCAATAGTTACCTTTTTTGTTCTTCTCCCTCCTCCCACCCTCCACACTCAAGTAGACCCCAGTGTCTGTTGTTCCCTTCTTTGTGTTCATGAGTTCTCATCGTTTAGCTCCCACTTATAAGTGAGAACACGTGGTATTTGATTTTCTGCTCCTTTATTAGTTTGCTAAGGATAATAGCTTCCAGCTCCATTCATGTTTGCGCAGAAGACATGATCTCGTCCTTTGCTGTGGCTGCATAGTATTCTGTGGTGCATATGTACCACATTTTGTTTATCCAATCTGCCATCGATGGGCATTTAGATTGATTCCATGTCTTTGCTGTTGCAAATAGTGCTGCAATGAACACACACATGCAAATGCCTTTATGGTAGAATGATTTATATTCCTCTGGGTATATACCCTGTAATGGGATTGCTGGGTTGAATGGTAGTTCTGCTTTTAGTTTTTTGAGGAATCACCATACTGCTTTCCACAATGGTTGAACTAATTTACACTCCCATCAACAGCGTAAAAGTGTTCTCTTTTCTTTGCCACCTCACCAGCATCTGCTTTTTTTTTTTTTTGACTTTTTCATAATAGCCATTCTGACTGGTGTGAGATGGTATCTTATTGTGGTTTTGATTTGCATTTCTCTAATGATCAGTGATATTGAACTTTTTTTTCATATGCTTGTCAGCTGCATGTATGCCTTTTGAAAAGTGTTCATGTTCTTGACCCACTTTTTAATGGGGTTTGTTTTTCTCTTGTAAATTTGTTTACATTCATTAGAGGTGCTGGATATTAGACCTTTGTCAGATGCATAGTTTGCAAACATTTTCTCCCATTCTGTAGGTTGCTATTTACTCTGTTGATAATTTCTTTTGCTGTGCAGAAGCTAAGTTTAATTAGATCGCATTTGTCAATTTTTGTTCTTATTGCTATTGCTTTTGGTGTCTTTGTCATGAAATCTTTGCCTGTTGCTATGTTCAGAATGGTATTGCCTAGATTGTCTTCCAGGGTTTTTGTACATTTGGGTTTTACATTTAAGTCTTCATCGTTGAGTTGATTTTTCTATATAGTGTAAGGTGGGGTCCAGCTTCAAACTTCTGCATATGGCTAGCCAGTTATCCCAGCACCATTGGTTAAATAGGGAGTCTTTTCCTTATTGCTTGTTTTTGTCAACTTTGTTGAAGATCAAATGGTCGTAGGCATGTGGCTTTATTTCTGGGCTCTCTATTCTGTTCCATTGGTCTGTTTTTGTAATAACAGTATGCTGTTTTGATTACTATAGTACTGTAGTTTAGTTTGAAGTTAAGCAATGTGGTGCCTCCTCTTTTGTTCTTTTTGCATAGGATTACCTTGGCTATCTGGACTCTTTTTTTGTTCCAGATGAATTTTAAAATAGTTTTTTCTAGTTCCATGAAGAGTGTCATTGGTAATTTGATAGGAATCGCACTGAAAATACGTTCATTACTTCGGGCAGGATGGCTGTTTTAATGATACTGATTTTTCCTATCCATGAGCATGGGATGATTTTTTCCTTTGTTTCTTTGATTTCTTTGAGGAGTGTTTAATTCTTATTATAGAGCTCTTTCACCTCCCTGCTTAGTGATAGCCTTAGGTATTTTATTCTTTTTGTGGCAGTTGTGAATGGAATTGCCTTCCTGATTTGAGTCTTGGTTTGGCTGTAGTAGGAATACCAGTGATTTTTGCATATTAATTTTGTGTCCTGAAACTTTGTTGAAGTTGTTTACCAGCTAGCTGAAGGAGCTTTTGGGCCAAGAGTATGGGGTTTTCTAGATACAGAATCATGTCGTCTGCAAACAGAGATAGTTTGACTCCTCTCCCTATTTGGATGCCTTTTCTTTCTGTTGCATGATGGCTCTGGCTAGAATTTCTAATACTATGCTAAATAGAAGAGTAAGAGAGGGCATCCTTTTCTTGTGTCGGTTTTCAAGGAAAATGTTTCTAGCTTTTGCCCTTTCAGTATAAAGCTGGCTGTGGGTTTGTTATAGATGGCTGTTATTTTGATGTATACTCCTTCAATACTTAGTTTGTTGAGAATTTTTAACATAAAGAGTGTTCAATTTTATTGAAAACCTTTTCTGTGTCTTTTGAGATAATCATATGATTTTTGTCTTTAATTTTGCTTATGTGATGAATCACATGTGTTGATTTGCATATATTAAACCAATATTGCATCCCAGGGATGAAGTCTACTTGATCATGGTGGATTAACTTTTTGATGTGCTGTTGGATTTTGGTTGCGGGCATTTTTTTTTTTTTTTTTTGAGGAGTTTTGCATTGATGTTCACCAAAGATATTGGCCTAAAGTTTTCTTTTTTTGTTGTCTCTTCTAGGTTTCAGTACTAGGATGATGCTGGGCACTTAGAATGAGTTGGGGAGAAGTCCCTTCTCAATTATTCAGAATAGTTTTAGCAGGAATTATACCATCTCTTTGTGCATCCAGTAGAATTTGGCTATGAATTTATCAGGTCCTGGCCTTTTTTTTTTTTGGTTGGTAGGCTGTTTATTACTAATTCCATTTTGGAGCTTGTTATTGGTCTGTTTAGGGAATCAATTTCTTCCTGGTTCCCTGAGAGGGTGTATGTGTCTAGGAATTTATCCATCTCTTCTAGGGTTTCTAGTTTATGTGCATAGAGGTGTTTGTAGTAGTTTCTGATGGTTATTTTTATTTCTGTGGGGTCAGTGGTAACATTCCCTTTATCATTTCTAATTGTTTATTTGAATCTTTTCTTTTCTTTATTAATCTAGTTAGTGGCCTATCTTAATTTTTTCAAAAAACCAACTGATGGATTTGTTCTTTCAAATGGTTTTTAGCATCCCAATTTCCTTCAGTTCAGCTCTGATTTTGGTTATTTCTTGTCTTCTGCTAGTTTTGGGGTTGATTTGCTCTTGCTTCTCGAATTCTTTGTTTTGATGTTAGGTTGTTAATTTGTGGTCTTTCTAACTTTTAGTGCTATGAATTTCCCTCTTAACACTGCCTTAGCTGTGTCCCAGAGATTCTGGTATGTTGTATCTTTGTTCTCATTCATTTCAAATAACTTCTTGAATTCTGCCTTAATTTCATCATTTACCTAAAAGTCATTCAGGAACATGTTGTTTAATTTCCATGTAATTGCATGGTTTTGAGCAATTTTCATAGTCTCTTACATTTTTATTGTGCTGTGGTCTGAGAGTGCATTTGATATGATTTTGGTTATTTTACATTTGTTGAGAATTGTTTTATGTACAATTACGTGGTTGGTTTTAGGGCATGTGGCAATGAGAAGAATGTATATTCTGTTGTTTTGAGGTGGGGAATTCTGTAGAAATCTATTGGATCCATTTGGTCTAATGTTGAGTTCAAATCCTGAATATCTTTATTAATTTTCTGCCTTGATGATCTGTCTAATACTGTCAGTGGAGTGTTGAGGTCTTCCACTATTATTGTGTGGTAGTCTATGTGTCTTTGTAGGTAAGAACTTGCTTTATGAATCTGGGCACTCCTGTGTTTCATGCATAGATACTTAGGACAGTTAGGTCTTCTTGTTGAATCCATAATCATTATGTAATGTCTTTTTTTGTCTTTTTTGACCTTTGCTAGTTTAAAGTCTGTTTTGTCTGAAATTAGGATTGCATCCCCTGCTTATTTTCTGTTTTGCATTTGCTTGATAGGTTTTCTTCCATTTTTTTGAGCCTATGGGTGTCATTACGTGTTATATGGGCCTCTTGAAGACAGCATACCATTGAGTCTTGCTTTTTAATTTTTATTTTTTTGAGATGGAGTTTTGTTCTTTTCGCCCAGGCAGGAGTGCAATGGTGCATTCTCAGCTCACTGCAACCTCCACCTCCCAGGTTCAAGCAGTTCTCCTGCCTCAGCCTCCCGAGTAGCTGGGATTACAGGCACCTGTCACCATGCCTGGCTACTTTTGTACTTTTAATAGAGACAGGGTTTCACCATATTGACCAGACTGGTCTTGAACTCCTGACCTCAGGCAATCCACCCACCTTGGTCTCCCAAAGTGCTGGGATTACGGATGTGAGCCACCATGCCCAGCCGGGTCTTGCCTTTTTACAGAGCTTGCCATTCTATGCCTCTTAAGTGGAGCCTTTAGCCCGTTTACATTCAAAGTTAGTCTTAATATGTGTGGATTTGATCCTGTCATTGTGTTATTAGCTGGTTATTATTCTGGCTTGTTTGTGTGGTTGCTTTATAGTATCACTAGTCTGTGTATTTAAGTGTGTTTTTTTATTAGCTGGTAGCAGTTTTTCCTTTCTATACATAGTGCTTCTTTCAAGATCTCCTGTAAGGCAGGTCTGGTAGTAACAAACTCCCTCAACATTTACTAATCTGAAAAGGATCTTATTTCTCCTTAAAAAGGTTTTTGGCTGAATATGAAAATCTTGGGTAAAGGTTTTTTTTTAAGAATGTTGAATATAGATCACTAATCTCTTCTGGCTTGTAGGGTTTCAGCTGAGAGGTCAGCGGTGAGCCTGACTGGAGTTCCCTTTGTAGGTCACCTGCCTGTTCTCTCTAGCTGCCTTTAACATTCTTTCATTTCAACCTCGGAAAATCTGAAGATTATATGTCTTGGGGATAATCTTCTTGTATAGAATTTTGTAGGAGTCCTCTGTCTCCAGAATTTGACTGCTGTCCTCTAGCAAGTTTCGGGAAGTTTTCTTGGACCATATCCTGAAATAAGTTTTTCAGTTTGTTTGCTTTCTCCCCCTCCCTTTCAGGGATTTCAATGCTTCATAGATTTGGCCTCTTTATATAATCCTATATTTCTTAGGTTTTGTTCATTCTCTTTTATTTTTTCTTTATTTTTCTTCTTTTTTATTTTGACTCTTACTTCACAGAGCCAGTCTTCAAGTTCTGAGATTCGTTCCTCAGTTTGGTTTATTGTTAATACTTGTGATTGCATAGAAATTCTTGTGTTATTCAGCTCTGCCAGATTCATTAGGTTCTTTATTATGCTGGCTATTTTATCCTTTAGCTCCTGTATTATTTTATTGTGGTTCTTAGTTTCCCTGGATTGGATTTTGCCGTTCTCCTGAATCTCAATGATCTTCCTTCCTATCTACATTCTGAATTTTATTTTTGTCTTTCCAGCCAGCTCAGCCTGGTTAAGAACTCTTGTTGGAGAACTGGTGTGGTCATTTTGAGGAGATACAACACTCTGGCCATTTGAGCTTCCAAAGTTCTTGCATTGGTTCTTTCTTATCTCTACGTGTGGGTGTTCCTTTAACTGTAGGGTAGATTGAGTACAGTCCATAGACTTGTTTTCTAGATATTTTCACTGGGCCAAGGTTTTGTGTAGGGTGTTTATTTGAAGCTGACTTCTCCTCTCTGGTTTCAGAGAGGGGCATGTTAGTGAGGTATTTTTGGTGCTGACACTTTGGGGCGTGATCTAGTAGGTGTTATTTAGGTGTATTTGTCAGTTGTAGACTGTTGCCCCAGTTGTGTGGCCCCTCTGTTTCCTCAGAGTTGCAGCCATGTTCCCTCCAAATGCTCTGAAAGTATAGGTTCCCCTCCTCTTTGAGTGCTGGCTGTAGATAATGGCTGGGCACTCCTGGGCTGCCCACTGCAGCTCAGGGGTGATCTTAGTGTTGCTTTTTTTTTTTTTTTCTCTTTCCTCAACTTGGAGGCAGCAGAAGGGACCTTAATAGTGGTTTGTGGCCAAGGCTGTTTTGCTTGTCTCCCGTGGGCTCCACCTGGGAGAGATGCAGATCAGCAATCACTCAATGCAATCAGCTCAGAATGGGCCCACATTTGGGGTTCCCTGTCTGGTGACAAGCAGCAGGGGTGGGTGAGATCTGTGGGAGACAAGCTGGCTTCCTGTCCTTGGGTCGACTGCAGCTTGTTAGAGGTGTGGATAAGGCACTTAGGGTCTTTGCTCCTTCATTAGTCCAAGGGTAGCAAGTGCAATTCCACTGCAGAGGCAGTGACAGAGCCATTTAGTTTCCCCTGGGAGATCTGCCCAGGGAGTTGCAGAGCTGCTGCTGGCTCAGTAGCCCTGACAGGGAGTGGTTAGAGGGCCTGCCCAGTGAGGAGATATGAGAACAGACACCCATGTAACAGTCTGGCCACTTTTCCATAGGGCTCTGTGGTATGCTTGGGCTTGCTCCAGTCCTTGGTCACCTCAAATTTTCCAGTACCTGGAGGTATCAACAGTGAATGCTGCAAAACAACCAAGATGGTAGCCTGCACTTTTCTCTGGGAGCTCGATTCCAGGGAGATACAGACCTGTTGCTGGCCCAAACACACCTGTGGGAGGTGGCTGGAGACTAACTTGGCTGGAGACTAACCAGTGAGGAGGAAAGGGACCAGGGACATGCTTTAAAAAGTAGTCTGGCCATGTTTTAGTACAGTAGCTGTGTTGTGCTAGGGGACTGCTTCAGCCCCTGGTTGGCTTGGACTCTCCAAAGTTGGGAGGCTGAAATGGCTAAATCACCCAAACAGCAAAGATGGTAGCCCACCCGTTCCTCTGGGACCTTCATCCCAAGGAGGTTTCAAATCTGTCAGTCAGAAAATACCAGCAGCGGTGGCTGGAGACCCTGCTTGGAGGTCTTGCACAGTGATTAGAAATGGGATTTGGGACTCGCTTAAAGTCTGGCCACATGTTTCTAGCGTGGCCACAGCTATGCTGTGCTGCAGGACTGCTTCTGCCCCACCTCAGCTTGTACTCCATCTCCAAAATCCAATGGCTCAACAGTTGAAATGGCCAAGTTGTTCTACAGCAAAGATGGTGGTCTGCCCCTTCCCCTGGGAGCTCCGTCTCAGGGACGTGCAACACCACCTGGTGGCTGGTTGGAATTCCAAGCCAGTGGGTCTTATCTTGTGAGGTGCCATGGAAGTGAGGCCTGCAGACCGTGGCTGCTCAGGACCCTGGGTTCAGCCACTTTCATGTGCCTGAGCAGCTGCTCTGCTGAGACTCCATGTAGCTCTGTGTGTCAGACTGAAGGCCTTGGTAGAATGGGTTCATTAGGGGGTTTCCTGACCCAACGGTTGCAATATGTGTGGGAGAAGCGTGGGCTCCTCGGTTCGCACATTCACTCACTGCTTCCCTGGGTGGGGTGTGGGGTTGCAGGAGGTTCTCCTGGTTCTGTGACTTCTGGGTGGGCTGTCATCCTGCCTTGCTTTTCTCTATTCTTCATGGGTCAAATTATTTCCTTGATTAGTCCCAATGGGTATACCTGGGACTAATCTTCATCACCTCCTGTGTTTGCTGTCTTAGGAGTGCAATTAGTGGTGCTCCAAAACAGTTACAATAATAACATCAAAAATCACTGATCATAGATCTCCATAAGACATAATAATAATGAAAAGGTTTGAAATGTTGCAAGAATTACCAAAATGGGACAGACATAAGTGAGCACAGCTGTTGGAAAAATGACGCTGATAGATTGCCTTCACACAGGGTTGTCACAAACTTTCAATTTGTGACAACTTGCAATTTCATTTCTTGACCCACACTTCACACATTTAAAATTTGAAACAGATTTTTAACTTTTAAAAAAAATATTTCTTGTGTAACATTTGAAAAAGGTATGGAAAAGCACAAGGACAGAAGTGAAAGTACAACTAATCTCATCACCCAGTCTCTTTAATTTTACCTTTCTCCTAGTGGCTATACATTTTTTTTCTGACTATAGGAGAAATACATATTCATGATAAAGTTTTCAAATAATACAAAAAGTATGAGGAATAGAATAAAATTGACATAACTCCATTATCTTTAAATAACTACTGAAAATGAGGCAATTTGTTTCAGTCTTTAAATGATTTTTGTTTGTTTGGTTTTTTTTTTGAGATAGTCTCAGTTGCCCAGGCTGTAGTGCAGTGGTGTGACCTTGGCTCACTGCAACCTCCACCTCCCAGGTTCAAGTGATTTTCCAGCCTCAGCCTCCTGAGTAGCTGGGACCTGGGACTTATAGGCCTGTACCACCGCACCTAGCTAATTTTTGTATATTTAGTAGAGGTGGGGTTTCACCATGTTGGCCAGGCTGGTCTTGAACTCCTGACCTCAAGGGATCCACCTGCCTCAGCCTCCCAAAGTGCTGGGATTATAAGCATGAGCCACCACACCCAGCCTTGTTCCAGTGTTTTTTACTTAACTTGGTCATGCAGTATATATGACCATATGTATGTATTTTTAAATAATCTTTTTATTTTAAGGTAATTGTAGAATCACATTCAGTGTTAAGAAATAATACAAAGAGATACCATGTACCATTTATTTGATTTTCTTCAGTGGTGTGTATAACTGTAATGGAATATCACAACCAGGTAATGATGTTAATGAAGTGATACAGAATATTTCTATCACCACAAGGATCTGTCATGTTGCCCTTTTATAACCCCCTTCACTTCTTCCACCTTCTATTTTCCCTTAAGTTATAGAAACCAATAACTTATTTCATTTATATACTTTAGTCATTTCAAGAATGTTATATAAATATAATCATCCCTTTTAGGATTGACTTTTCACGCAGGATAATTCTCTAGAGACTTATCTAAGTCTATGTTTATTAATAATTTGTTCTCTTTGTGCTCAGCAATACACAACATTACTATATCACAATTTGTTTTACCATTAAAAGACATCTATGTTCAACTTCTGAAATAAATAGGAATAAAGCTGCAGTAAATATTCATGTGTAGTTTTCTTTTTTGTAAACATAAGTCTCCATTAAGTCCAGGGTAAATGCCCTGAATGAAATATCTGGGTCATATGATTGTTACACGTATAGTTTCAAAAGAAGCTGTGAAAATGGTTGGCAGAAGGGTTGTACCATTTTAAATTTTCACCAGCTATTTATGAGAAACTCAGTTTCTTTCCATCTTTGCTACCATTTGATGTTATCACTAGTTTGTGTTCTGGCCATTCTGATTAAGTGTCTCACTGGCCACTTGGATTAAGTATGTCACTGTGGCTTGAATGTGCATCTCCCTAAAGGCTCACAATGTTGAATATCTTTGCATATGTGTTTATTTTGCATATGTGTATTCACTTTAGTTAATCTGTTCATGTCTTTGCCATTTTCTAATTGGATAGTTTGATATTGAACTACTGAGTTTTGAGAGCTTTTTACCCATCCAGATACAAGTCCTTTGTCAGATATGTAGTTTGCAAGTGTTTCCTTCCAGTCTGTTGCTTGTATTTTCATCCTCTGAACAAGATTGTTCAGTTTTTAATTTTGATGATGTCCAATTTATCAATTTTCCTTTAATGGATTATTTTTTGGTGTCAAGTCTAACAGCTCCTAGCCTAGCCCTAGAAACTTAAGAGTCTCTCCTGTTTTTTTCCCAATGGTTTCATAATTTTTTGTTTTATATTTCAGTTCATATTTCATTTTAAGTAAGTTTTTGTATAAGGTATGAAGTTTAGGTCAAATTCTATAGTTTTCACCTATCAATATCCAATTTTTCCAGGTTCATTTGTTGAAGAGACTGTATCTTAATTTTTTTTTTTGCACCTTGGTTAACAATTAATTGGGCATATTTATGTGTCTATTCTGAGATCTCTATTCTATTCCATTGATCTGTGTCTATACCTCCTCTAATAACATATCCTAATTACTACAGCTATAAATATGGTACACATAACACCGTGGAATACTATGCAAATCAGGTAGACTGATTCCTCCTCCTTTTTTTTTTTTCAAAACTGTTCTAGCTATTATAGTTCCTTTACCATTTCATGAGCATTTTATAATTTTCTCTATATTTACAAAAATATTTTCTGGAATTTTGATAGAAATTATAAAACTTATAAAATTTTATAAAATTATGAAACTTCCAAATTGGAAGAATTTTCATCTTTACTGTCCTACAATCTATGAAGATGGTATGTCTCCATTTAGATCTTTCACCAGTGTTTTGTAGTTTACACCATACAAGTCCTGTCCATGATATGCCAGATTTATACTTAAATATTTCATCTTTTTAAGTGGTTGTAAATGATATTTTTTTCATTTTAGTTTCCATGTGTTCATTGCTAAGATGTAGAAGTGTTTTATTTTTCTAAGTTTATTTTCCATCCTGTAATCTTGCTAATTCTCTTATTCTATAATTAAAAAATATTTTCCTGATTTTTAAAAGATTTCTTTTTTTCTGTTTTCTTTTTTTTTTCGAGGGTGAGTCTTGCTCTGTTGCCCAGGTTTGAGTGCAGTGGCTCCATCACAGTTCACTGCAGCCTCTATTTCTCAGGATCAAACAATACTCCCACCTCAGCCTCTCAAGTAGCTGGGACTATAGCTGTGTGTCACTACACCTGGCTATTTTTTGTATTTTTTGTAGAGATTAGGTTTTGCCATCTTGCTCAAGCTGCTCTTGAATTCCTGGATTCAAGCAATCTACTTACCTAAGCCTCTCAAAGTGCTGGGATTATATGTGGAAACCACATATGCCCGATGCCCTCTGATTTTCTGCCTCGTCTGCAACTAGGGACAGTTTAAAAAATTATTTTCCAATCTACGTGTCTTATTTCCTTTTCACAGCTAGGATATTGACATTGATGAAGTTAAGATGCATAACTTTCTGATTATCACAGGATATTTTACCTTATCCTTTCGTAGTCACACCTCACTCCAGTAAGTGGCTACAATTTCCAGTGTTATGTTAAATAAATTTGACATCCTTGATCTCAGAAGTAAGCATTCAGTTTTTTACTCTTAAGTTTAGCATTCATAAAAGAATAGCTTTCATTGTTAAAATATATATATTTTCATTTGTTTTCAGTATGAGCTTTTAAGATCTGAGTTTAAAATATTACTGATTGAAAAAATAATTTTTAAGAAACGTAGGCTAATTAAGAAATCCAGAGGGAAATTTGAATGACTATGCAAATACAGCAAGATAAAGACTTTTGTTGTATTTTTTGCATATGTTATTTAATAAGGTTTCCCTTTATTCTTATTTTCTGGAGAATATTTAGCCTAAATAGCATCAACTGATCATGCAGTTTTTCATCTTTTTTACCCCTTGTTGCATCAATTGATATGATCATGCAGTTTTTCTTTAGTTTATTAATAGAATGGGTTCTGTTGATTAATTTTTTGAGTATTAAACCAGCCTTGCATACCTGGAATAAACTCGACTTGCTCATGCAATGTAATTTTTTAAACCTTTGTTGAATTTTGTATGCTGTTTTGATTTTTATACCGGGTCTTATTCTGTTACCCAGGTTGGAACTATAGGAATGCACCACCACCCCCAGGCTTTTTCATTTATTTATTTATTTTTTAATTATTATTATTTTAGTAGAGTTGGGGTTTTGCTGTGTTACCTAGGCTAGTCTCAAACTCCTTGCCCTTGCCCTTACAAAGCACTGGGATTACAAGCACGAGCCACTATGCCTGGTCTATTTAACATTTTCATGAAACATTTTATGTTATATTCTTGAAATATATTGATTTGTAGTTCTTTTTTTGTGCTGTCTTTGTCTGGTTTTGGCATAAGATACTACATGATAGAATAAATTGAAATTGTCTTCATTTTCTGGAAGAGCTTATGCAGAATTTGTCTTAATTCTTCAAAGATTTGATAATTCTCCAGAACTATACCTGAACCTTGATGTGTATTTCTTGTGAAGTTTTTAAATTACAAATGCAAATTTCTTAATGGTTATAGGCTATTCAAATTGTCTGTTTCACATTGGATAAAGTAAAATTGTTTGTGGTTTTCAAGGAATTGATCCATTTAAGTTGACAAATTTGTGTATAGAGACATTGATAGTATTAGTATTTGATGTCTGCAAGGCCCGTAGTAATATCCCCAGTTTCATTCCTGATATTATTTGTGTTATTTCATTCTTATTAGTCTTGCTAGAAGTTTCCTAATTTTATTAATTGTGTCACAGAATCAGTTTTTTTTAAATATTCTCTACTGTTACTCATTTTTAAATTTTATTGTTTTCTGCCTTTGTTTTATCTTCTTTCTTATGATTGCTTTGACTTTACTCTGCCCTTCTTTTTATAGGTTCTTGAGGAAAGAGCTTAGATTATTTGAGACCTTTTCCTGATATGAACATTTGTTACTATAAATGTCCCTCTCAACATTCTTTAGCTGTGTTCCAGAAATTGTAACGTATTGTATTTAAGTTTTCAGTTAGTTCAATGTACATTTAGATTTCCTTTGTGACTTCCGCTTTTAACCATGTTATTTAGAAGTGTAACTTTTACTTTCCAAGTATTTGTATGTTTGAGGATTTTTCTGTCTTATTTCTGTTATTGATTTCTAGTTTTATTCCACTGTGATCAGAGAACATACTCTACATCATCAAGTCTTTAAAACTTGTTGAAGCCTGTTTTTGGGCTAGAATATGGTCCATCTTGGTGTGTGTTACAACAAATCTTGAAAGGATGTCCATTCTGCTGTTGCTGGGTGGAACGTTCCATCAATGTTGAATAGCTCCTGTTGCTTGATGGTGTTTTTGAATTATTTTATATCCTTATACTGATTTTCTGTAGAGTCGTTTTATTAACTGTTGAAAGAAGGGTGTTCAAAGGGAAATATAAATCATTCTACCAGAAAGACACATGGTAGAATGATTTATATTTTCATCCCATATGTTCATCACAGCATTATTCATAACAGCCAGGACATGGAATCAACCTAGATGTCCATCAGTGGTGGACTGGATCAAATATGGTACACATAACACCATGGAATACTATGCAGCCATTGCAAAAAAAAAAAAAAAGAAATTATATCCTTTTCAGCAACATGGATTCAGCTGGAGGCCTTTATCCTAAGTGAATTAATGCAGCAACAGAAAACCAAATGCTGCATGTTCTTACTTATAAGTGGGAGCTAAACATTGAGTACACATGGACATGAGGAGCGGAACAGTAGACACCAGGGCCTACTTGAGAGAGGAGATTGGAAGGACGGTAAAGATTGAAAAATTGTCTATAGAGTACTATGCTTATTAGCTGGATGACAATCTACACACCAAACCCTTTTGATATGCAATTTACCTAGGTAACAAACCTGCACATGTACCTCATGATACTAAAAATTAAAGTTGAGAAAAGAAAAAAGAGGGGTGTTGAAATCCCTAAGTATAATTGTCAACTTATCTATTTTTTTATCTTAATGGTTTTTGCTTCTAATGCTTTGCAGCTCTGTTTGTTTTGGTGCATTCACATTTAGGATTGCTATGCCTCCTTGGTGTATTGAATGTTTTTATCATTATGTAATGCCCTTATCTGTCTCTGGTAATTTTCTTTGCTCTGAATTATATTTTAACTGACAATAATACACCTACACCTGCTTCCTTTTAATTGATGTTTTATATGATATATCTTTTTAATACTTTTATTTTCAACCTACCTATATAATTATATTTGAAGTGGGTTTTTAAAAACATGTAGCATATAGGTGAGTGTGTGTGTTTACTACTGTGCCAATCTGTTTATTAATTGGTGTATTTTGACTACATATATATTTTCATTATTTTACTTTAATCTACTTGTGTCTTTTTGTTTAAAATGCAAATTTTTTTTCATCATTTCAACTTTTATTTTAGATCCAAGGGTACATGTGCAGGTTTGTTACCTGGGCATCTTGTGTGATCAAAATGCAAGTCCTACAGAAAGCATTTTGTTAGATCTATTTTTTGTCTAGTCTGACAATCTTTGCCTTTAATTGTACAGTTTGATTATTTACATTTAATGTACTTATGTGGTTGGATTTTGTTTTATTATCTTACTCTTTGATTTGTGTTTGTTTCATCAATTTTTGTGTTCATTTTCCCCTCTTGCCTTCTTTTGAATACATTTTATTTAGCATTTTATTATATCTTCTCTGTTGACTTATTGGCTATTTTTTAAAAGTGGCTACTCTAAGGATTGCAACATAAAAATCTGGCTTATAATTGAATTTCAAGCAATATTATATGATTAGAAATAGAATTCTAGCTTGGTTATTTTCTTTAAAATACTTTAAATATTCCACTCTCTTCTTCCATGCACCGTTTTTAACAATAAGCTCTTGTGATTCTTATCCTTGTTCCATATAGAAGGGTGTCCCAACTCCACATTGGCTCCTTTTAAGTTGTCTATTTGCTTTGGTATTCTCTAATTATGCCTATGCATGATTTTTTTAAAAAAATTTATTCTTGGTGTTCTCTGGCTGTTTGAATCTGTGGTTTGAAGTCTGTCATTTATTTTGGAAAATTCTCTGCCATTACTTCAAATATTTATTCTTCCCTATTCTATCTTTTCTCTCTGGTATTTTCATTATGCATATGTTATACCTTTTGAAATTTTCTAATGGTTCTTGACTGTTCAGCATTTTTTATTTTTGTATTTTGCATTTCAGTTTGGGAAGTTTCTATATTGTCAGACTCACTGACTCTTCAGCGGTTTTTAGTCTACTGATGAGCCCATCAAAGGCATTCCTCATTTATTGTACAGAATTTAAAAGAATTTCTGGTATTTCCTCATGATTCATTATCAGAGTTTCTGTTTCTCTGCTTATGGTACTAATCTGTTCTTGCATATTGTCTCCTTATTTTTATTAGTTTTTTAAAATTTTTATTGAATATTGGCAAATTATAATGTATATATGTATAACCATAGTTATGTTTAATTGCTTTTCTAATCTCAACATCTGTATCATGTCTAATTCTGGTTTTGAAGCTGACTTTGTTTCTTCAAACTGTGTGGGTTTCATTTTTGTTTCTTTGACTCGTAGCATGCCTTGTATTTCCTTGTTGAAAGCTGGATACCTGGTAGTGTGGCAAATTTTACTGAGGTAAATAAGTCTTTCGTATGAGGTTTTATGCTGATTTGGCTTAGAGTTAGACTGTGCTCATTGTTGTAGAGGTACATGCCATAGGCTTTCAGTTGCTCTAGTGTCCTTGTTTTTGTCTTCCCTGTTGACTTTGTGCTCCCCTAAGTACTCCTCCTCAGAGTCTGTATTTGCAGCTCTTTCAGCTATGACCACTGTTATGATACTGGAACCCTATTGATAATGGTGGCAAAGGGTTTTCGGGGAGGCATTCTGTAATTTCATTAAATCTCAGTCATTTAACAGGCCTGTCTCCCTGGGCTGTAACTTCACTATTGTTTCTTTGCTTTATGACCCTCCTTTTCTCCATCTGGTAAGACAGGAAGGTTCGAGGGAGCTGGAGAGGGAGAAATGTCCTTCCCCCAGGTCAAATAAGGCTTTGGTAATGTATTTTTCACAGGAGAGTAAGCCTTTTAAAGGAGAATGCTCTCACTATATCTCACAATTGCTACTCTTCCCCTTCTCTGAGCCACAAGACAATCTTTGAGAGCTCTTCACTGTGAGAACCTGGTGAAATTACTGGAGGTAAAAACCCATGACAGTGTGAGGGCCTCCCCTAACACCTTGGCTTCCAGGGTTCTCTCACTGTCATACCAGTCCATATTCAGCCTCCAGCAATTTGTCAGAATTACTATTTAAGTGTTCCTCCTATTTTAGGGCCCTCTTGGCCTCTGCTTTAGATAGACAGATCTTAGCAGTGACTCTGGTGTTTCTTGTTTCTCCAGATTTTAGGGTGGCGGTTTTTCCTGTGACCTCAGTGTTTTGATGGGTCTGAAAAAAATCATTCATTTTTAGTTTGTTCAGGTTTTTCTATTGTCATAATGGCAGTGATTACTGACAAGGTCTTTACATGTTGGACCTGACACCAGAAGTCTGCATCATTTTTGAAAGACATTTTGCTGGGTATAGAATTCAAGTTTGATGTGTTTTTCTTTCATAACTTTAAATGTGTTCTACTATTTTCTAGCTGCTATATTTTTCCATGAGAAATCATGCTTATCTTTGTTTCCGTATATGTAGCAGGAGGTCTTGTTTGGTTATTTTTGCTTTGGGCTTTTAAGTTTTTCTCTTTAAGATTTTGAGCAATTTGATTCTACTGAGCCTACTGTTCCTATTTTTGTTATTAATCTCTTCTCCCCTTGTCTTCTCCCCCTTGTCTTCTCCCCCTTGTCTTCTCCCCCTGCTCTGCTCCCCCTGCTCTGCTCCCCCTGCTCTGCTCCCTCTCTTTTGCCAGAGCACACAGAGGTAACCAGAACCTTTGACAAAGAAACACAGATCCTAGCAGGTAGGCTGTGAACTGTTATCATAAGATGACAATCACACTAGTAGCCAGAACCACACTTATGAGCAGATTTCAGGGATGTCTTAGAATACAGCCTTAAATAGTTTTTAATGCACACTTAGCTTTTCCTAAGCACATTAGCTGAAGTGTGATACATTAATTGCACTAGTAGTTTCTATGGCCTCTTGTATCCAAGCTCTTTTAATAGTGTTCTGATTCTGGGCTTGTCCACATGAATTTCTTTGGCCAATAGGATAATAGCAAACATAATTCAAGTAAAGGTTTGAGAAAGTGCTTGCATGATTCTACTTTTTTCCTTGGAAACCTAATATTGTTATGAAAACAAGCCTGTGTAGTTTGTTGGAGGATATGAGGCCATATGAAGCAGGAACATTTTTCCAGTGATGCTAGTCTAGCTTACCTGACTTTTATGTCTTTAGCTGACTGAAAATCCATGCAGGAACCCAAATGGGAGCAGCTAAGTCCAATCTAGATTTTAAAAAAATCCAGCTGATATGTAGATTTATAAGAAGTTATAAATAGTTCTTATCTTAAGTCTAAGTTTTAGGATAGCTTGTTACACAGCAATAACTGCTACATGGATCAAAGTTCCAGAAATAGAGAAAGAGGGTTCCTTAGAGGCTTCTTAAGCATTTTTGTCCACTTCTCTACTTCCACAATTGGTTCACTTAAACTGTCAGGCAGATGAGATTTTTGGCTTTAATTCTTAATTTCAGACCCAAGTAGTTAGTGCTAGACAGACTCACACAAATTCAGCTGAATCTTTCTGAGAACAGAATAAAAAACACATTGGATAAAGAAATTATTCTGATTCTCATGGCCTGAAACATTGCATGGGTACTTTCTTCACTAGGCTCAGTTTTAAGAAATATTAGTTACTTCATATTATGAATCTCTTAAGATTTTTTTCAGTTAAATGTGGAGGTAAGATGAAAACTTAATTAGGAGAACTGGCTTTAATTTTCTCTTAATTTTAAATGCCTAAGCTGTTGTTTAGCAAGGGATAACATCCATTGTGATATAAGGCTGAAGATACCTGGTCACAAGAATTTGTGGATGCTATCTCAGAGAGAAACTATATTAAGTTTAGCACTGAGGTGAATGAAAACCAAGAGGTTTTGAGTGTGTTTTAAAGGGGAAACAAGGTATCTCGAATAAAATCAGGAGACTGGAACTGTCTACTGCAAATTTCTATCTTTATAAAAAGCGGCATACACATTAGGATGCTCTACAGGAAAAACCAACCCCCAGTCTCAGTGGCTCTTAACACAACTGTATTAGTCTGTTTGTGTTACTATAGAGGAATACTTGAGACTGGGTAATTTATAAAGAAAAGTTTAATTTGCTCACAGTTTTGCAGTCTATATAGGAAGCATAGTGGCTTCTGCTTCTAGGGAGGCCTCAGGAAACATACAGTCATGGCAAAAGGCAAAGGGGAAGCAGGCACATTCTACATGGCCAGAGCAGGAGGAAGAGAGAGTGAGGGGAGATGCTACACACTTTTAAACAACCAGATCTCTCCTGAGAACTCTATCATGAGAACAGCCCTAGGGGTAGAATGCTTAACCATTCGTGAGAAACCACCCCTATGATTCAGTCACCTTCCACCAGGCCCCACGTCCAACATTGGGGAGTACAATCCAACATGAGATTTGGTGGGGGCACAGATTCAAATTGTATTATTCCACCCCTAGCCCCTCCAAATCACATATCCTTCTCACATTGCAGAATCCAATCATGACTTCCCAACAATACCCCAAAGTCTTAACTCATTCCAGCACTAACTTCAAAGTCCAAAATCCAGCATCTCGTCCAGGCAAGGCTTGTCCCTTCTACCTATGAGCTCATAAAATCAAAAACAATTTAGTTACTCCCAAGATACAATGAGGGTACAAATACTCCTATTCCAAAGGGGATAAATTGGCCAAAAGAAAGGGGCTACATGCCCCGTACATGTCTGAAATCCAGCAGGGCAGTCATTAAACTTTAAAGCTCCAAAATGATCTTTGACTCTGTCCCACATCCAGGGCATACTGGTACAAGGGGTGGGCTCTAAGGCCTTTGGAAGCTCCACCACTGTGGCTTTCCAGGGTTTAGCCCCCACGTCTGCTTTCAAGGGCTAGTGTTGAGTGCCTGCGACTTTTCCAGGAAAGGGTGCAAGCTGCTGGTGGATCCACTCTTCTGTTGTCTGAATGTATTAATCCATTTTCACTCAGCTACAAAGAACTACTTGAGACTGGGTAATTTATAAAGGAAAGAGGCTTAATTGACTCACAGTTCCACATGGCTTGGGAGACCTCAGGAAACATAATCATGGTGGAAGGCAAAGGGGGAGCAAGGCACATCTTTTTTTTTTTTTTTTTTTTTTAACTCTACTATACTTTAAGTTCAGAGATACATGTGCAGAACATGAAGGCTTGTTACATAGGCATTCATGTCCCATGGTAGTTTGCTGTATCTACCGACCCATCTAGGTTTTAAGCCCCACATGCACTAGGTATTTGTCCTAATGCTCTCCCTCCCCTTGCCCCCCACCCCCTGACAGGCCCCTGTGTGTGATGTTCCCTGCCCTGTGACCCTGTGTTCTCATTGTTCAACTCCAACTTATGAGTCACAACATGCAGTGTTTGGTTTTCTGTTCCTGTGTTAGTTTGCTGAGAGTGATGGTTTCCAGCTTCATCCATGTCCCTGCAAAGGACCTGGACTCATTCTTTTTTACAGCTGCATAGTATTCCATGGTATATATGAAGGCACATCTTATATGACAGCAGGGGGGGGAGAGAGAGAGAGAGAGAGAGAGAGAGTGAACAGAAGGAAAGTGCCACATTTCAAAACCAATAGCTCTCATGAGAACTCACGCATCACCAGAACAGCATGGCGGAAACCACCCCCATGATTCAGTTGCATCCCACTAGGTCCCTCCCTCAACATGTGGAGATTACAATTCAGATTATAATTTGAGATGAGATTTGGGTGGGGATGCAGTCATATCGTATGACTGGAGGATGGTGGCCCTCTTCTCAGAACTTCACTAGGCAATGCCCCAGTGGGGACTCTGTGTGGGGGCTCCAACCTCATATTTCCCTTTCACACTGCCCTAGTAGAGGTTCTCCACGAGGGCTCCACCCCTGCATTAACATTCAGGCATTTCCATACATCTTTTGAAATCTAGGCAGAGGCTCCCAGGCCTCAGTTGTTGTGCTCTGTGTGCCCACAGGCTTAACACCACATGGCGGCCTCCAAGGCTTATGGTCTGCACCCTCTGGAACAGTAGCATGAACTGTACCTGGACCCTTTTGAGGTATGGCTGGAGCTGGAGTGGCTAGGATGCAGGGACCAGTGTCCTGAGGCTGTGAAGGGCAGCAGGGCCCTGGATCTGGCCTGGGAAACCATTCTGTTCTCCTAGTTCTTTGGGCCTGTGAGGGGAGGGGCTGCCATGAAGGTCTCTGAAATGCCTTTGGGTTTTTTTCCCTATTGTCTTGGATATTAGCAACTGGCTTATCTTTACTTATGCAAATTTCTGCTGGTGGCTTGAATTCCGCCTTAGAAAATGGGTTTTTCTTTTCTATCACATGGCCAGGCTGCAAATTTTCCAAAATTTTACATTCTGCTTTCCTTTTAAATATAAATTCCAGTTTCAGGTCATTTCTTTGCTCACACATATGAGTGTAGGTTGTTAGAGGCAGCCAGGTCACATTTTCAATACTTTGCTGCTTAGAAATTTCTTCCACCAGATACCCTAAAATCATCTCTGTCAAGTTCAAAGTTCCACAGATCCCTAGAGCAGGAGTACAATGCAGACAACTTCTTTGCTAAAGCATAACAAAAATATGCTCCAGTTCCCAATAAGATCTTCATCTCTGAGACCTCCTCAGCCTGGACTTCATCATCCATATCACTGTCAATGTTTTGGTCACAAGCATTCAGCAAGTCTCTAGGAACTTCCAAATTTTCCTTCATCTACCTGTCGTCTTCTGAGCTGTCCCTACTCTTCCAGCCTCTGCCTGTTATCCAGTTCCAAAGGTGCTTCCATATTTTCAGGTATCTTTATAGCAATGCCCCACTCCTTGGTACCATGTTTTAAAATTAGATTATTCTTGTCCTGCCATAAATACTTAAGACTGGGAAATTTATAAAGGAAAGGGGTTTAATTGGCTTACAGTTCTGCAGGCTGTACAGAAAGCACAGCAGTTTCTGCTTTTGGGGACAGTTTCAGGAAACTTACAATCATGATGGAAGGTGAAGGGGAAGCAGTCATGTCTTACATGGCGAGAGCAGTAGGAAGAGAGAGAGAGGAGGTGGTACACACTTTTAAACAACCACATAGCATGAGAACTTTATCATGAGAACAGCGCTAGAGAGATGGTACTAAACCATTCATGAGAAACTATGTCCATGATTCAGTTACCTCCCACCAGGCCCCACCTCCATCACTGGGGATTACAATTTCACATGAGATTGGTGGGAATTCAGATCCAAACTGTATCACTTACAATCGTGGCAGAGGTGAAGGAAGAGACAACCCATCACTTAGAGTGGGAACAACAGAGAGAGAGGAAGGAGGTCCTAGGCTTTTAAACAACCAGATTTTGCATGAACTGAGTGAGAGTTCACTTATCACCATGGGGATGGTGCTACATTACTCATGAGGAATCTGCTCCCATGATCCAGAAACCTCTCACCAGTACCCACCTCAACATGGGGAATCACATTTCAATGTGAGGTTTGTAAAGGACAAACATCCAAATGATATCAACAACTTTACTTTTTTCACTTACCTTATGTCCTGTATGGCTCACATCAGTCTTTTAGGGACATAGCGTGAGAGATGCTGCGCCTCAACACTCACTTCCATAATTACCAAGTCAATAAGTAAATAAATAGGGCCTGTGAATTACATACTAGCTCTTAAAGCCACAACATGGAAAAACCATATGGCACTTTCACATTTCTGTATCCTAAAAAAGTAGAGAAAGGGAAATAGAATCCTTTTGTTTGCCTGGAAAGAGAAGGAAACAAAACACATCTTAATATCTTCCACAGTTGTTCTGTGCAATAAAATATTTCTTTTAGTTTCTTTTTATGTGCAAAATACTCTTACTCCCACCCCAAAAGAAACAACCAAGAAGTCTCATAGAGCAGTGACACCAAATGCAAAGCCCAGAATACCTGGTGATATGCTGTAGTCTCTACAGCTGGTCTAGATGTGGTGCTTTTTGGTCTAGAGACTTTAATAAGTTTTCTCTCCTTTACACATCAAATATACAATGATAGTATTGGATAATTACACTGAACTCTTTCCCACTTGGAAAAGGAACAATTGGGAAATGTACAGTAGAGCAATTCTAAAATCCCACTACACAGACATTTTGAGAGAGCTTTCACTGAGAGCACTGGCCCTCTTTTTATAATGCAGGTACAATTCATGTAATTCATGGCCTCTGTCTACCTCCTTACTCATTCTATCCAGAGAAAGTAGAGTGATTTGTCATTAATAAATTTTGAAAAATGAATTGGGGATGCTTACTTAGGTCAGCTCTGCCTTTCTTACTTATGGGAATGAGCAGCCTCAGGTAACGAACATTCACCTGTGCTTCTCCCTGTCCATGATTTAGACTCCATCCTTCTATTACTGCTTCTCAGGTGAAATGGTCTACTCTGATTTAGCATTGCCTAATGGATAAGGGAAGCCTGCCAAATACTGATTCAGACAGCATGTCTATTTAGCTGCACAACTAAGCTATATCCTCTGCCTTCAACAATAATGTAATAATGGTGATATTTTGATTTTTTAATCACTGACTTCTTTTTTCAGATGGGAATGATTAAACAGATTTATCTCAGAGAATTAAAGAATTGGGCTTTCTATGTTAGAAATTCCATTTAGCCTTATGTTTGAATGTGTTTTATCAGTATTTTCTCTAATTACTTTGATCCATTTGTTTTATCATGTGTCCATGACTTTTTCCAGGATGTTCTTTAATGTTAGGAGTAATATTTTTTGGATTCCTATTGTTTGTCTTTCTAATTTTTAAGTATTTAATAGTGTCATTTTAGTCCTAATTTTTCAAAAGTTATTTAATAGTGTCATTTTAGTCCGAAATTACTGTTTTTGCAGACGTCTTTTATACTGTTTTGCTGATATTTGAGTCATAGTCCAGATGTAGATGAAAATCTACATTAATTTTTGCAGATCTTGACAAACTGAATAAGAGTGATGAGGGGATGGAAGTGTAAAGATAGCCCTTGAATGTCTGGCTTCAATAATTGGATGGTATTATTAATTGATATCAAGATTTCAGCAGGAGGAAAATATTTTGATTATAGAAAGAAATTTGTTTGCACATTAGACCTGATTGTTTTTCCAGAAACATTAGAAAAATTATACTTCAAAAATCAGACTTATTTTTCTTATACTTGAAAAATTAGACATTTTGATTAGCGAAAAAGGAAAAATGGATCACAGGGCAGACCCGAGTGGGTTGTCTCTGTTTGGGTAGAGAAACGTAAGAGACCTGTAGACACTGAGTTTCTAAAGACAGTAGCTCTAAAATGTTAGGAAAGAGTGCTAAAAAGTATTGAAAAGGTGATGAAGAATAACTTAATAAGTTTCAGTAATTTATGTCAGTTTTTACAATCCTAAACTTCAGTAAAAAGGAAACCGTGTTTCTTTTCATGGTTTCTTATTTGTATATATTATGATCCCAAGTTCCAGAATTCCTTACTCTATAATACCATAATTTATTCCACCTTCTAGGTTAGTGGGCTAATATTAGAATCTAGGAGCTATTTATAACATAGGAAAAAAAGCTTCGATTTCCAAAAAGAAAACAATGTATGAGAAAGTGCTATTGAATTGCATGGAAGATAAAACAGGAATTTAAGAAAAAGGGCTGAGGGTTGGCTGTTCTTGGTCTCTCATCTCTACATCTTCCCATGCTTCAAGTCCATCTCCATGAGTTAGAGAACTTGGCTACTATCAGCTTAGGGGAATACTGAGTAGGAGGTTTTTATTCAGTATTATGAAACATAATGTAATATTAAAAAATCACCTAAAGGAAAAAGAAGACAATCACCAATACTTCCATCCCTTTAATGCAGTTGCTGGAATGTTTTATTCATTTCTTTCTAGCCATATTCTGTAGATTTATATATATATATTTTACATGGTTGCAATCTTAGATTGATTTTTTTCTCAATTAGTAACATAAGCATTTTTTTAAATGTTGTTATATAGTCCCCATACTTTTTAAAATGGCTTTTAAGTTTGTTTTTGAGGGGAGATATATTTGGACACTAAATTTTAACATTTTTGCCACTTTAAATAATGCTTTTATGATTATACTGACAGTGCTTAGGACATGCTGTATATGGCACCTTGCCTTTTGGAAGAAAAAAAAGAGTACAGAAGCAGGAGGGTCACTTTGACCGTCTGCCACTCTTTGTCCTTGAAGCAGGCCATAAAACTTAGGAAGGTCACTCTCTGACACCTCTTCCTTTCTCCCCTTGAAGACCTTCATGTGACAAGTATCCTGCCCTAGACCAGGAGAAAAGGAAATGTTACACAGGGATGCCAGTGAGAATCTGAACACACAGATCTTGCTGAATTCCTCCCAGTTTATCACCACTGGATACTACTACCCTTTTGTTCTCCAGTCAACTTCTGCACTACTGTTCATAAAAATATGCAATTTCCCATTTCTTTGGGTCTTCACTTCTGCAGACTGGCATGTCATGTATAACATATTAAATTAGTATGCTTTTCTCTTCTCAGTCTGCCTGTTATAAGGGTTTCAGCCCTGAACCTTGTGATAGGTGAGGAAAATACATTACTTTTTCTCTTCTACATTTTCTGGCACATAGAGTGACAGACATGCTACTGGCTCTGGAGTCTGCAAATGAGATCCTGGGAAAACTGACAGAAGGGTAAGAATTCTTCCCAAGGACGGCTCTCTCAGATCTCTGTAGCTCCCTGTAGAGACTGAAAGGTACTGCTTTTGTTTTTGTTTTTGTTTTTTTCCTTGGCTGGCACAATGGCTCATGCTTGGAATCCCAACACTGTGGGAAGCTGAAGTGGGAGGCAAGAGAATTGCTTGAGCCCAGAAGTTTGAGACCAGTCTGGGCAACATATTGAGACCTTACCTCTACAAAAAGCTTAAAAAAATTAGTTGGGCATTGGCATGTACCTGTAGTTTCAGGTACTCAGGAGGCTGGGGCCAGAGGATTGCTCGAGCCCAGGAGGTTGAGGTTACAGTGAGCTCTGATCTTGCCACTAGAAAAAAATTTTTTCTTGTCCCTTTTTTTTTTTTTAAGATTTAGATTAGCAGGTGAAATACTTTACACCCTCCACCTCAAATTGTGAAGTGTGTGAAGTATTTCACCTGCTAATTAATTTTTTAACTTTTTTCTTGTTAATCTGTCTTTTGTTATAGGAATCTCTGCCATGAACATTGTGACAGGTCAGAAAAATACTTTTGTCTCCTACAATACAAATGTAGATAGGCCCTTTCTATTGGATTTTTACATAGAATAAAATTATCACAAAGGAGAGATTACTTGTAGAACAATGAATGTAATTCTTTTTAACCAAGTACTGGCAAATTGCTTTCCAAAAGTTTTCTTTTTTCTTTTTTTCTTTTTTTTTTTTTGAGATGGAGTCTTGCTCTGTCGCCCAGGCTGGAGTGCAGTGGCCGGATCTCAGCTCACTGCAAGCTCCGCCTTCCAGGTTTATGCAATTCTTCTGCCTCAGCCTCCTGCCTGTAGTCCTGAGTAGCTGGGACTACAGGTGCCCGCCACATCGCCCTGCTAGTTTTTTGTATTTTTTAGTAGAGACGGGGTTTCACTGTGTTATCCAGGATGGTCTCGATCTCCTGACCTCGTAATCTGCCCATCTTGGCCTCCCAAAGTGCTGGGATTACAGGCTTGAGCCACCGCGCCCAGCCAAAACTTTTCTTTAGTATATGTTGACATCAACACTGTGTGTATATTTTGTTAGTGTTATGTGATCTAATTTTAAAGGCAACAATTATTAGTTTTTATTAGGCAGATGTTATATAATTTAAAAGTCAATAATGATTATTCATCATAAAATGTTACTGTTTTAAAAAATTGTCTATTTTTTGTTACCGGTGAGGCCAAAACTTTTAATATTTTGTTTATGCATTGTATTTTTATGTTAATTGATCATCTATATTTTTGTTCATTGAGCTGTCTGCCTTATCATTTAAATTATTTGGTTGTTCCTTAAAAAGTTTAAGTTTTTGTGGAATTAAATTTGTTAATTATTTTCTTTTGTTGTTTCTACTACCTTTAAACCTTTAAAAGTCATTACCTCTCCAAAGACATGAAAAATATTCTTTCCTAGGTTTTTTTTTTTTTTTTCTTCTCTGAGACAGGGTCTCACTTTGTTGACCAGACTGGAATGCAGTGACACAATCACGGCTCACTGCAGCTTCACCCTTCCTGGCTCAAGCAATCCTCCTGCCTCAGTTTCCCAAGTAGCTAGGACAGCAGATGTGTACCACTATCCCTGGCTACTTTATTTTTAGTAGAGACGAGGTCTCACTATATGTTGCCCAGACTGGTTTCAAATTCCTGGGCTCAAGCGATCCTCCCACCTTGGCCTCCCAAAGTACTGGGATTACAGGTGAATCAATGCGCCCAGCCCTTTTCTAGTTTTCTATGATTATTGGATTTATAAAGGCAAAGTACTCATTGATCTAACAAAAAATATTTTTGTGTAGAATGTAAGATATATCTCCATACTTTGTTTTTTGCCAAAATTTTAACCATTAATCTTGTGAAAGATTTTTTTATAGTAATCGGAGCTGTGCAGAAATGGAGCGGTTCACTAATCCTAAAGGAGGACCATATATTGGGCACTGATTATTGTGTATTTCAAGCTCCAAATGGGTTGAATTGAATTATTATTTACAGATAGGATCTTGCTATGTTGCCCAGGCTGGTCTTGAACTCCTGGCCTCAAGCGGTCTTCCTGCCTTGGCCTCCCAAAGTGTTGGGAATTATAGGCATGAGCCACCATGCCTGTCCTGGAAGATGTTTTAAGAACTCCTTCAAACTTGAAGTTCAAGAAAAAGATGTGTTTAGATAGGAAATTAAATGTGTCTATTTCTCATTTATGAGAGATTTCCTAAGAAAAATGAATTCTTTATTGCTTTCCAGATGACTAATTGCAGAGGATTGTGATGAAAGTTAATTTAAAAAACTGAACTAATTTATTTAGAAAGTATTTTCTATCGAAAAGAAGTAATCTGCTTAAAGTCACAAGTCAAACTCCTCACACTTGATCAGTTGTTAGTCTTTACAAACGACTGTCTGAAAAACTCTTCCTACTGTTTGATTTGCCACAAAGAAGAGCTAACAATGTATCTTTTGGGTATGTAGAGAGAAAGCTTCTTTGGTCCTGTAATGAATTTGTTCTCTTAGTCAGGTACAAACCCCTCTTCAGTGGAAAGTAGTATTCAGTTGTTCAGTCTGAGTGGTTTCTGATGGAATTTTTTACAACCACTTTATTTTTTATTTTTTTGTGACAGAGCCTTGCTCTGTTGACCAGACTGGAGTGTAATGGTATTCATTGGTCATCACAGCCTTGATGTCCTGGGCTAAAGTGCTCTTCCTGCTTCAGTCTCCCAGGTAGCTGGAACTACAGGCATGTGCCACCATTCCTGGCTAATGACTCTTTTTTTTTTTTATTTTATTTTTTTTTGAGACAGAGTCTCACTCTGTGGCCCAGGCTGGAGTGCAGTGGCATGATCTCGACTCACTGCAAGCTCTGCCTCCCGGGTTCACACCATTCTCCTGCCTCAACCTCCTAAGTAGCTGGGACTACAGGCACCCGCCACCACGCCTGGCTAATTTTTTTGTATTTTTAGTAGAGACAGTGTTTCACCGTGTTAGCCAGGTTGGTCTCAATCTCCTGACCTCGTGATCTGCCCGCCTCAGCCTCCCAAAGTGCTGGGATTACAGGCATGAGCCGTTGTACCCGGCCTTTTTTTTTTTGTAGAGACAAGGTCTCTGTTTTCCAGGATGGTCTTGAATGGGTTCACACAATCCTCCCATCTCAGCCACCTGAAGTGTTGGGGTCACAGGCATAAGCTACTGTGCCCAGCCTACAGCCACTTTAAATTCTGCATTGACTACTGTTGTTCATTGTCTGCACAATGGAAGGCAAGGTTGTAAGGTTGTTTTATACTGTTATTGCTGGAAGGTATCTGAGTTACCAGCAGCAAACCTATACATGTCTGCAGCAACCTCAATTCTTGCCTCCTCTGAAGAAAAAATTTGACTGAGAGGCATAAGGCAGAAAAAGAGACTGAGACATGTTTCAGAGCATGAGTAGAAGTTTTCATTTAAAAGGCTTTAAAACAAGAAAGAAAGGAAAGTACACTTGGAAGACACGCAAGCTGGCAACTTGAAGGACAAGTGCAATGTTTAATCTTGATCCTAGGACTTTCTAGGCTGTCCCACTTCTGGCATCTTGCACCTCTTTCCCATGATTCTTCCCTTAAGGTGGGCTGCCCACATGCTTAGTGCCTTCCTTATCCTTGGAAAGTGAGCATGTACAGTGTGCTTAGGAAATTGTACGCATGCCCATCTGAGACTTTCTTCCCTTTTCAGGTAGAGTGCCCCCAGAAGGTCATATTCTGCCATTTTGACTCTTAATGTACATGCCTGGCAAGTTGCTTCTCCCTGGTATCTATGCTTAATTAACACTATAGTGCAACAAGTGTGCACCATCAGGAAATGGCCTTTCCCTGGCACCAGCTACCAATTTATCACTTTTAGAAAGGCAACGTGACAATTGCCAAACCATCACCCAACATGCTTGGTGGGTGGGGGAGAGCCCTCCCTTGCCCCACTCATGCCTCTACCTACCTGTAACAGTACCAGAAGTCTTTAGTTTCACAGTAGCATATTTCCTTGTTAGACATCAAATATGCCACACTAAAATATGGCTGAAACTTTTCATAAAACAAATTTACACCTATGAAGGGAATCTTCATTTGTAAGGTTGTCACTCTGTCCCCACACTGGGAAGAGAAGGATGACTAAATCTCTAGAGATTCCAAATCAATAATGAAGGTACTGACTTAAATCTGCAGTGCAAATTTTTCTTTTGTTTAACGTGATTTACCTGCTCATTCTATTTTGACTAGCCATTTTCTCACATCCTTTTTTCTTTGTTTCACAAAATGGTACTTAAACTAGACCTTTGAAATCAACTCTAAGGATTTACTCATTTCTCTGGTTATCTTTCATGTATATCTTCCTGGGAGATATACATATTATCAGACATACAGGAAGTGTACATGTTATTAAACTTCTATTTGCTTTTCTCGTGTCAACCTGTTTTTTGCTGCAGGGAGTCCCATTTAAGAACTATGAAAGGTAGACAAATCATTTGTGTTTTCGTACACCTGTATCTGGAAACAGGATGGGGCAAAATATAAGATAGTTTACTCGTTGGTGATGTTGGGGCTCAGAAAACAGTATCCCACAATATGACAGTTTGTTATACTGAGTACTTTGAATTAATGGCAATTGAAAGGCCTCAGAACCAAAATCTCCATAACTTTTGCCTGCCCCCATTTTCTTTCAATTCCAAAGTTCAGAAAGGGAGTCTCTCTGAAGTTTCCTTATCTGACAGAAGGAAGTTCCTGTAAAAGAAATGCAATTGTCACAAACCCTCTTTCTGGAATCTACAATAACTGGAAAAATTAACTTGTATCGCAGGAGAGGAGACTAAAAGGCCTCCATACCCAGGCCCTATGGCCTGACAGACTTTTCACCAATTCTTCTAAGGGCTGCTCAAAACTGGTGAGAAGCCTGTCTGGGCATAGTGACCTAAGAGACTTTAACTGCATAATAAGACAACCTTTGTTCATCACGCATTTCCTTCCCTCACCCTCCACAGCTTGTGTCACTGCTTCTCCAACGGAAGTCACCATTTTTTTTTCTTTTGGTAGCTCAAAATGCTATTTAAAGTTGAACCATCTGACCCTTCTTTGAGTCTCATATTTTGTAGTACTACCATGCATATACACATAGGTTTGTAGTGTTTTCTTCTATTTAATCTGTCTACTATCAAGTTTACTTCAGAAATTCAAATTATCAAACTTTCAGAAAATAGAGGAAAAGTTAAAAACATTCCTATGGAGAAAAAAAAGCACTAGTTATTATCTCTATTTACAAACAAAAACGGAATAGAAAAATTAATATCTGATCTATGTTGTCAGTAGAAGGGTAACTTATTTTATTTCACAATTACATAGTGATTATTCGGTGCCAGGTATAATTCAACCCTGTGAGGTTAGCATTATTTTTATTCCCATTTTAAGATAAGGAAGCTGAGGCGCAGAGAAGTTAACTAGCTCAAGTCAGAGTCTGGCTCCATAGACTGTCCTGTTCACCACTCAGTAAGGCTAGGACAAGAAAGAAAATCCTGACTTGTGGGGTTAATCCTCTTTCCAGTTAAGGTAAGTGCACATTCACTTATCTCATGAGTAATCAAAGCCATATTTATATTTCTGTCCAACGTATTCTTGAAAAAATCTCTTCTTTCTCTTGTAAGTTCATTGGCTTGTCTGTAAATTAAATTAAATTGACATAAGGCAGATTAACAAGAGGAAAACAATTTTAATTATGTACACATGCATGAGAGTCCCACAAAAATATGAGATTCAAAGAAGCTACATGATTGAGGCTTACATATCATTCTGAGCTGCAGGGAGGGATAGAGGTTTGGAGTATCCTGGGAAGTAATGGAGACACATTATGGGAGGGTGAAGAAAAAAGCCCAGTTAAGATGAGATGGCCAAGAAAAGCACCTTAAACAAATGTAAGGTTTCTCTATTCAATTAAGACTCTCTAGGGATTTAGTCATCTGTTTCTTTCTGGTGCAGAGGAGATGCCCTTACAAATGACGATTTCCCTTATAGATACAAATTTCTGACAAAATGGTAACTTTCCTGAGCTTCTGTATCTGCAGTTTATGAGAATAACCAGCTTAAAATAATCAATATGCCAAAGAGGCATATATTTTTTATTTTTATTATACTTTAAGTTATGGGATAAATGTGCAGAACATGCAGGTTTGTTACATAGGTATACACATGCCATGGTGGTTTGCTGTACCCATCAACCTGTCATCTACGTTAGGTATTTCTCCTAATGCTGTCCCTCCCCTTCTTCCCTACCCCCACCCCAACAGGCCCCGGTGTGTGATGTTCCCCTCCCTGTGTCCATGTGTTCTCATTGTTCAACTCCCACTTATGAGTGAGAACATGTGGTGTTTGGTTTTCTGTTCCTGTGTTAGTTTGCTGAGAATGATTTCTAGCTTCATCCATGTTGCTGCAAAGGACATGAACTCATCCAAAGAGGCATATTTTAGGGGGGTATACTCTGGCCTCCTACCATCATATTTTGAGATGGCATTTTCTGAACTCCATCAGTACATACTCTATCAATTGTTTCATTAGGTGCACCTACCAATCGTGCTCCTTCACTTGATCCAATGCTTGTTTTATGTGACCCCACCATAAAGAAAAAATCAATTCCATTCTGTAATGAGATGAACTACTGGTACATAAGGTTAGCAAGTACTTGCAAATGAAAAATAAAACTCTAAGGCCTCTTAACCTTGTGAATGGACTCCATCGTCTTGGCCAGGACACTCTAAAGTTAACCTGAAAGACTAGTTCAGGCCATGACAGAAAGTAGGGGTTGGGCATGCCTCATTATGCTCTCTTCTCCTTTGGAATTTAAGGAAAGCTGACCAGCATTTAATATCAAGACAGACCTTAAGTCTGATAGGAAACATGTATAATCTATTCTCTCAGAAGCCTGCTACCTGGAGGCTCCATCTGCCTGATAAAACTTTGGTTTCCACAACCTCTTGTCGTAACCCAGACATTTCTTTCTATTGATAACAACTCTTTCAACCAAATTGCCAATCAGAAAATTTTTAAATCTACCTATAACCTGGAAGCGCCTGCTTTGAGTTGTCCTGCCTTTCTGGACTGAACCAATATATATCTTAAGTGTATTTGACTGATGTCTCATATCTCCCTAAAATGTATAAAACCAAGTTGTGCCCCATCCACCTTGGACACATATCAGGATCTCCTGAGGTTGTGTCATGGGTGTCTCCTAAACCTTGGCAAAATAAACTTTCTAAATTGAGACCTGTCATAGATACTTTGGGTTTCACATACTGAAACTTTGAGCTGGAAGCCATATTCTTTAAAGGATACATGTATTAAAGCAGGATGTATTGGTTTGGCTGCTTCAAAGACATAAAAAGGAAATCGGACAAATGTGGTCAGGTTAAAAAGAATGGGAAGATCTTCTTGCATTCTCTCATATAGGAAGTTGGAAGATGACCACACTAATCTTGTTCTCATCACTAGGCTTGTTCACAAGTAATACAAAGGCAAGGATAACCCTTTGTCAACCAAAAGAGATAAGGAGACTATCTTAACATTACATTATTGAATTGACTACGAAATAGGATGCAGATAATTATTACACTGATTTTCCCCACTTCTATTATAACCTGCATTCAATTGCTACAACTATAAAGTATCAACTAACTTTGCTGTGACTCATAGAAGAGAAGGAATCATGAGCTTATAAAAATTATCTTCTATTTTTATTCTGTTGGATATCTTCCTTAAATGAAACATACATTTTGAAGAATTATGCTAAAATGTTTGGTCAATTTGTGTTTCTTTGAAATATCTAATTTTTAGGTTTTCCTGATTTAAAAAATGAGAGAAAACAGAATACAACTTAAAATGTCAATGTTTGTAACAGATATCAATATTTTTATCAGTATGCCCTCTTCTCATAGTAAAATATTTAATTTTCTGTATAATGAACTCAAGAATTTCTTTAACCAGAACTTTGAGCTGCCTGCTTACAAAAACTGCAACATATGGTTTTCCTCTTCCACTTCTTAATATTTTGGTCTCCAGTGAATCCACATACAAAAGCTTCCTTCCTCTAGCTGGAGTCCACAAATGAAAGGCTTTTCTTTTTCTGATTGTAGATTAGCCTGCCAAGAAACAAACACGAGCTGGAGAACATCACTTTAATTTATTGATGGGATACAGATGACACGGAAGTCGGTCCTCTTCTAGGCTTTTGGGAACACTTTAGGCTGACCCAGCACAGCTGAGTTCATACGGCAACGAGCTTTGGCCAAAAACCAAAGCCAATAGTCATTGCAAACCTCTGAACCAAAACATTCCTTAAGTGCTTGAATTTCCCTATAATTTGTGTAGGTTCCCTTTTTGTCAATGAAGCTAGCAGTGGGTAACTAGCTCAGCGCAATCAGACAAAACAACTGTACCATTCATTCAGTAATTAGATGATAGCTGTACTGCATGCTTTATGGTTTCCGTTCTTCATTCTTTCTTTTCAAGTCCTTGGAGACAAACTGGGATGTTTGGCAAAGCAGAAGTTCTTGTTGAAAAATATCCTGTCTTTACTTCAGGGTTGCTAATAAGTCCTATTCTCAGAGGCAAAACATGAGCTGCACACAGCAGGGGAGGATCAGCCAAGTTAAAAAAAAGTTTGGTTCTTGTGTATATTATTACCTTTTGCCTCACTTTACAGTTCTGCCTTACTCAACACTGAAGAAGGTTTCTTATATCTAACGGGATGTAAATGAATTTGATACATGAGCTAAATGCTTAGTCCATTTTACATAAATTTTAAGGTTTTCAGATATAAAAGTTTTAAGCACAAAGATAGAATAATTAAATGGAGAGGAAAGTTGTGTGATTAGAGTTAATCTGCTTTGAAGAGCACATGGCAGATTAAATTACTGCTTGTGAAATTGGGCTAAGAATGGTGAACTAATGCTTTTTCTTTTTTCCAAACTGTTTGTTTCTGAAACCACTAGAATAAAAAGGGAGGGAAACTTTCTACAAGACAACAGTAATACACTCTTAGATTTCGTTGCCATTACTGCCTTTAAGAAGTAAAGGTATCACATTCTTGAAGTTGATGCTGCCTGCTGCCTGCACTGAAGATTATCTGGTCTTATTAGTCAGAAGTCTTGGTTGCAAGTGACATAGCTTAAGCTAGTTGAAGGAAAAGAATTACAGTTTTGGCTTTTCTGTCTAAACCAGGAAGGGCAGGAGTGGAGCTGTCTTTAGGAATATCTCGAATCAGCGATCTAGGTCCTCATCAAAACTCTTTCTCCTTCCCTTCTCATCGCTGTTGCTGCTTTGGCTTGACCTCCTGGGGCCATCTGGAGCCATAGCTAGAAATGTGGCTAATGAAATATTCAGCCTCAATTACAGCTCTGAGATCAAACATTTGAAAATTTGAAACTCTTAAACTCCAGATGACCCAGGAGAGTCCTATGATTTGCCTGGCTTAAAGATATGTCCCTTCTCTTGAATCTGCCACTTTGGACACTGAGATGAGACGTAACTGGCCCAGCATAGGTTGCAAATCCATCCCTGACTTTGATGCCAAGGGCTCAGGACATGTATCCAGAACAAGGAAAGGAGGACAGAGCAAACAAAAATAAGAATCTCTAGAAATTTCTCACTGTTCCTCAGTTTGTCCCCTCAAAAATAGTATTTGATATTTGGAAATGTGTTGAGATTCTTCTCTGAAAACGTAGTATAACTGAGTATACCAACAAGATTTTACTTGTAATATTGGGAGACAGGAGGTAGTCAACTGAATTGCAAAGGAAATGGTGTTGTAGTCCTTGATATATGAGCACGAGAAAGATTGTATACTTGGACTGAGGTTATGCTTCCCTTGTACTCTAAAGAAACATTTAAAACTTTTTTTCTAAGTTTACTCAATGGGAAAGTAGTACTTACAGTACATTACTGTTACATATAATCTAATTTGTCTCATTATTAAAGTGTAAAACACATTGGCTTGAAGGTCAGGTTAGCCATAGTGTTCAGGAGAGGAAGGGGTGCATAAAACTGTCACCTTGCTCCAGAACAGGGGTTGTCAATTTTTTTCTGTAAATGATCAGGTAATATTTTTGGTTTTGCCAGGCATACAGTCTCTACTGCACCTATTCAAGTCTGATCTTGAAGTAGAAAAGCGGCCATATGTAGATGAATGTGTGTAGTTGTGTTCCAATAAAACTTTATTTACAAATACAGAATGTGGGCATTGTCAACCCTGATATTTATAATATATGTCAAAGAGGTGTGCAAAAATAAATATTAAAGAAATTCTATGTATTAGCATTTAAAGGTGTTCTTGAGTGACCTAAGAGTATAGTTATAGAAATAGCTTGATCTGGCCTGGTGTGGTGGCTCATGCCTTTAATCCCAGCACTTTGGGAGGCCGAGGTGGGTGGATCACGTCAGGAGATCGAGACCATCCTGGCTAACACAGTGAAACCCCGTCTCTACAAAAATACAAAAAAATTAGCAGGGCATGGTGGCAGGGGCCTGTGGTCCCAGCTACTCGGGAGGCTGAGACAGGAGAATGGCCTGAACCCAGGAGGCGGAGCTTGCAGTGAGCAGAGATTGCACCACCGCACTCCAGCCTGGGTAACCAAGTGAGACTCCATCTCAAAAAAAAAAAAAAAAACTTGATCAGAAGATTGGCTATTAAATGTAGTAAACAGAAGTTTAAAAATGCTAATTCTTGAGTAAAAACATAATCACAATGAAACTATTTCCATTACTGGGGAGTGCTTGCAGATGAACTGCTTATTTTGTGTTAAAATATTTTTCAAGAATGAACATAGCATTGATTTGAAATTAAAACCTAAATAAATATTTGGAAATAAATGTGCTTTTTACAGTATCTGGGCATACCTAACTCTTCTGGGACAAATAGTTACTGGCAACATATATGGTGAGCAAATTAGTTCTTTTATTTGTAATGCTTGCAGTCATGTGAATGTACCATTATTTGACATTTGAAATATGTCTCCATTGAAACGTGAAACTTTTTCATGAACTGAAAAAGTTGGAACTCCTTCAAGCAGAGGGTTATTTTTACAATGTAACATTCAATATTTCCATTATATTCCTTTTATTTTTAGGCATTTATTAGGTAGATATAAAAATCACTTTGGGGCCAATTTTGATATACTTCTTAAATATAATTATACCAAATAAGAAAACATTTTTCATATTTCATTAATTCTAAGGTGCACTTCTTTTTTTTTTTTTTACATTTTAAGCTCTTTGATGTCAGGATTCTTCTAATGATGGAAAACAACTTACAAATTGCTGTCTGCCAGGTTGCAGTAATGAAACAGTTGTGATTACCTGCATGAAATTAGTCTGAAAACCCTCCTTTGGAACTTTAGTGTAAGATTCAGAAAGTCAACACGAATATTTATGGTATGAGGAACCGGGTCATGGAAGAAAATTCTCCAGACCATGGGGGAGTATTCTTTTAAGGAATGTGCATAACACTGACATTGATTTTGCAGAGGAGAGTTGTGTGTGGAAAGTCATAGACACTGGTGATGCGCAATCAAACTTTGATTTAGAAGAGCAAGTTTTAAATGCAAAGAAGTTTGGAAATGCCTTTACTCATTTATTTTGCTACTATATTCATTTTACATATACACAAAAGTAATATACAATAACAATCTATATATAAAGAAGTCTAAAATAACTCTAACAAGTATAATCACTGTAAGTGATACAAAAGCATTCTGTCATTTAATTGGAAGCATTTTTTTTCTTAGTGGTATATAGGAAAATGGGGCTTCCTATAATCAATTACGTATTTTATGCAATGATATAAACTAATATATACATATATTTAAATATTAAATGCCAACTTTATTTCCTATACTTAGTGACAATAATAAAAATCATATTACTGCTCTTATTAAATAAAATCTAACTTGTTAACAAAAAAAAACCACTGCAGCATCCATTTATTCATACATATCTCACTGACTCTTCCAAAACACAACTTGAAAAGATCCAGCATGAATGCTTAATTTCAGTACACTGAATTTAAGACCAAATGTACGCTGTGTAAGTACCAAGGCTAAATTGTGATCAATACATTAGTTTGATTCTATATCTTTGCTCTTGTGAATAGTGCTACAACAAATGTGGGAATACAGGTATCTTTTTGATATATTGACTTTTTACCCACTAGTGGGATTGCTGGATCATGTGGTAGTTCTATTTTTAGTTTTTTGAGAACTCACCACACTGTTTTCCATAATGATAGTAATTTACATTCCCACCGAAGTGTTTAAGAGTTCCCCCCCTTTTTTCACATCCTCACCACCATCTGTTATTGTTTTCTTGATAATAGCCGTTCTAGCTGGGGTGAAATGATACCACATTGTGGTTTTGATTTTAAGTTCTCTGATCATTAGTGATGTTAAGCATTTTTTCATATACTTGTTGGCCATTTGTATGTCGTCTTTTGAGAACTGTCTACTGGGATTATTGTTTTTCCTATTGAGTTGAGTTCCTTGTATATTCTAGACACTAGTGGCTTGTCAGATAAATGGTTTACAAATATTTGTCTCTATTCAACAGGTTGTCTCTTTACTGTGTTGATAGTTTTCTTCGCTGTGCAGAAGGTTTTAGTTTAATTTAGTATCATTTGTCTATTTTTGTCGTTGCCTGTCCTTTTGAAGTCATACACATGAAACCTTCGCCTAGACTTACTTCTTAAAGTGTTTTCCCTAAGCTTCCTTCTGGTAGTTTTATAGTTTCAGGTCTTACGTTTAAGTCTTCAACCTGTTTTGAACTGATTTTTGTATGTAGAAAGAGATAGAGGTCCAGTTTCATTCCTCTGGTTACAAATATCAAATTTTCCCAGCACCGTTTCTGGACAAGAATATCCTTTCCCCAATGTATGTTCTTGACACCTTTGTCAAAATCAATTGGCTGTAAATGCATGGATTTATTTTTGCACTCTCTATTCTGTTCCACTGGTCCATGTGTTTGTTTTTATGCTGGTACCCTGGTGTTTTGATTACTATAGCTTTCTAATATTTTGAAGTAAGGCAGTATGATGCCTCCAGATTTGTTCTTTTTGCTTAGGATTGCTTTGGGTATTTGGGCTCTTCTTTGGTTCCATATGAATTTTAGGATAGTTTTTTTCTATTTCTGTGAAAAATGACATTAATATTTTGATAAGGATTAAATTGAATCTGTAGATTGCTTTGAGTAATACAACTGTAACAGTATTCTACTGATCCATAAGCATAGAATATTTTTCCATTTGTGTCCTCTTCAATTTCTTTCATCCGTGTTTTGTAGTTTTCTTTTTTTTTAAAGTAGAACAAGTATTAATCATTGTTTAATGGAGTACCATGCGGTGATTCTTAAAATAAGAATTACATAGACTGTATGAAAACATAAAAAACCTAATAATGATGAATAAAATATTCAAGATTTAATATACTAAAATTTACATAGTTTTATGTAGATTACAAACTTGTCAAACTTGATTCATACTTGGAGATAGTTGATTTACTTATGTAAAATATTCAAGGACCAAGTGCAGAAAATATAAATGAATACAATGTCTTTTGCCTTTTAAATGCTCAATATACATTTGATTGCAAAAAAAAAAAAAGTGACTGAAATAATGGGAGTAATAGCTCAGCTTTTAAAATTGCGTTATAATGAAGCAGTGGTTCTTAACTGGGGGTAACTCCTCCCAACTCCATTTCCAACCCCAGGAACATTTTCAAGTGTCACAACTAGAAAACTGCAAGACAAGAGCTACTACTTACATCTAGTTAAAAGACACCAGAGATACTGCTAAATATCATTCAGTGCACAGGATAGCTCCGTACAACAAAGAATCACCTAGCTCAAAATGTCCACTGTGCTGCCCTTGAGAAACCTTGCAATATGGGTATACTGCTCTTCCTGTTCATAGACAAAAGGGCAAAGAAAGATCCTTGGAGTAGAACAAATAATCGTATGTTGTTACTGACTGATTTCTCCACAGTGAGCTATTTAGGCAATAAAGGGGAGATATCTAGAGACTTTGTGTCTAGAGTTACGTTGTACTCTATAGAATAGTGGTCAAATACACATGGACGCACATACACACATATACGTGCGCGCACACACACACACACACACACGTTTAATAGACAAGAACTAATCTGCAGGAAAACTACTATAATCTCCACTTTACAGATGTAGTTTTCTTTTTAGTGGTCTTTCACTTCAGTGAAATTTATTCCTAGTGTTTTACTTTATTTGTAGCTACTGTAAATGAGATTGCCTTCTTGGTTTCTTTCTTAGTTCGTTATTGGTATGTAGAAAATGCTACTGAATTTTGTATGTTGATTTTCTATCCTACAACTTTACTGAATTTAGCTTTTAGATCTTAGAGCCTTTTGGTGGAGTCTCCAGGTTTCTCTAGATATAAGATTACATCATCTGCAAAGGGGGACAGTTTTACTTCCTGTTTTCCAATTTGTATGCTTTTTATATATTTGTCTTGCCTATTGCTCTGGCTAGGACTTTCAGTACTATGTCGAACAGATCTGATAAAATTGGGCAGCTTTGTTGTGTTCCAGCTCTTAGAAGAAAGACTTTCAACATTTCCCTATTCAGTATTATGATAACATTACATTAGTCATATATAGCCTTTATTATGTGGATATGTTTTCCTTCTATGCCTAACCTGTTGAGAATTTTTATTATGAAGGGATGTTGAAATTTATCAAATGCTTTTTCTGTGTGTATTGAGATGATCATACGATTTTTGTTCTTCATTCTCTTGATGTGATGTATCACATTTATTGATTTGTGTATATTGAACCATCTCTACATCCTTGAGATGAATCCCACTTGACCATGGTGTGTTATCTTTTTGATGTACCATTGGATTGGATTTGCTAGTATTTTAAGGATTTTTGAATCTATATTCCTCAGTGACATTGACCTGTAGCTTTCTTCTTTTGCATCCTTGTCTGCTTTTGGTTTTGAAGTAATGCTGTCAGCGTTGAATAAGTTAGAAAGAATTCCTCCTGCTTCAGTCTTTTGAAATAGTTTGAAGATAATTGGCGTTAGTTTTTTGTAAGTTTAGTAGAATTTGGCAGTGTGTGAACTGGACAGGGCTATTCCTTGTTAGGAAATTTCTATTGCTGATTCAATCTCATTGCTCATTATTGGTCTGTTCATGCTTTCTATTTCTGAATCAATCTGGGTAGGTTGTATGTGTCCAAAAATTTACACATTTCCTTTAGATTTCCCAGTTTTTCAAGTATATAGTTGTTTTTTGTCTCTGATGATCTTTTGTATTTTTGTGGTATCAGTTACAACATTTTCTTTTTCTTTTCCAATTTTGTTAATTTGGGTCTTTATCTCTCTCATCCTTTTTTATTAGTCTAGCTAGTGGTTTATCAATTTTATTTATCTTTTCAAAAAACAAACTTTTCATTTTATCTATCTTGTGTATTGCCTTTTAGTCTCTATTTCATCTATTTCTGCTCTGATCTTTACTATTTCTTTCCATCTACCAATTTTAGTTGGCTTATGCTTGCTTTTGTCTTTATTTTTTTAAATGATGTTACTTAACCAACAAATGTGCGATCAAGTCTGCTGTAGGTGAGAGCCAATGTGTTTACTTATGTAAAATCGTTATCCATTAATTCTTTCATGTAACCCAGATTAACTTTTTATATGGAATATAGCCCAGTTTCATGTTCTTATTTCCTAGTATTTTTGAAAATATTTAAAATACAGTCCAGGTTTCTCTTGTCACTAAGTTAAAAAAAAAAAAATTCTACCTTGGAGTGATAACTTCTTCCTCCACCTTCTCTTCCTCTCCCTTGTCCTCCTCCTCCTTTCTTTTCTTCCTCCTTCTCTTTCTCTTTTCATACACACGCACTCACACAAATACACGTACATATTTATCAGTAATTGGGTAGACAACAAATATTGGGAGCTTTTCAAATAATTTCAGTGAGAAAAATCTCTCATTTCAGTTGATATAAATACTGAATGTTGTACAATAGTAGGTGGACAGCTTTTCGGTTAGCTATAGATACCTAAACCATTCTTTTTGGGTAAGACTGGATTTGGCACAGAAACACTGGGGTTGTCCTAGATATAGTAACTGGAAAGGATTTGGAGATCACTTCATTTGGTGAGGGAAGGAGTGTACTTCATATAGGCGTGGGTATTTTTGAAATTGTGCATATATAATGAAAAATATGTTTGGATGTTGAATGTTATAACATGTGGACTGAAGTGGGATCACCTTTTGGTGGTCTCCTCAACATCTGTTACATCTTTCCCCCTCATCTCACCAACAATCTCCAGCAGGGGTAATCATGAGACCCCAAGGAATCCTGCCCCACTGCTGACTCTAGGGAATAGATTTTATTAGAGCAGCAGAAAATTTTACGAGACCATTCCTAAAACTTACTCTACTTGTGGATCATTTTGTTTAAAAAAGTCAATAAATTCTTGTTTTTTAAGCAATCCAAGTTGGATTTTATATTTGTCACATAAAAGATAAACATATATACTGCTCAACTCTTTCTGAAGAAAGAAAACCTCTTTAGCTTTCATCTCCTTCTAGCTAGCATTTTATTATTACTTTTCTCTTCATAACTGCAGTTGTTGAAATGTAGTGTTTGCTTCATCTGTGTAATTTCTCTTTTCCCATTTACTTGGTAACACACTGTTTTCTGCTTTCTATCCTTGTCACAGTACAGAAACAGCTATTGACAAGGATATGAATGGCTTGATAATAGTCAAATCAGTGACTGTATTTCTATTCTTATCCAATCTCCATTGGTTTCAGTTGACATAATCTTCCTGTCTTTTCTTTCTTAGTTGTCTTAAAGACCCTGTCTCATTGCTTTTTAAATAACTGCCTTGGTTCTTTTTCTGTTTATAACAGAATATCTGAAACTAGGTAATCTATAAAGAAAACAAATAACGTTTATTACAGTTATAGAGGCTGAGAGGTCCAAGGTTGAGGGACCATATCTGATGAGAGCCTTCTTGCTGGTGGGGACTCTGTGGTCCTGAGGTGGTACATAAAACCCCAGGGTGAGGAAGCTGAGTGGGCTAATATGGTAGGTCAGGTCTCTTCTCCTCCTCTTGTAAAATCATCAGTTCCCTTCCATATTAATCCATTAACTATTAAACCATTAATCTATAAATAGATTAGTCAACTTCTGAAGGCAGAGCCTTCATGATCCAGTCACTTCTTAAAGGCCTCACCTCTCAATATTGCCATATCAGGGAATTAAGTTTTAATGTGAGTTTTGGAGGGAACATTCAAACCATAGTCATAACTTCAAACAGCTTCTGTTCAGTCTGTTTTCTTTTCTTCTGCCTATCAACTACATTATGTTTTCCAGAGTTTCACTGATGCTATATCTTTTTACCCTTGACTTTAAGTGAGCCAAATCTTACTACACATCCTTATATAAATTATAAACACTTCCTAGGCTTATGGCAAGCCCCAGGACTCCTCCAGTTTTCCAGTCCGTTTGTTTCTAACCTGAACTCTTGGCTCTGTGAGTTGAAACTTTCAAAATCTCTGATACTCTGCACTTGGTATCTTACATGTATTTTTAGAATGGCATGTATTTTTAAATCACGGTGAGAACTTGGTATTCTTACATTTGAATCTCAGTATAATCCTATTAATTTAAGCTTGGCTTATCACTTCCCTTCTCAATTTTTTTCTGTTGCATTGGTTAGGAATTATCTGTCCTATCTTGGGACTATGGAACACAACCACTTTATTTTTTCTCAGCCCAAAGACAAGGGAAATAGTTTAATGTACGTTTATTTTCCTTCTTACCACCTGTTCTTCACCAACTAGAAGTGGTTTTGTTGAAGCAAAAGTAAAGTCTGAGGAGGCCTTTGGAAACCAAAAGCAAAATAGAAGGGTGGCTTCATAACTCACAGGCAATTCTTAATGTCAACACTATCCTCCCATGTTTAACCAGCAATGTTTCATTGATATAAGGCAATGAAGATAAAAAAATAATATCAAAAGACCAGGGAGTAACTGGGTTATAGATCAAGAGGCTGACTAGAGACACTCAGCACTTTACTCCTCCAAAAAGAAATACCAAAACAACAAACAGATAACCACATGTCAAATAGTGTCTACAGGAACACACTGGAATAGAGCAAAGTGACAAAGACACCCAGAGGCACAGAGACTTGAGATAGCAGCATAGAAAAAAAAAAAGCAAAGTACTCAGCCAAGATCAACTTGGAGCTAAGATGGACTCCCCACTACAGGGGAAAGGTAAGCAAAGGACATTCCACATTCCCACCACAGATGCCTTCAGCCCTAGCAATAGGAGAGCCCCACAGACCTTGCAGGCCGTGATCCAAGTATATGAGCTGCCTGGAGTCCACATGACTGCATTGGTCAAGAGAGGGAATTTATACTGTGTTACCCTCCACCCTCTGGGACCCAGGCCACCAGAGCATATTGTCTGTTTTAGAGTTGGGTGATCAACAGAGTGCATCCTGCTCTGGGGCCCAATACCTCCTAATTACCACATCCATGGGGCCCTACCAACATCCTGTCACATTCATCGAGAGGCTGCAGCATTTCAACACCAGCTGGACCCAACTGCAGCCATCATCCTGGTACCTGAACCCCTGCTGTATACTGTACCCTGGGGAACAGGTGGTTCAGTAATGTGGGGAGGCTGCCCCCACGACTGAGGGAACTGACATGCATGCTGTCTAGAACCTGAGAGCAACTTGCCTGGGGCCCACCACCACCAACACTGACACTAACCCTACCCACAGTGGAGCTGGCATCCTTCTGGGGCCTCAAAACCCGCTTGCTTGAGACTTGCTGCCTCTCCAGCGACCCTGCCCTCTTGAGTGGCAGAGCAGCTCTGTTCTCACATGCACCTCAGAGGCCTGATGACCAGCTAGCCTGTGACTTGCCACCGCTACCACCACAGGTAACCTTACTCCCTCCAGTGGTAGAGCAGCTGTATACCCACATGTGCCCCTCAGGGGTATGAGGACCAACCTATTTGGGGATTGTTGCTGCCAGCAACCTCAAACTGCTGAAAACCTCATCGTTTTTGTCACTGGTGGCCCCACCTTCTCCAGTGGCAGAGCAGCTGTGTACCTGTGCATGCTCCCCAGGGACTTGAGGACCACCCTGCCCAGGATCCATTACTGCTACCAACAATCTTGCTTTCCCCAGCAGTGGAGTCACCTGGCACACAAATATACCACCCCAGTGGCCTGAGGATTGGTTTACCTGGGGCCTGCCTCTGTCACTGCCAGTGACCCTGCTCCTTCCAGAATACACATTCTTATCACCATAAACATTCTCCAGCAGAGACCACATGTTAGGCCACAAAACTAGTCTCAACTTCTAAAAAATCAAAATTATATCAAGTATCTATTCTATGTATTCAGACCACAGTGGAATAAAACTAGAAATCAATGACAAGAGGAACATTGAAAACTGTAAATCTATGGAAATTAAACATGCTTCTGAATGACAAGTCAGTGAAAATAAGAAAATAAAAAAAATGCCTTGAAACAAATAAATAGCAACATAACATCCCCAAACCTACGGAATATGGCAAAAGTAGTGTTAAGAGGGAAGTGTATAGCAATAAACACCTGCATCATAAATGCAGAAAGATTTCAAATAGCCAACCTAATGATGTACCTCAAGAAGAAAAGAACAAACCAAACCCCGAATTAGGAGGAAAGAAATAAAGATCAGAGCAGAACTAACCAAAACAAACTAAAAACATAAAAAGCAAAATGAAAAGAAAAAACTATCAATAAACCATTAGCTAAACTAAGAATAAAAAAATGCCCAAATCAGAAATAGTAAAGGAGGTATTATAGCTGATACCATGGAAATACAAAGGCTCATGAGAATCTATTATGAACAACTATACACTGAAAAATTGGAAAACCTAGAGTAAATGAATAAATTTCTGGATACATACAGCCTGCCAAGATTAAATCATGAAGAAATAGAAAACCTGAACAACCAATAACAAGTAATAGGATTGAATCAGTAATAGAAGTTCTCTCAACAAAGAAAAGCTCAGCACTGGATAGCTTCTTTGATGAATACTACCAAACTTATTAAAAAGTATTAATAATTCTTAAACTATTCCAAAACATTGAAGAGGAAGAAATTCTTCCTAGCTCATTCTATCAGGCCAGCATTACTCTGATACCAAAAGCATAAAACAACAAAAAACCAACAACAACAAAAGAAACTGTAAAGCCAAGTCAGCATCACTGATAAACACACATACAAAAATCATCCACAAAATTCTCCCACACCAAATCCAATAGCACATCCAAAAGATTATATATCACAGTCAAGTGGGAGTTTTACTAGGAATGCAAGGATGTTTTGACATGTGAATCAATAAATAAGATGCATCACATCAACAGAATGAAGGACAAAAACCATACGATCACCTCAATAGATGCAGGAAAGTATTTCAGAAAAGAATTTCATAAAGTTCAACATCCGTTCATGATAAAAACTCTTAAAAATTATACAGAAAGAACATACCTTAACACGAAAAGGCAAAATATAACAAGACCACATCACATTAAACAAGGAAAAACTGAAAACTTTTCTTCCAAGAACTGGAGTGAGACAAAGACGGCCGCTTTCCCCACTCTTATTTCACATAGTACTGGAAATCCTAGCCAGAGCAATTAGGGAAGAGAAGGAAATAAAGGGCATTCAAATTGAAAAAAGGAAGTCAAATTGTTCTTTTTTCAGATGACATAATCTCATAGATAGAAAAGCCTAAAAACTTCATCAGAATGCTCTTAGAGAAATGAAAATCCAAACCACAATGAGATACCATCACACACCAGTCAGGATGGCTATTTTTAAAAAGTCAAAAAATAACAGGTGCTGGTGAGGCTGTGGAGCAAAAGGAACATTTTATACACTGTTGGTGGGAGTGTAAATTAGTTCACCCACTGTGGAAGACAGTGTGGCAATACTTCAAAGCCATAAAGACCATTTGACCCAGCAATCGTATTAGTAGGTATATAACTGAAGGAATGTAAATTGTTCTCTCATACACATGAAACACGTATGTTCATTGCAGCACTATTTACAATAGCAAAGACATGGAATCAACCTAAATACCCATCAATGATAGACTGGATAAAGAAAATGTGGTACATATACACTATGGATTACTATGCCGACTGAAAAGAGATTATGTCCTCTGCAGGGACATGAATGGAGCTGGAGGTCATTATCCTTAGAAAACTAATGTGGGAACAGAAAACCAAGCACCACATGTTCTCACTTATAAGTGGGAGCTAAATAGAACACACCAACACATAGAGGGGAACAACACACACTGGGGCCTATTGAAAGGTGGAGGGTGGGAGGAGAGAGGTCAGGAAAAATAACTAATGGATACTAGGTTTAATAGCTGGGTAATGAAATTACAGCAAACCCCCATGACACATGTTTACCTATATAAAAAACTGCACATCCTGCACATGTATCCCTGAACTTAAAAAGAACACGTTATAGAACTGGAAAAAAAAAAAAAAAAAAAAAAAAAAAAAAAAAAAAACCTCTTAGAAATGACAAACAAATTCAGCAAAGTTGCAGGCCACAAAATCAACATACAAAAATCAGTAATGTTTTGGCTGGGCACGGTGGCTCACACTTGTAATCCCAGCACTTTGGGAGGCCGAGGCAGGCAGATCACCTGAGGTCAGGAGTTTGAGACCAGCCTGGCCAACATGGCAAAACCTCGTCTCTACTAAAAATACAAAAATTAGCTTGGCACAGCAGCAGCAGGTGCCTGTAATCCCAGCTAACTGGGAGGCAGAGACTGCAGTGAGCCGAGATGGTGCACTGCACTCCATCCTGGGTGACAGAGCCAGACTCCATCTCAAAACAAACAAAAATTTAAAAATCAGTGTTTCTACATGGTAAAAATGAGCTAGATTTAAAAAATCAATCTCATTTACAATAGCTACCAGAAAAATAGATAACCTGGAATAAATTTAACCAAGGAAGTAGACTTCTACAAAAAATACTACTAAATACTGGTAAAAGAAATCTAAGAGAACACAAAAGTTGGAAAGACATTTTATGTTTATGGATTATAAGAATTAATACTGTTAAAATAACCATTCTATTTAAAGGATCTACAGATTCAGTGCAATTTCTATCAACATATCAAAGACATTCTTCACAGAAATAGAAGATAAAGTCCTAGAATTCATATGAAACCAGAAAATACCCTGGATAGCTAAAGCAATCCTAAGCAGAAAGAACAAAGCTAGAGACATCACACTACCTGACTTCAAAATATACTACAAAGTTATAGTAATCAAAATAGCATGGTAGTATAAGAACAGACACATAGATGAATGAAATAGAATAAAGAACCCAGGAACAAATCCACTATTTACAGCCAACTGATTTTTGACAAAAGAACCAAGAACATTCATGGGGGAAAGCATAGCCTCTTCAATAAATGCTGCTCGGAAAACTGAATATTCATATGCATAAGAATGAAACTTGACCTCTATCTGTCGCCATATACAAAAATGAACTCAATATGGATGAAAGACTTAAATGTAAGACCTGAAACTATAAAACTACTAGAAGAGCTGAGCACAGTGGCTCATGCCTGTCATCCCAGCACTTTGAAAGGCCAAGGTGGGAAGAGTGTTTGAGGCCAAGAGATTGAGACCAACCTGGTCAACATAGCAAGACCCCATCTCTACAATATTTCTTTTTTTTAATTAGCTGGGTGTGGTGGTGCACACTTGTAGTCATAGCTACTCAGGAGGCTGAGGTGGGAGGATTGCTTGAGTCTAGGAATTCAAGACTACAGTGAGTTATGTTTACACTGCTGTATCTCAGCCTGGGTGACAGAGTGAGACCCCATCTCAACCTCCCTACCCACCCCCCCCCAAAAAAAAACTATTGGAAGAAAACATAGAAGAAATGCTTCACAATCTTATTCTGGGTAAAGATTTAGCTGGACATGGTGGCTCATGCCTGTAATCCCAGCACTTTGGGAGGCCAAGGTGGGCAGATCACCTGAGGTCAGGAGTTCGAGACCAACCTGGCTAACATGGTGAAACCCTGTCTCTATTAAAAATACAAAAATTAGCTGGGTGTGTTGGCAGGTGCCTGTAATCCCAGCTACTCAGGAGGCTGAGGCAGGAGAATCACTTGAACCCGGGAGGCAGAGGTTGCAGTGAGCTGAGACAGCCTGGAGGACAAGAGTGAGACTTCGTCGCAAAAAATAAATAAATAAATTTATGAGTAAGACCAAAAGCATAGGCAACAAAAACAAAAGTAGCCAAAGACAAATAAGACTGTTTTAAACTAAAAAGCTTCTTAACAAAGGAAAAAACCATGAAGATACAGTGCGTAAAATGGGAGGAAATATTTGCAAACTATACATCTGACAAGAGACTAACATCCAGAATATACAAGGAACTCAAACAGCTCTACAATAAGAATAATCCTATTTAAAAATGGGCAAAGGATCTGAATAGACATTTTTCAAAAGAAGAGATACAAATGGCCAGCAGGTATATAAAGAAATGCTCAACATTACTAATCACGTATATATACATGTATATATATATGCACACACACACATACACACAAACACAAACACATTGGAATATTATTCAGCCATGAAAAAGAAAGGAATTCTATCATTTGTGACAACATGGAAGAGCCTGGAGGACATTATGTTAAGTGATATAAGTCAAGCAAAAGAAATACTCTCAGGCATGTTCTCACTCATAGGTAGATGTTAACAAAGTTGAACTCATAGAAGTAGAGAGTGGAATTGTGGCTATTTGAGGCTGCAAAGGGAGGGAGAGAGGATACGGAGAGGTTGATTAGTGGATAGAAAATCACAATTGATAGGAGAAATGAGTTGTAGTGTTCTATAGCACTGTCAGGTGAATAAAGTTAGAATAATTTAGTGTGTAGTTTTAAATATCTGGAACAGAGGATTTTTAATTTTCCCAACATGCACAATTTGGAATGATATGCTAATTAAGCTGAAATTGGATCATAACACGTATACTTTTGTCAAGGTTTACTTTGTACCCCACAAATATGTACAATTATTACATGTCAATTACAAAATTAAGAAAAAAAAAAACCTGAGGAGTAACTGGTAAATCTCTTGTGGGTTAAGCAGATCCTAACTGAATGGCTAAAGCAGGGCTCTGCTTCTTTGGAACCCATAAACTCAGGGTGGTCCCAGGGGGAGAGTAGAGAAACTCTGTACTTAGAGATGTATATGGAAGTATTAGTGATAGGCAAGTCTCTTCATATTTCAGATATTGCCTAAAATGCAGAGGGATTTGCTGTTCTTCAAACCTGGAAGACAGAGATCTTCGGAAAAGAACATGGGGCTTAGACCTTTGGCTAGAAACGTGAGCAAATAATTATTTGAAATTGTTTCTCACAAGCTTCCAAAGACAAGAAATGATTTTTAAGTAGCACTACATGTCCAAGGAAAATTCAAATCATCTCCTCAAGAAAAAACTGTGGTCCAGAATGATGTGATTTATTTTCTAGGCCTCTCTTCCTAAGCTCGTCTCTTAAATTATGGTATTTTTTAGATGTGTATCCTCGACCCACTGTTCTCATGCTGTGAACTCTTCCAGAATGATCTCATTTCCTTTCATGATTTCAGTTCCTGATGACTTAAATTCTCTATCTTTATCCTTGACATTTCCCACAGATTCATCCATCTGTCTCCCATAGCATTATCTTAAAATCTCAGACTCAGTTTTTATAAAATAGTAATTAGTCCCACCACCACATCTCCTTCACCCCTGCCATCTGCCCAACTCCTTCATTATTATTATTTTCCTATCTTTATTGTGTTTAGAACTATTGACAACCACTTTATTTACCCAGGCAAAAACCATCAACTGAGACTTTCTTCTCTTTATCCCCCAACATCCAATACATTTTTGTGAATTTTAACTCTTGACTATTTTTCAATCCTGCTTTCCTTTTTCTGTCATACTGCCCTTGTTTTAATTCAGGTCACTATTCTCTTTATCCTAAATTATTATAACTTCTTAACTCGTCTGTGTCAATCAGAATTTGCATTGTAAGCAATAGAACATGATTTTGGTTAGCTCAAACAGAAGAGAATGTTTCACCAGGTTTGAGAATACTTATAGAATCAACAAGATAGTTGGACAGTGAGACTCAGAAGATGTGACAGAACCAATGAAGTCTGGTTAGCTGGGGCCACAGCCATCGTGATTCATCAGAACCATCTGCCTAGGACACCACCACTAGCATTGGCACTGCTGAAAAATATTCCATTCCCACCTGTGGCTCTGCTGATGCTTCACCCTCTGGATGGTGTTATTGGTGAGTGAAACAGCTAAATGTTCTTTCACCTTATTTACTACTCCAGATTCAAAGTCCCGAGTGCTTGTATCAAATTGTCTGAACGTAAATTGTATGCTCATGCCTTAGGTACTAGAGGTTGGGGAAGGAAAAAAACCTGTTCTCTTTCAATTACTGTGATGGAAAGTACAGTCTGCCTCCTCCAAGCTGTGCACAATAGGCCATTTTCTTTTAAGTTGGAAATACCAAAAAATTGGGCAATAAAAACAATAATAATAAAATGAAATTCCAGTAGGTGGTCTTTTCTTTCAGTCATTTTCCCTTTAATCATTTTTCTGCATAGAAACCAAGAAGAAATAAGGCAGAAGTAATTATCAGGAAGCTGCTGCAGAGACCCAGGCAAGAAATGATGGTCTCCTGAAGCAGACTTGTGACAGAAGAGTCTGGAGAAATAGGCAGATCTGAGAGAGATCTAGGAACTAGAATTAATAGTGGTTCAATCTATAGATGTGTGGCCTGACAGGTATAGGGATATGAAGATTGGGGTTGACTTTTCTTTCTCAAGCAATTAAGAAGAAATGAGAGACTTTTAGTTTTATATGTATGTAATTTCTGGGCTTGTGAAGGTGTTGGGTAAGTAGGTGCCTATATGATCTGGTGCTCAGAGGACAGAGCATTACTGGAGATGTGTCTTTGAGACACTAACATACAGTTGATCACTAAAGTGGTAGGAGATGTTGAGATCACCCAGGGAAGGTACACAAAGTAAGAATACCAGCTCCAGTGAAGCTCAAACATACAGGTTCAGTCCCCTCTCGTGCCTCCTTATGGCAGACATTCAGAGACATTTGGACCATGTCAGACATCAATTCTTAAAGGATTAGCACTTGATTTATTGCTCCTCTCTTGTGAACATGAATCTTACCAAATTCTTGGTATTTTCAATATGCTTCTGTTGAGTGTATTTCCGTTACCCTGGTCACTCAAATTCGGAACCTCCTCATTTCCAAAGATCTTGTTCTTCACTCCACCACAGCCACCCACTTTCCATGGCCAGACCTGAGATTGCTGTTTTTCAATCACAACATTTTAGCAGATCATGAATCAATGAATTTGTCACAAACATCATTTCTTCTCAATGAAATGTAATAGAAAATATCTTCCTGCTTAGCATATGCTTAGATGTAAACTGGGTTTGTTTTGATCATATCTGATTGTACACAAGATGTACAACTGTTCATATTTGGAAAAGACCAATTGAAAGCAAGATGGCAAGTTTGGGTGATCTTTGAATTTCTTAGTGAATTAAAAGCACAATCTTCAGAAATGAGACAAGGACAAAAATGCCTTTGGGCAAAGGGGAATGAAGTTCAGTTATCAGATATTATTTCTACTGCTCTCTGTTCTTCCTGCATGATTAGTTTTTCTTTTTCCTTTGTTTTTTTTTTTTTTTTTTTTTTTGCTGGAGTGCAATGGCATGATCTTGGCTCACCACAACCTCCACCTCCTGGGTTCAAGCGATTCTCCTGCCTCAGCCTCCCGGGTAGCTGGGATTACAGGCATGCACCACCATGCCTGGCTAATTTTGTATTTTTAGTAGAGATGGAGTTTCTCCATGTTGGTGAGGCTGATCTTGAACTCCCGACCTCAGGTGATCTGCCCACCTCAGCCTCCCAAAGTGCTGGAATTACAGGCGTGAGCCACCATGCCTGGCCTAGTTTTTCTTCTCTACAAGGTTATTCTCATCCACATACAAGATGGTATAGTATCATCTGTCTGAAAAAGGAAATGTCCAAGTTACTCCACGTCCTATTTCAATTTGCTTCATTATTATTATTTCTTCTTCTTCCTCCTCCTCCTCCTCCTCCTCTTCTTCTTCTTCTTCTTCTTCTTCTTCTTCTTCTTCTTTCTTCTTTCTTCTTTCTTCTTTCTTCTTTCTTCTTTCTTCTTTCTTCTTTCTTTCTTCTTTCTTCTTTCTTCTTTCTTCTTCTTCCTTCCTTCTTCCTTCTTCCTTCTTCCTTCTTCCTTCTTCCTTCTTCTTCCTTCTTCTTTCTTCTTCTCTTCTCTTCTTCTTCTCTTCTTCTTCTTCTCTTCTTCTTCTCTTCTCTTCTTCTTCTTTCTTCTTCTTCTTCTTCTTCGGCTCAGAAAACAGTATTTCAAAATGAAGGCCTCAGATGCAAGTTTTTCTCGGACCTTCTTCTGCTCTCCTGTCTCTCAGTCCCATTCTCCCTGGAGACTATCTATAGAAACTAGAATCTTTCTTCCCCAAGGCAGGCCATAGAAATCAAAACTCTTTCTCCCTGAAGTTAGTTGTAAAACATAAAAAGTATTACTCTAATTTTCCTTCCGCCTTTCTGTGTAAAAACTTGCCGTAAATGATTATCTTACCTACCCTATTTGGTGTGTATGTCATAAGACCTCCATTCCAGAGATAATCCTGCCCCATATTCTGAAGGAGGAAATACATGCTCAGAGAGGCCAAGAAGGATCTAGACACACAGGCCTTGCTGAGTTTCCCCACTCAGTCTATTAGCATTAGATCACACCCTGTCTGTCAAATCCTATTTCTACATGGCTGTTCGTACTTTGCCAAACCTAAGCGTAAAATGAACAATTTCCCATGTATCTTTGGGTCTTCATTCTAAAGGCTCTCACATGTACATGTCAAGTTTGTGTGCCTTTTATCCTATTAATCTGAATTTTGCAAGTTAAGTTTTCATTGAATCTTTAGCCTCTACAGTTTCTATTTACAGAAAATTTTCCTTAAAGAATTTTCTGTACTTATTATTTCATTTCTTTCTTTTCTTGCAGATTCTTGAGCCCATTGCAGATTCTCATTTCCAACATTCCACCAAAGCTGCTCTTATTAACCTCTGTTTTACACACTCAATGCCATTTGATCATACTTGATTCTTCAACAATGTTTAACAGTGTTGATCATCATCTTCTTTTAAAACTCTTTCCTCACTTAACCCTGAGTCTTTATCACCTTTCGTTCTTCTCACACTTCACTGGCCAGTCCTCTCTAGCGTTTTACTATGTTAACCACATTATTTAACTTAAAATAGAGCTTCCGTTGGTTACCGTGACACTGGCCCTTCTGGTTTACTTGCCCACTCTTTGGAGACTACTCAGTATTTTATACAAGGTTCTCTTAATTTTATTTCCTCAGTCCCCAAATATCATGATTTCTTCAGGGATTCCTGCTTGGATCTATTTTTATTCTTTCATTTATTCATTTAATAAATATACAGCAAGGGTTTATTATGGATGGGCTATCATGAGCTGAAATGTAACAGTGAACCAAATAAGGAAAATTTGTTTGAATTACAATCCAGTGGGAGTAAACAAAAAATATACACATAAGCAAAAAATATAGAGGTAAATGGGAAGAAGAAAAATAAAGCATGATGAGAGGGGTACAAAATGACTTAATAGGGAGGTAATTTTAGGTAGGAATCTGGGAAGTTTTTGAAAGAAGTTTAGAAAAGTTGTAGGTTGTAATTTGAAAATGAGCATTTCAGGAAGTGAAAACAGCAATGTGCAAAAAGCCTCAAGTAGGAGGATGCCTGGTATGTATAAGAAAAACCAAGTAAGCCAGTGTATCTGAAGTGGAAAGAGAGAGAGGGCAGTAGGATTAGAGGCGAGCGAGGAAGCACAGGACTGGATCAAGGAAAGCCTTGTGATTCATGGTAGAAACTTAGGATTCTATTCTGAGTGAGATATAAAACTGTAAGAGTTTTAATCAGCAAGGATCTATGCCTTAAAGGTTTAACTTTGTTAAGTGGAGACTGAATGGCTTCAGTGAAAGTTGGGAAGGAGAGAATGGAACCAGAGATGCCAATTAAAGTGTTATTGATACTGGCCCTGAGAGAAGAGATGAGTCTGCACTTGGGTGGTAGTGGGAAGATGTTGGGAACTGGACAAATTCTGGATATATTTTAATAATAGAACTTATAGGACTTTTGAATGGTTGGGATGTGAAGTCTAAAAATAAGAAGGAAGTGAAGGATACTCTAAGTTTTGGGGCTGAGCAACTGATAGAATGGAGCTACCATTAACTGAGATGAAGATGACTGGGGGGTGAGCAGGTAGTGGGAAGGTGTTGAAGTAATCAAATATTTGGGTTTGCTCATTTAAAGTTTCATTTACCTTCAGTCATCCAAGTGTATATGTCAAATAAATAAGTGAGTATATGTTTCCAGGGTTTAGGGGAGAAATACAAATGTCTACAAATAGATATTTGGCTATTGTCAGATGATATTTGAAGTCATGCAACTAGACGAGAATAACCTAGGATGAGAGAGTATTTGGTATAGAATTAATAAGGAGAACCTATCATATACAACATTTTCTGGCAGGGATGACCCCACTTAATTTAGCACTCTTCACTCTCAATTCACCTCTGTTTTGTCTTGAGCTCCGGTAATGTGAGCCATGTTACTGTCATTGACAATACAGTGCGGTCAGTGTGGAGCCCCTGACACTGAGTAGGCATTGGAGCTAAGACTAATGGAATATCAGAAACATTCTACTTCAGGGGAAAATAAAATGCACTTGGTTGCCAAGAGTAAAAGGCTACCTTTAACAAGCCAGAACTTTGTCATGGCATATTGCCAATTTTTTAAAGAGGGTGCCGTGCCAAGAAGGCAGTTGGAAGACAAAAACTATCAACAAGGCAGGGTCATGTTTGAGTCTTCCTGGAATGTCCACCTCTTTGTGGTAATGCTTGCAGGATTATCAGGCTAGGCTGGACTCATGGTAAGTGAGCATATCCTGCTCACTGGTGGATCTTTTTATTATAAGAAAAGAGAATCATGTGAGGAATATGTCGGAATTGGAGCCTGGAATTATGTACTTTTGGTTTTCTCCACTTTGTCTTGTGGAAACATTAAGTCTTCTCCTTTCATTGCTGTTCCTGTGTTGCCTTTGGCTCGCATCCTTTCTGAGGTCGTGTGTCTTCTGGATTCTGACAGTTGGTGCAAGGGGCCAGTTTCTATGTCAGCAGTGTGAGTAGGATCATGCCTGTTGGCATGAATATTGTGGAGATGTCAGCTGAAAGAATCGCACTTGTTATTTTGAGGCTTGGAGTCAAATCCCTACTCATCATCTTCTCAAAGATTATAACAGTACATGTGCCTTTTGGGAAAAGAATATGTTTTTATAAATTTTAAGAAGTGATAAAACACAACAAACAGTAAAAACTGGGATTTTTGAATGAAGATATGTCACAAAAAGAAACCAATGATCTGAAATATACAATTATGAACTTCCAAATCAACCAACCACATTTGGGTAATTTTCTTCAGTTTGTTGAACTGTTCGGTGAGAGGGGTGTTAAATTTTATGTGGTGATTTGTACCAATAAAAAATGAAGTTGTAACAATGATTTATGTAAAAGAAGTGATTTTGATGCAAATAATGTTAATTTTAGGTAGTACCAAGATTCTAGAGGAAGCCAGTGATACCAGCTTTGGAGTAGGTGCTTCACAAGGGCCATTCAGAAAGCCGCTTAAGTAGTGGGGAAAGCTCAAGCAGTAATATTATCCACTAATAATTTAAGTGACAACTGTCAATTTGCTTTTTGGTGAATAAAATTGTTAGGGATTGGCAGAGAAAAGAATTGTTCGATGTTTTAATCTTGTTCATAATTTAAAGACCCAAACTTAAAAGGTGCATAAAGATGGATAGTATGCAGTCTACCATCTGAAAGGCTGTTGTGAAACCTGTCAATGTTGTCAAGTTTCAGGATAATGGGAATAAACAATGGAAGCAATTATAGTTGGACGTCATTATTTTCCCTCAAGACCTTTTCAGCTAAAATAAATTTGGTCATTCAGGAAGAGAAGGGCTGCCATTCTTCATTTCTTCATCATTATTCTAATTGAAAATTTGAGTTATTACCTTTAGAGAATAATCAAGAAGTTATTCAAAGTGAATTTTTATGAACTCCTCAGTGTTCATAACTCACATACAGAGATCTTAGAATTAGATGTCTTCCATGGTTTTGACACTCTGAAAACATTAATCATCTGTGTTTTCCTTTTAAGGGCTCAGTTTTGGATAGGTTCTTGGCAGTGTTACTGGCCTGATTTGCTCAGGTACACATATGCCCCTTAACTAACTGCATAGAATGCTACTTATTCCTAAATTATACCAGGAAATTCAGTATCCCTTCTTGAGCAAAACTTACTTCACCTACCTCTGAATTGCACAAAAGGAGTGTTTTTCTCTGAAACAGAAAAAAAGAACTACAGAATCTGAACAATCCACCATTGCTCTTGATTCTGTTGCCATTCTACAGACTTTATCTAAGTCTTCAGTGATACACTGGCTGTCTTCCAGCTCTGCCTAGGTCATGGTCATGCCCACACACACTTTAACACACAAACTCTTAAAATTCTCACACTTGTTTATCCTTTGTTGTTAAAGAGTAGTTATTATATGAGTAAAGCGTTTTAGTTTAAAGGCCAGGTACAAATGGAAGAAAGAAATTAATTGAAACGATACTGCAACTCCCAGATTTACTGGGAAGGCAGAATAAAGAGGTTTAGATTTAATGCGGCAAGAGTCACAACAACAACAACAAAACACATCATGTAACTGGTCTGGAGAAAATAATAGTGGGTACACTGCTGAGAACTACACCTTCAGATGTGTCTTACCTACACTATTGCTGGTAATTCCTGAATTTGACTCCTGAATTTCAGCCTACTGTTCCTGAAAAGCAGATACTATGCTACCACCACCATCAGCAGAGCACATTTTCAACTATCCTTTCTTTTTGTCATTAGTTCCTTATTTATAATACAGGCTGGGTACATATGATTGATGCTGTGGAAATGTGCCTGTGCCCCAGCTGCAAGAAAGTCTGGGATAGCGAGTATATACCACCTTTTGCTTCTGCAGTAGGATATGCCTCCCATCAAGATCTGTAAGTTGTGAATGTCTCTAAATTTAAGGAGGAAGATCAGATGCTAGACACCCTCCAAAAATGACAAATGTCTATGATAGGATACCACTCTTTGACTGCCTAAAATCATAACATATTTCTTTCTACATGTATACTTCTATTTTTTCAGATATCATAGTAAAATTATCTCATAATAGACATTGGAGACTATGAACAGTGAGAGCATGGGAAGGGGGGTGAAAATTGAAAAACTACCTAATCGGTACAATGTTCACTATTTGGGTGATGGGTACACTGAACGCCTAGACTTCACCACTACATAATCTATGTATGTAAGAAACCTGTGCTTGTGGATGTGAAGGACCTCTTCAAGGAGAACTACAAACCACTGCTCAATGAAATAAAAGAGGACACAAACAAATGAGAGAACATCCCATGCTCAAGAATAGGAATAATCAATATTGTGAAAATGGCCATACTGCTCAAGGTACTTTATAGATTCAATGCTATCCCCATCAAGCTACCACTGACTTTATTCACAGAATTGGAAAAAAACTACTTTAAAGTTCATATGGAACCAAAAAAGAGAGCCTGCATTGCCAAGACAATCCTAAGCAAAAAGAACAAAGCTGGAGGCATCATGCTACCTGACTCCAAACTATATTACAAGGCTTCAGTAACCAAAACAGTATGGTACTTGTACCAAAACAGACATATATAGGCCAAAGGAACAGAACAGAAGCTCAGAAATAACACCACACATCTACAACAATCTGATCTTTGACAAACCTGACAAAAGCAATGGGAAAAGATTTCCTATTTAACAAATGGGGCTGGGAAAACTGGCTACCCATATGTAGAAAGCAGAAACTGGATCCCTTCCTTACATCTTATACAAATTTTAACTCAAGATGGATTAAAGACTTAAATGTTAGACCTAAAACCATAAAAACCCTAGAAGAAAACCTAGGCAATACCATTCAGGACATAGGCATGGGCAAAGACTTCATGACTAAAACACCAAAAGCAATGGCAGCAAAAGCCAAAGTAGACAAATTGGATCTAATTAAAGAGTTTCTGCACAGCAAAAGAAACTATCATCAGAGTGATCAGGCAACCTACAGAATGGGAGAAAATTTTTGCAATCTACCCATCTGACAAAGCTCTAATATCCATAATCTACAAAGAACTTAAGCACATTTACAAGAAAAAAACAACCCCATCAAAAAGTGGGCAAAGGATATGAACAGACACTTCTCAAAAGAAGATATTTATGCAGCCAACAGGCATATGGAAAAATGCTCATTATCACTGGTCATTAGATAAATGCAAATCAAAGCCACAATGAAATACCATCTCACACTGGTTAGAATGGTGATCATTAAAAAGTCGGGAAACAACAGATGCTGGAGAGGATGTGGAGAAATAGGAACACTTTTACACTGTTGGTGGGAGTGTAAATTAGTTCAACCATTGTGGAAGACAGTGTGGTGATTCCTAAAGGATCTAGAACTAGAAATACCATTTGACCCAGCTATCCCATTACTGGGTATATACCCAAAGGATTATAAATCATACTACTATAAGGACACATCCACATGTATGTTTATTGCGGCACTATTCACAATAGCAAAGACTTGGAACCAACCCAAATGTCCATCAGTGATAGACTGGAGTAAGAAACTGTGGCATATACACCATGGAATACTATGCAACCATAAAAAAGGATGAGTTCATGTCCTTTGCAGGCACATGGACGAAACTGGAAACCATCGTTCTCAGCAAACTATCATGAGAGAAAACCAAACACCACATGTTCACACTCATAGGTGGGAGTTGAACAATGAGAACACATGGACACAGGATGGGAAACATCACACACCAGGGCCTGTCGGGGTGGGAGGCTAGGGGAGGGATAGCATTAGGAGAAATACCTAATGTAAATGACGAGTTGATGGGTGCAGCACACCAACATGTCACATGTATACCTCTGTAACAAACCTGCACGTTGTGCACATGTACCCTAGAACTTAAAGTGTATATAAAAAAAGAAACCCGTGCTTGTGCCTCTTAAATACAGAAAAAACAAATTTTTTAAAAAGAAAAAAGTACAAAAAATTTCATATAAGTCTGAGGATGTATTCCCAGCTTACCAAAAGGGAGATAACACCAATCCTATTAGTTATCGATTGGCCCAGGCTACCCTCTCTGAGTAATAACAATTCCTCCCATTGTTCTGCCAAAACTTTGACCAGAGGGTCTTTCAACTATGAATTCTATTGTGAAGTTAATTATATAAAACAGCGAGGAAGAGGGAACTGAGAGTTGGAAGACTAGTGAAAGTTAGGTTAGTTAAGCTATAAGCATATGTGTGATACTGAGAGGAAGATTTAAAAAAAAAAAATCACAGAGGCGGGTTTACAGAGACCCCCTTTCACTCCCATTTGATTTTTTTCCTTTCATCCAGCTCCATCTTATACATGCATGAAAACAAGTCTTATTGATAAGGCTTTCTCAGTTTCTCACAGCCTTTTTTACATTTCCTTTCCCCCATAGCCATTATCTTGGATCCAGATGTTGGAGAACCTCTATATTGCCCCGGACATTTTCTTTTTCCTTTCTCCTCCACAAATTCTCTTTATAAAAGCTAGTTATCTTTAAAAATGCACATGTGGCTATCTCCCTGTCAGCTTCCAGTGATTTGTAATTATCCTTTGGAGAAAGTCAGCCGCTCTCAGCATGGCTTAGAATATCTTGCCGGTTTGACCCCTGCCTTCCCCAGCCTCGTCTCCCATATCTCTATTTCTCTGTGCTCCAGTTACATTCCTATGTCAGCTTCTCAGAAACTCCATTCTCCTTCCAGCCTCAGGGCCTTGCTGTGACCTTTCCTTTACTTGGAAATATTCTTGCCAATGCCTTCTCATTCTCCAATTTCTGGAGTCTCGGCTGAATTTCACATCTTCAGGTCCTCATCATACATGCCTCTTCTAAATCCAGTCAAGCAAGGTGGCCATGTCTGCTGCTCTTTATACCCCTGATTGTCATGGGCATGACTTCTGTTACTATTAAGTTGGCACGAAAGCAATTGCGGCTTTTGCCATTGAAACTAATGACAAAAACCTCAATGACTTTTGCAACAACTTAATATTTGCTAAGTGCCTGTCTTACTCCATTGCTCCAGAAGGAAATGGGCAGTGTCAGCCTGTGGACTGCTGCCTCCTCAGTGCCTTGGATACCTATGACCTGACACAAGGGAGGTACCCAACAAGTAATTGCTGGACAAATCAGTATGGGAAAAGCTTCTGCATTGGTCATTATCAGGCAAGGCATTATGTTTTCAGGTTTCCATTTTCTCATGATAAAACTTCTTCATAAGAGGAAATCCTCTGATTTCTCAGGTAAATGAGGTTTGAAGATATGAATGGGAAGGTATGAATTCTGTTTGCATTAAGGAATGAAGCTCATATTTGCTTTGGAGAGGTAGAATCGCTTTGCAAGAGGCCAAAGTATCAGTTGTTTCCCAGCACTAAACTTTGGCGAGAAGAGTTCTCTGCTAATTCTAGTGACCAAGAATTTATGCAATTTCCTCTGAAGAAAATTATCCTTTTGAGAGCAGGAAGAAATAGTTTACCCCCCTCACTGAAAGTTAATCATTTTACCAGGATCCGTTTCTTCTTGCACCTGATTTTCTTCTTTCTTACACAATCAACTGTATCTGCTTTGTATAAATCTCTTGAATTTAAAAATTTGCCTTTCAGATGCCTGGTGTCCTAGGATGTGTATATTGAATCACCAGAAATAACTCAGTGACATATTATGCTAGCTTATTTCATACATATTTCCAACTTATGACTCATTGGTTTGAAGAGGACAAATGTGAACTAAGAGAAAACAGAGGACTTGATGTACTTGTGCCTGAGAGGATGAATCACTGTGCTGCTGGCGAAGGATCCTGGGTCATAGTTGTCTGTCTCATGGGTTTGAATGACCCTCAGTGTTCTCTGTCCTGGCCCCACTCATGAACTCACATGCAACCTCACACAAACACACATCCAAAACACCATTCGCTTCTTACTTTGGAAGCCCCACAAAACTATTTCAGGCTGGAAGGCGTGCGTATAATGAAGAAAGTGGTTGTCTTGGAGGCTACAACTTGATAAAGGAACACGTCAGAGGGACCCAAAATGTTCACAGTGGCATTTTCATTCTCAATGTTCAAGTTTTATTTTCCACTCTCTTTCCACCATCTGCTTTTCTTACTATAGCAAATGTCATTTCCTATGGCGTTTAGCAGAATATGAAATGGGATTGTTTTCTATTGAATTTTGATGCAGTTTTATGATTTTCCTTAGAGTGAGCCAGCCTGCCTGCCTGCCTGCCTTCCTTCCTGCCTTCCTTCCTTCCTTCCTTCTTTCCTTCCATGCTCCCTTTCATTTTACTAAAAAAAAGTAGAGCTAGCTTTAACAGTACGTTTATCAGACCAACTTGAAAATAACTCCTGTAGATTTGCCTCTAAACCTGGATTGAAATTTGTGATAAGACAAGGTTCTTAAATATGTTAATTTTTAATCTGTTTATAACAAGCACAAATTCCCGAAGTGGCGTAAAGCTTGTTAAGCAGTAAATTCCCATTAAAGTGACAAGCTAAGGATTTAACTTAATTGAGGGGGGAATGTGTATGTGGTTTTGTGTGTGAGGGTAGGGAGGTATGTGCCTGTGTGTCTGTAAAAGTAGTAAAAGGAGGATGCAAGGTAGAGGAAAAAGTGAAAGAAGAGAATTCAGGAAGCAATAACAGCATGTACTTATATAGCATTTTCTGTGTCAGGCATTGTATAAACTCTACATGTATTAATTTAATTCTCAACATAGCCACACACACATTAATTCTCAACATACCACAACACGTGAGGTATTGTTGCTTTCTCCATTTTACATATGAAAAATGTAAAGTTTAAATCACACAAAAGTTAAGGTCACATAGTTATTAAGTGGCAGAGGTAAATGGTTCACATCCTAAGCATTGTATTATGCTGTTTTCTCTCAACTACGACTCAAGCATAAATTTGTAGCATAATGAAAGAGAATCCTTTGTGAAACATTAGCACCAGATTTATTGTCTTTCTTTGAGGAGAAAAAAGCCAAAGGGTTTTGGAAATCTTTCACCAATAGCAAGACCATGGTCTACCAGAGAAGGTGGCTGTGTAGCTTAAGGGAGTTTGACAAAGAGAAGCCAAGAGAGAACTTAGAATGTCTGGAGTATGAGATGTAATCACTGGGGCAGTATTGACGGTGGACCTTGCCCATGAGGAGCAACGCTGTGATGTCTGTTCTGGAAATATGTCACCACTTCAACTCTTCTTTTTCCATGACTGATTAGATGATGATTTACTCTCACAGAAAGAATGGAGATTAGGATGGGAAGAAAAGGCTCCCTCTGTTGAGGATGGCTCAACTTTGTGAAGCTGCTAGAGAGGTGCCACAGGAAGATGAGAGCTGAAATTAACAACCTTAGGGAAGGCAGAGATAGGAATAAATTGATTCATATTTTAGAGACATGTTTTTAGGGTCAATAATTCTGCATGTCTCCAACTTAAGAAAACAAAGCAAAAAACTTCTCTTATTACAATAGGCTTCCTCTTCCTAACAAGGGCTTCAGTACTTAGATAGGGCTCAATGATGGAATCAATTTCTTGGATTTAGGATTCCACTGCTCTCCATTCCTTCTTTCCTATTTATTCATAAAATCTAATTTTGGTTCTAGACTCCATGTATGTCACTTTCATTAAACAGGAAATAATATTAAATTTTGCAGCCACCACAGGAGTAGCAGTTTTGGAAGTCCTCATTCACTCTGAGTTTATAAGAAGGCTCAGAAAAATTGACAAGTATATTCTTCAAATTGTCATTAGGGTAAACTTGTTGAGCTCTACACAATTTTGGGTAGGACTTTAACCTTCAGAGTTTTTTGGCACACAAATGTATTGACTTGCCAACCATTATGGGTTCCATACAGGCAAAACCTTGTTGGCATTTGGAGTATCTGGGAGAGGAAAAGAAAGATAATCTTTTCTTCTCTTGGCTTCAGGTCCAATATAGACAGAAAAAAAATCAGACAAAATATTATTTCTTGGCTGGACCCGGTGGCTCATGCCTGTAATCCCGGCGCTTTGAGAGGAAGAGGCAGGTGGATCACGAGGTCAGGAGATCGAGACCATCCTGGCCAACGTGGTGAAACCCTGTCTCTACTAAAAATACAAAAATTAGCTGGGTGTGGTGGCACGTGTCTGTAGTCCCAGCTACTTGGGACGCTGAGGCAGTAGAATCACTTGAATCCAGGAGGCGGAGCTTGCAGTGAGCCAAGATCGCGCCACTGCACTCCAGCCTAGGTGACAGAGTGAGACTCTATCTCAAAAAAAAAAAAAAAGAATTTTTTTTTATTTGTCATATGCTTTAAAGATAGTCCTAGTATATTCTTCCAAACTGGAAGATAATGCAGTCATAAAATTGAATACTTGTTACCTTATGAAACAAGAGCATTGAGAATGGCTACAGAAATATACAAGTGTTGCATTCCCAAATGGAATCGAGCCAATGAAAAAACAGCAATTCAGTAAACAAACAAGAACTGCCCCCCTGCCACCAATTTCAGTAGATTGAACACATTCTGTGTGGATGTAGTACAGTAGTCATATATTTTTTATTCAAACTAGATTAACCAAAATAAGGGAGTTCATCTTTTAGTTTGGAAAAGCTGCTGGGAGTAGTTCACATGATTTAAAGAAAAGCTTCAGCTATTAGGACCTTACCAGTTGGTTCTAAAATTCAATACTGTCAAATTTCTTCTGTCCTCATCCTTGCCTTTTCCTCTCCTCTCCTTCCAACCTCTCTCTTTCTGCTACTTGTTCAAATTTATATACTTTCCCCCGTGGCAGGGACTTCTCACATTCTCCTAAATTAGCAAACCTAGTAGAAACAGAACTTTTCTTCCAAATGTAATTATAACCATTTCAAGCAAGGTCTTTTACTGGCTTGATCGAGTAACATGTCCAACCCTGGACTAAGCAAATGGAATTCAAGTTAGTTGGAGTTTCAGGACTTATTACAAGACTAATAGACACTGCTTATAATAAGCTTATAATTTATTAAAAGATAAAATATTACACGTGGAATAAACAGCACTCATTATTTGACAATGCTTATTTTATCAGGTTTTATAAAATTGACAAACTTCTATTATATAAAAATTGAATTACATGTATGGAAGACTTACGGAAGTGCTGAATTTATTTTCCACAAGATAAAAGCCTTCTTTGGACCCCCAGAATTGAGAAGGTTTAAGCTTTTATCATGAAAATGAACTCAATAAAAGCACTGAAGCTATATATTTAATAATGTTGTATTTGAAACACGGGGCACATTAGATTGTTTTTACTTTCCTGTGTTTTCTGGACGGTGTAATTAAGAGTTATTATTGTGCCCACTTTAAAGATTGTTCAGTTGGATTGTTAATCTACATCAATACTCCACATGGGAAACCAAGTAGAAATTATGATCTTCTTAAAATAAATGCATGCTTTATTTAAAAGTATATAAACCCTATAACACCACAAAGACCAGGAATTTTTTGAAAGGTATTTTTCAGCTCTCCAAATGATGCAGAGATTAAAGACAAGCCCAAATTACCATTTGCTACAGGGTACTGGACTCCAGGTAGTGGAACAGATGGAGAGAATCCAGCTCATGGATCACTGCAGGCAGGAGTGAGTGAGCAAAAACAAATAAATTCATGATGCACAGCCCTGGAGGACAGAGCTACAGTATTTACACAAAGTTTCGTCATGAAACTTGGGCTAGTATTTGAGTTGTATTTACTTAAAAACACTTAGGATAGCTGCTTCAGTAGCTTCAATTATCCTTTTGAGTTCCATGTATTTATTTACGTATTGACAATTCTATGGTATGTATGTACAAAGTTATTAACCATGCCCTACTGTATAAATGTATAACTCCTGAAAATAATTTAAAATTTGCCTAGTCTTTAACCTGATCCATTAACCTCAATCAGACATAGGTATTTTATGGTACCTATATACAATAAAATCTGTATATAGTTTTCTTTACTGGCCCTTCACACAAGTCCTTGCCAGAGACCGGTATGTCTCTGACAAAAAAGTTACCTAAATCTTTGTTTCTCCAAGTGTTGTCCATGTACCACCAGCAACAACATCACGGCAGAATCTCAGGCTCCATCACAAACACACTGAATTGAAACTGGCGTTTGACAGGAACTACAAGTGATTTCAAGTGTCTCTAGGATTTGTGTAAGCAAACAGTAATGGAGAAGGTCATTTTAGAAGGGAGGCTCACTGGGTCCAGGGGCTCATGCCTGTAACCCAGCACTTTGGGAGACCGAGGCGGGTGGATTGCCTGAACTCAGGAGTTTGAGACCAGCCTGGGCAACACGGTGAAACCCCATCTCTACTCGGGAGTCTGAGACAGGAGAATTGCTTGAATCCGAGAGGCAGAGGTTGCAGTGAGCTGAGATCATGCCATTATACTCCAGTCTGGGTGACAGACTGAGATTCCATCTCAAAAAATAAAAAAAAAAAAAAAGGAAGGGAGGCTCAGAGGAAGCAAGAGATATAGAATTTAAAGGTCCCCAGTGATTGATCTGGATGTGGCTGAAGTTTTTAAACTGGGGTATAATGTAAACCAAGTGTTGAGAAAGAAGAGCCATGTGACTCCACCATGCAGGCAGGTGTGCAGGGAGAGGACGGAAGCACTGAGAACACATCGCGGGGGACAGTACTGAAGCAAAGACATTATTGGTCTGGTGTGGGCTTTTGGCAATGGGGATGGTAAGGGAGAGACTGTGAAACATTCTGAATTTATTTAATGAGTTAGTTAAGTGACTTCTTGGGATGAGTTAACATTACCCCAGGAAAATGAAACAGGGATTTAGGAGGCATGAAAGTTTAATACAGAGAATATAAGAGCAGTGGTAAATTATAGAGAAAGAATGAAGCCCAGTTCTCAATTTCTCATGTTTGCACTCTACTCAATTACATTTATGGTAGTCCCTTTGCCTGACACCACCTTCATAGCTAAAATATATTTTTTAAAACGAAGGTGGTGGTGGTGGTGGACATCTGTGTAGCTTCTAAAACATTGACTTTACCCTGCGTAACAAGAGTTTTGACTTTTACTCCTATATTACAAAGGACAACTTAGATATCTATTTTCTGAATATTAGAAACATTTTATGAATACTGTCTATATTGCAGTGTGACTTTTTCAATATTTAAAAAATATTCTGAAGTATTTAAGTACTTTAGGGCTGTTCAAATTACTATAAAATTTTGAAATTTTTCATGTTTGCTAATTAATGTTTTTTCCTTCACATTTTTCCGTGAAAGCCATCAAAAATATACCTCAAATGAATTTCATGATTACAGTGAATCCAAGAGATTAAGAACCTCGGATAGTGAAACCACAGACCTCATTTGCATTTTCTTAATATAAAATGAAAAATAAAGCATATATTGTTCTGACACCATTTGATTCAAAGAAGCCAAATGAAAAAGCAATGAAAACAAGATCCTCCTGACAAAGTGCTCCAATAAACTTGTTTTTTTGACTGAGACTGATGTTTTTGACATTTGTTATTAAATGGAGTTGTTGCACTCTGCAATGAACATGGCAAATTCTAAATACAAGAGCAAAACCCAAACCAAGTAACTCCCCCTTTCACAGTACATCCCGTCATCTTGCTCCATCCTAGACTGTTCCCATTCACTCAAAATAAGCTTGAGATCCTGCCTTGCAGGGATAACTGCAAACTGCAGTCAGATGTAGAAGCTGCTTAATCAGGTCTCAGAACCAGGCCTTAATTAGAATGCTTGGAAAAGAAGAGCAAATGAAAATTATTAAGCTGCACTGTTCATTCCTGTTTCTAATTTTAAAGAGGAAATCATGCATTAATTAAGCTATGAGTTAATGCTTAGAGGCACGATTTTGAGATATTCTAAAATAACAAGGAGAAATTTTTTGTTCTGTTTTGATAAACCTGCTCTTGACTACTTGCTATATATGGTATGATATACTTCAACATAGAGTGTAACAGGGCACGCTATACTAAGTCTTGGTTACAATTTAAAAGAATTGCTAGACTTAAGGTGTGGCATGATAATCAAAGGTAGGTAGGTATTCCCTAAAAGTAAAACAGAAATGTGTAAAACCCATTTTCAGAGGTGAATGGAAGGTAAATTAGATGGTTTAAGAGAAGAGCACAATTCTACAAAGAGCTACATGGGCAGATGATTTCTGATGAGCAGAAAATGGCTTTTACAACAACATATTTTGGTGTTACAGATTTGAATCTGTTGATACCATAATTTGTGATAATCAAACTTAAGAAAAATATAGTGATTGTTTTAAGTGAGAGCAGAAATATTATTTCTGTTTTCTACAAAGCAATGACATATGGATTATGTCTTCTTTAAAAAAGTTTCTAGCAATTCTTTGTCTAATTGTTTCACCCTGATCCAAGTTATGAAAATAACATGCATAGAAATACTCCCTGTAAATTTATCTCCTTACACGACTCTAAAGTAATAATTTAAATTCTTGTTCTTTCTAGCTCCACTGATGTAGATTCTCACAGAGAATGATGAATCCTGGATGCTTCTTTGAAGCATTAGACGTTGTATGAGCATTTTCTTTAAGTGTTACATCAGTGCTCAAAAAGCTTCAGATTTGGGAGCATTTTGGATTTCAAATTTTCAGATCTGAGATGGTAAACCTGTATTTACTCAGAGACTGTCTTTCTGCATCTCCACTATTCCCTCAATATCCAAATGTCATAGAGAGTTGCTTAGCTTATGTTGTCTATCTTCATTCTGAATGTCTTTATGATAAAAATCTATCTTTAAAGCAAAATTTTATTATTAGGTGTTTTGCAGCCTAAAAGCTGTGTGAGGAGAGAGACTGGATCCAGTGTGTGTGTGTGTGTATGTGTGGGTGTGTGTGTGCATGCGTGCACATGCATGTGCTTATTTACTATAGAGTTTTAAACACAGTAAGCATGCAGAAGCTATTTGCCACATAACAGAAGTTACAGGTGGGGCATCAGGCATCATTTCGATTAGGGAAATGTGCTTTGGGATTGAGAGATACAATTCATTAGGAAGATGGAAAAATAGTAAGAAAATTATGAAGGTAAAGCTCTTTGGGAGACATTTTAATAGGCAGGGTTTCAAACAGTTGCATTAAGTAGGAAAACTCATTCTTTCCTTGAATCATTCTCTTTCTTAAGATCAGGCCGTTATGTTAACAGGTTTTTGGTTTTTTTCCTCCCTGCTTTCCTAGCACTTTATTTCAGGCACTTCCCTCCTTCTGACATTTTTCTGAGTTCCTTACACTCTGGAGTCAAAAGATCCCACAATTTTCCACCAGCCAATTCTGACCTCTCATTCTTCCCAACCACCACTATCATAAAACCAGCAACAACAAACGAACAAAACAGTTCTCCCCTTATAGCCCTTTGGGGCCCCATGACCAAGACCCTGTTTTATCAAAGACTTTTCCAGAGCTTGCACTCATCTTAGACACATAGTGTCATCTCCCTATTTTTTTTTTTTTTTTCATGCGTTTGTTCCTTTAGCTCACTGGTAATAATGTCTGCTGAAAGCAAAGGCAAAACAAGCTGCAACAGGACTTATGACACCATATCACGGAAAGATAGCCAGCTTTTGGCCTCCCGGTAAAGATTAGCAGTGTAATGAATAACAAGTTATAAACAGACCCTGAGGTTAAAGGATAGCAGCATGGTCTTGGCCTCCACCTTATATAGCAGACATTTGTTCCACAGACGTTGGGCCAGAGACATCAGGGCACCCATAGGGGCTCATTCAGATGTTCTCATTGTGCTTTTCATACTGTTTACTAGCCTGAACTGCAGATTGGGAAAACAGCTAGCCTTCCCTTTGTTGTTCTCTATTTTCATCCTGTGTAACAAGTGAGAAACACTTGTTTGGAAAATTAGGTATTTTTAGTCATAGTGCAATGAGTGTTAGGTGTTTGTGGTTATCAGGTTTAGTATGTGGAGGCTGACAGGAACAAACATGGTCAGGCTGATGTCCAGAGGTGTGAAAAGATGTTAACAAGAATAAGGCTATAAATAATACATGTCTCTTCTTACAAAGCAAAACACTGCATGTGTTTCTTCAAAGAACTTGAAAGGTCCTGATACATGAGGATGAGGTTTGCACCATTATTTGAGATGCTCTTTCACAGGGAAATGGGTCTGAAACTAGGTGTTTATATATATATATATGCTAGAGTTATATAGTTATAGCTATATATAGCATATATATGCTAATGAATTATTTACATGTAACACAACCATTTATTATCCTCCGATTATGTGCCATTTTGCTCAAAGTCAGGGATAAAAAGGACTTTTGCCTGAGGGGAACTTCGAGGCTTGGTTGAACAACAGGGTTATAAATAAATATCATGTAACATCCTGATTTTAGTGCTGTGGTAGAAATCATTCTAATTAGTATCTAATGGGCATAGAGGAACGTCCATACTGCCAAGGATTGGTAGGAACTGAGAGTGAAAAAGAAAGATTAGGAGAGAAGGGATTTTGAATAATTTGGAGCAGAATGTTGATGAGGATTCACAGAGATACTGCTCAAGGGGAAAAACGAGTAATTTGTGTACTTTTAGAAATGGTTCTCAAAGTGCACTTCCTAGACTAGCAGCACCAGCATCACCTAAAGCCTGTTAGAAATGCAAACCTGCTCCACCCCAGACCTGCAGAATCAGAAACTCTGGAGGTGGGGCCCAGCAGCCAGGAGTTTATACACCCTCCAGGAGATTGTGGTGCATGCTATAGTTTGGAAATCACTAGCTTTAGGGCGTGGGCCCTCAAACTTGACTTTGCATCAGAATCACCTGGGAGTTTAAAAATATGCCCGTACCCCATCTCAGAGGATCTGATTCAACTGGTGTGAGGAAACTGAGATTCTGAGAGAGAGAGTAATTTCCCTAAGGCCACATAGTTAATAGGTAGGAATTAATGCCTGCGCCTGTCACCAAAGCCCCGATTTGTTCATTTTGTTGCATAGACCTCTCAACCTGTGCGAGGGCAGAGAGAGAACAGTCTTTCCCATGGACACCTGGGCTCATTATAAATAAGGCGTCTCATTGTTTGTTTCTGTTCTCTCAAAGAATAGAGTCTTTGTGTCAGGCGCCGTGGCTCACACCTGTAATCCCAGCACTTTGGGAGGCCGATGTTGGGGGATCACCTGAGGTCAGGAGTTTGAGACCAACCTGGCCAACATGGTGAAACTTCATCTCTACTGAAAATACAAAAATTAGTTGGGCATGGTGGCACGTGCCTGTCCCAGCTACTGGGGAGGCTGAGGCAGGAGAATCGCTTGAAATCTTGAGGCGGAGGTTGCAGTGAGCCAAGACTGTGTCATTGCACTCTAGCCTGGGTGACAGAGGAAGACTCTGTCTCAAATAAATAAATAAATAATAAAAAGAGTCTTTGAACAGTAATGGTACTTGAAGATATGCCTTTGTAAGTTGAGAACAAGGTATAAATATACCTTAGCTATATTTGTGTTATGTTAACTTTTAAAAAATGCTAACTAATTTGTTTGCAAACCTATAAACTCTCTAGACTTACTACAATATACCCCCATCCTCAGTAAATCTGATACATGGAACTTTTATTTAGAACCAAAAAATAAAATCGCCCTCAAGCAGAACAATGTATTTACTTTACAAAAGCATTCACACCCAACTATTATGTGAGTAAGGGCTACTGGTGGCCCTTGAGCTTTTTACAGTAGACTTTTTGTGTTAGAGAAGTTTTAGGTTCACAGCAAAATTGAGCAAAAGGTACAGAGATATCCCATATCCTCTCTGCATCCACACATGCACAGCCTCCTCCATTATCAGCATCCCCACCAGAGTGATACACTTGGTACAATTGATGAACCTGCATTGACACATCATCATCACCCACAGTCCATAGTTTACATTAAGGGCTCACTATTGGTGCTGTACATCCTATGAATTTTGACAAATGTATAATGACATATTTCTATCATTAGGGTATCATACAGAATACTTTTACTGCCCTAAAAATCTTCTGTGCTCCAACTGTTCATCTCTCCACTGGTCACCTTTTTATCATCTGCATAACCTAGCCCTTTCCAGACTGTCATGCAGTTGGAATCATACAGTAGGTAGCCTTTTCAGACAGGCTTATTTCATTTAGTAATATACATTTAAGTTTTCTCCATGTCTTCTTATGGCTTGATAGCTAATTTCTTTTAGTACTGAATAGTGTTCCATTGTCTGGATGTACCACAGTTTATCCAGTTATCTGCTGGACATCTTTGTTGCTTCCAAGTTTTAGCAATAATGAATCAAGCTGCTGTAAACATCTGTGTGCAAATTTTTGTGTACATGGACATAAGCTTTCAGCTCCTTTGGGTAAACAGTAAGAACTTTAATGGCTGAATTGTATGGTAAGTGTAGGTTTAGTTTTGTATGCCCTTGAGATTTTTATTGGTATGCAAATGATATTCAGATGATTTATAGTTAAATATGATTTAAAGGCTCTTCTAAGCAATGATATCCGATCTCTCTGCTAAATGCTCTGCATGGATTATATCATTTAATCTATGCAACCAGACATGAGATACATCATACTACTTTTACAGAGGCTTAGGAAGATCAAGTAGCTTTCATTAGCTGTATAAGCTTGCATGTAGTCAGTTCAGGATTTAATTCAGACCAACTGAAAACAGAGCCCATCTTTAAACTGTTTTGAACTCCATGTCACTCTAAGTGTCTGTGTTTCATAGTCCCTTCTTAGCAAAGTAGCCACTAATGGTTCTTATTTACTGCCCTCAGCAGCTACCTGGACACCTGGGAATCTGGTGATCTCGGAGGTGTCCTGGATCTAGAACTCTGCCTTTTAGGAAGGTTCTCTAATGAGTTCTGCCTAATTGAGTATTTTCTTTCAAAGAATTTTGAAATATATTAATCAGATACTCTATTGCTTAGCAACTTGAAGAGACGTGAAGAAGCAGAAATCCATCTGACTGCTGCAGAGAAAGAGGGGTGCGTGTGCGTGTGTGTGTGTGTGTTTGGTTGTGGTTTACCTACTTCAGGGTGTTTTCTTAGAAAAACTCCTATTACTTAGGGAAAACTTGCTGTGTCTTTGTTTAGAGTCATATCAAAGAGCCTGACTAATATAATCCCAGGAGAATCCAAACAGTTATGTATGTATGGGTGTAGAAACTTAAAAATTGAGCCTTGAGCTTCCGTATGAGTCAGAGACTATCTTGTCAGCCTGGAGACATGAATATGGCTCCACCCACCATCTTCTAATTACATGTATTGATACCTGAGATAGGGAGAGGGAAGATCGGAGTTCTTGACACAGTTCTGCTGTCGGGCTGCAAAGGTCTCTTAGGGTACATTTATTTTTCACTACTTCTGCTGAAGCCTTGAGTGACCCTGACATTCAGCATCTGGTTTTCCACAGCACATTTGAGCCATTGTTAGAATCACCAGAATGACAGAAGAAGAATTTCATACCTAAGCAGACTTTGTTAGAAACATAATTTACACATATGTTTCTATCATGTAGTTATTTTACTCTGAATGATGATTCTTCATATACTTAGGTAGAGGCAGATGTGTGAGTTTATTTTAGCTAGCATATATCATTTTCTTCTGTATCGGGGGATTTCTAGTTCAAATCCAGGTAACAGCTCACCTATTATGCCTAGTGTGTAACAGTTTCACCTCTCCTTTGCTCAAATACTTGGAATCATAATTATCTTCTTTAAGACTTGGCCATAGGCAAAATATTTGCCAGATATATTCTCATTCAGCATGCCAAATCAGAATCGCAGACCACAAGGCAGAGTCTTTGCTATATTACCATGGTATTGTATGGAGGTGTAATACAACTTCCAATGAACTCCTTTTGAAACAAATGTTGTTTCTTAGTGTATTATTAACCTAACTATCCAAGTCATTAGATTTTTATTACAATAGTACTTAGAATAATTGGTGGAACATCTTCAGCTGTTTTCTACCCATGCAATTTCCTTTGCCACTTCTGTGTTAAAGTACAGCTGAATCTTTTAGGTTATAATTATTAATATATGACTAAATATGAGCATTGTTTTCACAATTGTTATATATCCACAGAAAATATTGTCCAAAATTATATAGCCCAAGCCCACATTGATAAAATGTTTCTTTTCATAAAGATGATGTCACAGAGTCCAAAGAAGGTCAAAGAGATTCAAGAAAGGGCAATTTTAAAGAGTTCTTTAGACCATGCATGTTAGAAGGAATGCAGATAGTTTTGTTATTCTATAAACTTCAAGATAAACCTGATAAGAATGCTCTGATCAAAATTCAATTGCTTTTCTGAATAATTTAGATTACTGTTAGATTAGAACTTCCATAGAAGAAGATACAAGCATTTGCTTTTATTTGTGTTTTTGTTTTTAAAGATGGATGTAAGTCATGGAAAAGGGCTGGGTATTGCACAGGGGGCCTGTGTTCATCGCTGTATGTCAGTTAAGCAAATAGTTTCCTGGCTACAAGCAGAAGTGGATGCTCTTGTTATAATAATTTGCTTTAGCAAGAGATTCTTACTCTGTTTTTACTTTTCTTCTTGTTGTGGGTCATTTAAACATCTGTTCTTATGACACAGGAATTTTCCAGATGGATGTGTGTTTGTTGCTCTGTCAGAAAAATCTAATTTTATAAAGGAACTAGCATAATAGCCAAAGTGTTCTTTATTTCCCTCTACACCCTGATATTAATGAGAAAAATCCTTTGGCTATGTCTCCATTAAAGCTAACCAACATCAGTCTTCCTTGTTACGTAACATGGTCTTGTTATGATCAGGCCAGTTGTCTTTAGCCTTTTTCTGAACACTTGCCATTGTTCTCTCTGTGAGTGCTGTACTTTTTTCCCTTTTAATATATTTAAAAATCCATTCATTACAAGCCTAATACAATACTGCTTTAGTCATTCTATAAAGAAATTTTACTGAGAGCAGTACATTTATAGTAGAAAGAGCAAAGACTTTGGAGCTACGTGATTCCAAGTTTGATTCCTGGATTCACTACTGACTAAATGAGAGCCATTGAACAAGTTACTTAATCTTTCTGAATGCCAGTTTTCTTGTCTGTAATATAGAAGGTAATGTCTATCTCATAGAGTTTTTGTAAAAATTAGATGAGACAAAATTTACCTGGCACCCAAATTTCAGATACCGATGTTATGCCTATTTGTGATAACATTCCCTTAAGCAAAAGAATTTATTTGTATCAAGTTTACTCATGCCCATAATTGAAATATCCACATTATTATACAAGGTTTGCTTGCTACATATGCTAGTCATTCAACACCTCTGCCTGCCTGTTCTCCCACTGTGGGTAAACACTTTCAATTCTTTTAGCTATTTTTTTGTGTGTCTATTTCCAGATGCCTTAAAAATATCTTATTTTGCAACTTGTTGCTCTTTTGGTTGTAGGTATTATATGTTGATATGGAAGAGAAGAATGAAACTTGCCTCAATAGTGCCTCATTATTTTCAACACACACACACACACATACACACACCCCAATGCTCTCTCTCTTCCAAGGCTGCCTTTGTCTTATTATAGTCATGTAATTTTAGTTAAATCAATATTTAGGATTCACATTATTATGACCATGGAAACACTAACCACAGGTGATAAGATTTCCTATATACTGTAATCGCTTTTCCTTCCAAGAGTGAGTTGTTATTTTCTCTGGAGTTACTGAATATCTTGTTTACTTTTGGGGTTTTATTTTTATGTATTTTATGTATACTTCTTGCTAGTTGAAGTCCCAAATCTCCATCAAACGTTTAAGTGACATGTTAGCATCATATTATAGAAGAAATCTCTCTTGGAGCTTTCTGACCTGCTTGAATATAGGCGAATTGGCCTCTGCATGGTACACAACTATTCTCCTCTGATCTCCACACCACGATCATCCTAAACATTTTCTTTACCATTTTCCCAGGTCAATCCTCTCTTTCTATACCAGCACATATTATGGTAGAGCATACTTTCCAGTAAGTTTGTGGGTATGGGTTCATGCATGTAATAACCTTGTTGATATTTACATGTTTGATGAATTTTGTATTTTATACTCACAGCAATTAATAGTTTTGCTGCATCAAGAACTTTACATTAGGAATAATTTACCTTTAGGAAATGGATTTGTTGCTAATCTATGATAACTAAAGCCAAGATGACAGAAATTACTTGGTATAATGTAGAAGAAAGATTCTAAAACTGAGAGATAAGAATGTTGGAATAATTTATTATGTGTAAACTGTTCACTTGTCTCAAGAGAGTCAGAAGACATTACCTTCATTCAGCTATTAGATATAAAGTGATGAGAAAAGAACAAGAATGTGTAAAAAGTACTGTAGAAGACATTCTCTTGGGATGCAGCTGGGATGTGCATGTCTGACATTATCATAGGATTAGGCTTCCTGATTTCAGTGGAAATGTTGAGATTCTGTAGAGGTAGAGACCAAACAGCATTTCTTAGATGCCAGAGGCAGGGTGAATATAGTTACTCTGTTAGCTGGTCAGGTCCACAGTGATCTTTAATGATAACTAAGTGAATGTAGAGTCCTTGGATCAAAAGAGGCAGTGAGGACACTGAAATCCCTCCAATATCTATAAAATTTTATACAACTCAAGTGTGCTGAATAGTAGTATGATTTTCAGCCTTGAGTCATCTCACGGAGCCAGAACTCTCTACTAAATAAATAAGGAGATGGGTACCCTTGAAAAAACATCCCGTATCAATATCACACATATTTATATTGTAGTCTTCCACAAAAGGATTTGAGGAATGTGAAATATCCAGGTCTTTTGAGGGTTGTTACACATAGATTGAGCCCAAGACCAGTCCCTGGGAACCAAAAGGACACTGTGATTCACTGGTCGGGTGGATGTCAGAGAATAAATGAATTCTACTGAAAGACCCTTTCATGTGGAGTCCAAGAAATCACTAATCGCATACTGTGATTATTTTCCAAAATAGAATCATTCCTGTGTGGACAATTTGATTAAATATATTTAGAAAGTGGTAGAGTTCCCAATCTTTCCCTGACACGTGCTGTTAAGACTCTGCAGTGGGAAGAGCAATGTGCGGACCATGCTCCTTCATAAAATGATACATAAAGCAATGCCACATTTCTGGGACTCTTTCAAAGTTGGAACCACCATCAAGAACTTAGAATGGTGATAGTTTCTTGGATCTCCCCATTAAACTTGCTCAACTTACTTGTTTGGTTTGTGCAGAAGGCAGATGGGTAGGTCTTATGAAATGTAATGAATTGTAGTAATTATAAGCATATCAGACTCCATTTCAGCTACTGTTTCATACGGTTTTCTTTAAGTGGGCAAATCAACACACATCAGAAAGTTGGTTTACTATGTAGCTGTCAGTGTAGTACTTTTTGGTCTCTATTCCAATAAGTAGAGAATACTATTTGTTATCACTTAATAGGACTAAATGATAGATGTAAGCCTTTAACTTTATCTTTGTTATCTCTATGCCATAATTTAGTGTTCAGAGATATTGAGCATCTCATAATCATTTAGGATATCACACTGGTCTATTTTTACCATATTATCCTTTAGGAAATAATTCCCGTATATTATTAATATATTGTGTTGCTAAGACCATGTAAACTGAATATAGCAGTAATAGCAAAATAAACATGTTGGTAATACCTACATGTCAGAGGTATCACATAAAATTCAAAGATCTATTTTCATAACATTTCTGAGAATCCAGTGGTCCTGGGCTTGTTGAGATGTTTCCTCCAAAATAAAAGTCTACTAATAGTCCTTTTTATCCTCTATTAATTAGGAAGAAACATAATGGTTCGTGAACTTACTTGGATTAATATATACCACATGTGGACATGTGGCTCTGACATGTTTACTAAGTAAACTGCTTACACAATTGTTTACAAATTGTGAGATTAGAGCTAGGAAAGCATTCCAGCTGGAATACAAGCAGTTCTTCCTTTGGTCCCTATGAATCAACAGATCCAATGGAGTTTGTGATACCTTTGGCAGATTGGTGTGTTGTATGGAACATGTGGAAGCCCGAGAGGGAGAGCTACAGTAGAGGCCACTAAGGTTTTATTGCCAAGTCATGTCTTCTCAACTGATCTAAGCTTGTTACTGGTTTGGGGTAGAGACTATGAGCAGGTGACTGCAGCCTGAGCTCCTAAAATGCACTGTTATTATCCTCTAAGCATAAAGGCAGGTAGACTCAGCAGTCTTTCATCAACAAATTGAAATGGCAATGAAAAATCCAGATTTATCAGGTTCTGAAGGCACAAGAAAGATGCATGAGCAGGTAACTGATGTCAGTCCACCTGCTCTTATGATTATACATCTGACCCTATAGAATGTCATTAAGATTGTGTTCCTATAAGCAGAATGGCCTTAAGATTGTGTTCCTATAAGCAGATGACCTAAAGGAGGGAAATTTTGAATCTATTTTAAAGATAATAGATAAGTTTCTACTATGAGATGAAAGACAACTGCTTTACTATAAACCCAACTGAGGGGGTAGCATTGGAGGGAAAGGGAAAGTGTCTTAGTGAGAAAAAAAAAAAAAAAAACTACCAATTTACACCAATTCACAGATAGTGATTACTAGTTTAAATAGTAAGGGATTTGGATGCAGTAAGACAGGAGGACTGGTAACAAATTGGTCTGGAGAAGATAAATGTGGATGGGTCTCTTAGAATGAGTCCAAAGTATGGGAACATTTGTGTCCTGGCAAAAACTCACCAGAAAGACCCTTCTGTGGAGAAGTCTTTTAATCATAATTTAGACAAGATTACCCCATGAATGTCAATCATTTTTTTTTTTCTCACCCAATCCAGTACTTGTTTAACGGGCTCATAAATGAAGTGGTCAGAATAACAGATACGAACGTCATGTATGGACTCAGCAACATGGAATTCCCCTAACTGCAGCTGCTCTGATTCCTACTACAAATGCTAGCCCAGCTTGTTAGAATCAGCAACAAGATGAGCCCCTGCTATTTTACTTCCCAAAAAGGCTAGATCGTCTTTGGAAATTGATTATATTAGACCTCTTCCATCACAGAATGTGCAGTGATTTGTCTTCACCAGGATAGACTCTTGTTATATACACTGGCCTTCCTCATGTGTTATGCTTCGAGTACAACTTTTATGATCTTATTGAAAGTCTTACATATCGTGATTTCAAACATAATACTATTTCTGACCAAGGAACCCATTTTATGGCAAAAGAAATAATGAGCCAACATTCAAAGAATTCCCTAGTATTATGATGTATTCCATCTCCCAGAAGTAGTGTGCTTTGTGGAATAGCCTGTATTGACTGAGCAATTGATAACTAAGGATGTTCTGAAACCTTCCATAAATAGAACTCCGTCTCTTTAGACTGAACATATGGATCTGGAAACCAAGGAGCATAAATGAAGCTGATACTTCTTACCTTTAGACCTAATAGTTCACTTTGTATCTCCAAAACTTTGTGTTTGGTTGGTTAAAACATTTTGATACCAAAGAGGAACATTTCAATAGGAGACATAAATATGGCACCACATAATCCAGTGTGCCTGCCACCTTTCCATTGTGAACTCTCATATCTCTGAACAAATGGGCAACAAAAGAAGTAATCATGTTGGCCAGGGCAATGTATCCTGAGTGTCATAAAGACATAGGATTGTTGCTACAGACTGGAGGAAGGAAGGAGTGTGGAACAATGAGTTACTACTAATGTTGTTTTCAGTGTATTAGATATATAAAAATCTAACACTGGCAGGACTTTCAAGGACTTGGACTTCTTATTTAAAGTGACTTGGGTCATTCCTTTCTGTTGAAGACCTTCGAATAGTCAAAGTACTGATAGAGGGCAAAGGACGATAGTGGAATCAATATTCTACAAACAGATCGTCAGTACCAACTATCGCCTGGTAACCAGTTAACAGAAATATTTTTTGTCTTTTCTACTGTTCCCTTTTTATTTTATATAACATGTCATGGTGGTTAAATTATAATTTTGTCCGTAGGTTAGCATGTGAAGACAGTAATATGAGGGAACTAGGAGAGAAAAATGAACATTACTTAAAGATTCTGGATTTAGAGCTAGATTCAGTAATATGTATACTTTGGACTTTCCACTCCTTGAAAATAAGATTCTTAATGCTTGAACAATAACTGCACTATGTTACATGGGGATAGCTTATTGCTATTCTTGTTGCGTCTAAAACACTTATGTGATGATTTAGGGCTGTCTAGAAGGTGATGGATACCTATCATCACTTGCGTATATTTGCTTAAACACTACATTATGCAGAAGTCTGAATGCAAATTTTACTCTAAAATATCAGTCCTACTCATAACTAAAAGTGTGATCATGGCTCTGATGATGAGGTGCATATATATAAGATTTCACCCTAGCGGTGAGGCTGTGAAGAGGAGCTTTTATTTTGCTGTTGCAAATATTGGTGGAAATACCTGGCTTTGAGGGCGGCATTGGTTGAAAGACAGGTTTCATGAAGGTGCTGGCGGTAGATATGGTTGTCGTAAAATTCAATTCATATTTAGTATTTGGTGGTAGCAATGACAGCAGCAGCAGTAGTAGCAACAACATTTATCTCATGTGCCCAGTTCTATGGCACAGTTTTAGGCATCTTCCTTGAAATTTAACCTTAATACTCTTTTTTTATTTCTACCAAAATTTTCTGAGCTATCTAATATTCTTTCCTAAATTCTCTTCTTGCTTAAATTAACTACAGTGCATTCTATCATTTGCAACAAAGAACTCTGATCAAAATATGTTTACCTGTAAGAAATCTGGTTATTTCTTCTCCACTAATTTATTCAAGAAATATGTGTTGGATATCTACTGTATGTAAGGTGACATAATTTGATCGGAGAAAGGAATTAACATAAATTTCTACTTCAGTAGGTAGGAAGTAATGGAGACCTAACTGAGCTAGGATGCTAGATGACCACTGTAAAATGAAGATAGCATGAGTATATGGCAGGCCCAGGAATGAAATCAGCAATCCTAGGAATTAACTTAAAAGTAACAAGTTATAACAGCGTCCTGATCAGACCAGGCAGTCAGAAAGATCAAAGACATACAGTGTGAAATCTGAACATCCGATGCACATCAAGCCATGTCCTGGTAGACCAGGTAGGGAAGATTGCAATCCGAGGCTCCAGTAGGTGACAAGGTGCAGAACATCTGAGTATACCCCCAGAAATTTAGAAGCCCTGAAATCTGGAAAAGAGCTCTGAATGATAGGAGGAATAAGAGATAGGCAGACTGGCCATTTACTGGCTAGTCCCGTAGAAGTGACAGAAACAATCACTGAAACTCTAGGAGCTTCAGCCACTAGAAAGAGAGCCTTAGGAGATAGTTTAAAGTTTGTGGATTGAGAAGTACTAATAAAGCTCCTCTGTGTTCAAAGACGGATCTTGTCCAAATTTCACAAAATCAGGAGCTTATTGATAGCAACTAGGACTTGCACAAAGCTCCCTGCTGCGTACTAAGGAGAATTAAAAGAAAATTGTCTCCATTTTTAGCTTTACTTACACAATTTTATTTATTACAGGATCATTTTTCACATATAATATTTAATTACCTATGTCTATTCCAATTAGCTAAACATGATTTTTTTAAAATTATAAATTGATAATTTATAATTATGGAATTATTATATATATGGTATACAAAATGATGTTATGATTTGTGCATACGATGTGGAATAGTTACATCAAGTTAGGTGCTATACTCATCACCTCAAAGAGTTAAGATTTTTTGTAGTGAGAACATGTAAAATTTACTCTTTGAAATTTGGAAATGTATAATACTCTGTTATCAACTATTTTCACCATTCTATGCAATGAAACTAAAAAGAAAAAATCCCTCCTGTCTGAAATTTTTTACCGTTTGATCATCATCTCCCCTTTTTCCCTACCCGTCAACCTTTGTGACCACCTCCATTCTACCCTCTGCAAGAGTTTGATTGTTTTAGATTCCTCATGTAAGTAAGAATATGTGGTATTTGTCTTTATGTGCCTGTCTTATTTTGCATACCCTAATGTTTCCCAATTCCATCCATGTTGTCACAAATGACAGAATTTCCTTCTTTTCAAAGGCTGGGTAGTATTCTGTTGTTTACATATTCCACATTTTCTTTATCTATTTACCTGTTGCTGGGCACTTAGTTTGATTCCACAATTTGGCTGTTGTAACTAGTGCTGCAATGACATGGGAGTGCAGACATCTCTTCAGTAAACTGATTTCAAATCTCTGGGGGTAAATACCCAGAAGTGGGATTGTTGGATCATGAGTAATTTCTTTTGGAAGTGTCTCATTTGTACCCCTCTCTCTTTACATCCTTTTTAAAATAACCATTTTATTTTGAAATAATTTTTTTTACACAAAAGGACTACAAAGTTGACACACAGGTTGTCTACATATTTCTTATACAGCCTTCCCTAATGTTAACATCCTTAATTTACTGTATTTGTTAAAACTCAAAAAGCAACATTAGTTCATTCTCATTAATTAGACTTAAGACTTTATACTTCACCAGTTTTTATATCAATGCTATTTTTCTGCCCTAGGATCGAATTCAGTATACCGTATTATGTTGAATTATCGTTGTTCAGTTTTCCCTGGCCAGTAACAATTTCCCAATCTTTCCTTGTTTTTCATCGCCTTGACAGTTTGGAGGGGTATTCATCAGGTGTTTCGTAGAATGCTCCTCCATTTGGTTTTGTCTGGTATATTTCTCATGGTTAGACTGGGTTGCCGTTTTTTTGTGTATGTGTGTGAAGAATATCACTATGATAAGATGCCCTTATGATCACATGATATTAAGGGGCACATGATATGAAGATGACATCACTGGTGGTGTTAACCTTGATCACTTAATTAAGGCTAAGGTGTCTGCCAGGTATCCCCACTGTAAAGTGACTACTTTTTCTTTTATTATACTCTATTCTTTGGAAATGAATTAGTAAGTTCAACCCACACTGAATTTCTCCCTCTCCCAACTTTAACAGAACTCAAAATCAAGATTCATTTTGATTTCTGAAAGTTAGACTAATATATCACTAAAAACAGAGAAAAATTATATTTTAAAATAAACTACATTAGAATTCTACTTATCGAACTTAAGATTTAGTATGGTGGATTATCCATTATGTTTTGAATAATTTTGTGAATCATTATATAGACAAAGAAAGTCTAATTTTACTAATAATTTATTTTGCTCCTCCAAGAAAAGTACAATAGATTCGTCACTATTTTTTTCTTCATGATTTTGAAATATGAGAATCAACTTCTTTTTTTTTTTTTTTTTTAAGACAATCTCACTTTGTCACCCAGGCTGGAGTACAGTGATACCATCTCAGCTCACTGGGGTCTTCGCCTCCTGGGTTCAAGAAATTCTCCTGCCTCAGCCTCCTGAGTAGCTGGGATTACAGGCACCCGCCACCATACCTGGTTAATTTTTGTAGTTTTAGTAGAGACAGGGTTTCACCATGTTGACCAGGGTGGTCTCAAACTCATCACCTCAGGTGATCCATCCGCTTCGGCCTCCCAAAGTGCTGGGATTATATGTGTGAGCCACTACACCCAGCTGAGAATCACCTGTTTTAAGGCCTATTCTAAAAATATATTTCTGGAATGCTAATTTGGGAAAATATAAACCTCAAATGGAATTCAAAGTTTAGTTTTGATTTAATAGAGATTCCATAATTACTTTCATTTTTTCCTCACTAGATACAGTTCTTATTTTTTCTAAGAGTTTCAAAAAACTTCAAGGAGTGGAAAATACTGTTAACAGAAATATGAAACTAATAGAAATAAAAGTGATCTAAATTTACAGATATTAAGTTATAGCTTGTATTATCAAAAGGGGAGAACAATGATATTGGCTTGAAATCTTGTGACCATTTTGTGCTTAATTACATTCAAATTGGTTTTAACTTTGATTAATCTGATATTATCAGTAAACATGAAGTCCATTTATTGTCATCATTTTTCTTTAGCTTTCTCAGTCAAAATTGTGGTTTTTCAAAAGTGATGGATAGCTTTAAAGTAAATGTTTCTTATTACTGATAAGATTTAGACTAGCATATTTCCTTGCAAAAACTGTTTTGCCCATTCTCAGTTGGAGGAAAACTGTAAGCTCTTTAGTTGTTGAAAATACATGTCAAAGCATTTTTTCTTTTCTTTATCTTTTTTGGAGGTGGAGTCTCACTCTGTGGCCCAGGCTGGAGTGCAGTGGTGCGATCTTGGCTCACTGCAAGCTCCACCTCCCGGGTTCACGTCATTCTCCTGCCTCAGCCTCCCGAGTAGCTGGGACTACAGGCGCCCGCCACCTTGCCTGTCTAGTTTTTTGTATTTTTTAGTAGAGACGGGGTTTCACCGTGTTAGCCAGGATGGTCTGGATCTCCTGACCTTGTGATCCGCCCACCTCGGCCTCCCAAAGTGCTGGGATTACAGGCATGAGCCACTGTGCCCGGCCCAAATCATTTTGTAAGCTACATTTTAATTCAATCAGCATCAAGAGCTCAAAGAAATTAAACTTCAAAAATAATTTACATAGTTTAAGATGATTTGTTATTAACATTCACCAATGTTAAAAAAAAATTGAAGGAAAATTTTTAAAAAACACTCAATGAGAAAGGCATTTCTATAGTTTGGATGTTTGTCTCCCAAAAACCTCGCATTGAAATTTTGTCCCCAGTGTTTGGAGGTGGATGTGTCATGGGAGATGTGTTGGTCATGAGGTTGGAACTCTCATGAATGGCTTGGTACTGTCCTCATGGGAATGAGGGTGTTCTCACACTATTAGTTTTAACTACAGCTGGTTGTTAAAAAGAGCCTAGAACCTCCCTCCCCTCTTGCTTCCTATCTCATCATGTGATCTCTGCACACATTGGCTCCTCTGTACCTTCTACCATGAGTGGAAATAGCTCGACACCCTCACCAGAAGCAAATGCTGGTGCCATGTACAGTCTGCAGAATTGTGAAGCAAATACCCAGCCTTAAGTATTCCTTTATAGCAACACTAAACTGACTATGGTAAACATAAAAAATAAATTTAGGAAAAATAAATTTATTTTTTTAATTTTTTTTAAAATAAAATTTTTTTTTATTTTTTAAAAAATAAAATTATTTTCATATTAATAGAGTCATAATGACTTATATTATTTAACAACTTTCCAACTTGTACATACATTATAAACATAAAGGAAAGAAAGAAATTTCTCTTTAAAGATAGAATACATAAACACTCCTTTGGTTATGTATAGTTATGTATAGGAAAATCTATATATGCAGCTAAACAACAGTTAGTTGTTTAAGAGAGTATAGAAAGATATCAGAAGATTCCACTGTAAGTCAAGTGTACAGAATAATTTGTATAGGAATTTAGAGAGACAGATCACTTCAGACAAGATTGGTCTGGAATGGTGTGCTTTTTACTGGGCAGTCTAAGTATTTGATTCTGAATGTGCTTTCTTTGGCTAGAATAGGTAAACAGGCATCTATTATGGCTGAATTTTAAAACTTTTTGTTTAAAAATATACACAGATTGGAAATTTCAATTTTTAAATATCAATGTAAATGTAAAATAGACATTAAAGTACTATGATTTTAGTTGCCATTAATTTAAATAAAGAGGTAAAATCTGAGGTGTTTAGAAAGAGAGTAAAGAATTGACTCTGCAGGGTGGAAGATCTCTAACTAATGAGTATTCTGGGCACGTGTAACAAAAAGTTCTAGGGTTACTTATGACCTTAGGAGCAAATAAGTCTGTGGAAACAGAGGCATCATACAAGGAAATAGTTGGCAGTGAGGCCAGAAACTTGAAATGTTTTTTGAGGTCAGAGATGAAAGACCTCACATATTCAGACTAATCTGAGGCGTAAGAGTGAAAGTTTATGGATCAAGTTTTGGAAGACGGTAACATGGAAGAAAAATAAAAACATGAGATAATAAAGAATGACAGTGTCTCTCAGCTTCCTGACATGTGTTCATCAGTTGTCGTGGGGCATCTTTCTGTGGAATTTCCATCCCAACTAGAGGCCTATCTAATATAATCATCCAAGGCCAGTTGTATATAGAGGTGAGCATAATATATGAATTGTCTAATTGACAAATGTGTGAATTATCTCTACCAAGATGATTCATGTCTATCTGAAATGCCAAAATCAAAGATTCCTTTAGTTTAAAATGAAAATACAAATGCATTTGAGAAGGTAATCAATTCAGGAATATCTGTTACTTGCACCTTAGTGTGAATTCTTTCTAGAAAAACTTTTCTTAAAGAATAAGATTAGATGGTATGAAAGAGAAGACATGGGGCAAAGAGGGTTACGTGGTTACAGCCTATTTGTATCAACTAATTCTTCTGCTAATTGCATGTGGGTTAATACAAAAAAGAGAAACGTTTGTGTTAGGGAATGAAATATAAAGGGTTATCCTGATCCTAACCATACTGCCTCAATTTCATCTGGATCTGGCCAAGCACCACTCTTCTGAAATTAACTTGCTAGACAGCACTTCTTGTAGCAAATGTATCATGGGATAATCAGTTGAGTGATTTCAGGATTAAACTAATCAGATATCTGCTCCCTGAAATGAAGATCTTGAAGAATTTCCAGAAAGATGAAGAAAAGTTTTCATTGTATTGCCAGATTGTCTTTTTCATTTATTCATCTTTATATGAGAAGGGCTGCCAATATTCTCTTTCTAGTACCCTGGGTTTAAAAGTCACTTTCAGAGAGTAATCTTGGGAACTCTGTTATTTATTCTAAATATAGCCTTGAACCTTAAAGATTCACCTTGCTTTTCATTAGAAAACCTGGCATCTTGTTTTAAACATGCTTTTCTTGGATATGATAGATAAGCAGGCAGGGAATTATGTGTGAGTTCTGAAACTTCTTGACCAAATGTATTTTGAAACATTCATTTTAAAAATATCAGTGCTATCTGGAAACATAAAATGGGCAGTGAGATGTTGAAGTACAAGAGTTTCCATTATTATCTATTCAAAAATACAGCTCTTAGTCAAGGCCTGGGATGATTTATGCAACTATTAAAAATTACACATGGTCTTATTTTGTTAGTTTCTGGTTGTTATGAATTTGATTTTGCCCATGTTTGGTCAAGTTGACAAGTTTCTAAGAATTCTTTGACATTCCAGGCTTAATGCTTGTTAGGGGCCTGCCAAGTCACTGAGCACACAAGGCTGCTCGTGGCAAAGCATTTGCTTCAATATTTAGCATCATATTCTCAAATGGACCAGAAGGGCCAGCTGGAGAACACGAGATACTTGTGGAAGATATTTTAGGCAGCTTTGTAAGTTATGTGTGAAAAACAAGGATAAAAACTTAACTGGCTATAGTGTAATCAATGATGAGATAACTAAACTGATACAGGTATAATCTAAGTAGGGCCTCAGTGAAACCCTTTATCAGATTTCTATGGCTGCTGTAAGGCAGTATAAAAATAATAAGTATTTACTTAGCTTCCAAGACTGCAGATCAATGGTTAGTATTGGCTCAGCTGGGCAGTTCTCTGTATTATGACTGGGCTTGCTCACATGTCTGGGTACCAGCAGGAGTGATTAGGCCACAGGGCTGCCACAAGTCTCTTATCCTCTAGCCTAATAGTCTGGACGTATTCTCACAGTGAATGTAGAGAAGGGAGCCTGAGCACAGGAAGATGCACATGGCCTCTTCAAATCTAGGCTGAGAAACTAGCATAGTATTGACTTCTAAAATATTTGACTTCCTACAACAAGTCAAAAAACTAGTCCATATCCACGGAATGATAAAATACATTTCTCTTGCTTGGAGAGCTTGCAAAAAAGTTCTAAACTGGGATCATTCGTCCACTAAATCTACCACTAAGCCTTTAACTCCAAGGTCTGAATATTTTATTCCCAAGCTTCCATGTGGTTACAAGTCTGTCCAGGTGATTCTGAACTATGATAATCCAGGTCAGACCCGCCTAAGGACATGAGAATTGATTGCTGGTTATTCTCAGTCCAGAGGAGATAAGCAGGTACAATTTTTAGATTTACAATGTTGATAATAACCAGAGAGAACCTGAGATTTATGAGTGCTATCATGATGGACATGAGTAGTATGACATTTATTAAATAAAATTAAAAGTTGAGCATCATGAAAATATGTTGATCTTTTTAAAGAAGCTTGTTAAAAAGAAAAATTAAAAATTGCGTTATTCTTCTTTGCATTCTTGTAGTGCTGTTACACTTGAGAGATTCATTTTTCAAAAAATGTTTGTTGAGTGCCTTTTTATATATCAAGCAGTGCTTGCCACTAAAGATATAAAGTCAAATGAAGGGATAGAGAAGAGAATTGTCAGTGACCGAAATTAACTAGGTGCTGGATATATCCAGGGGTCAGCCCTGCTTTCCATTTCTCTTTAGTTTTGTTATCATATACTCTGTTCCATTAGCATGTGTTCTCTCCCAGCTACAGTAACTGGCTCAAGGATGGATATGTGACACAGGACATTAATGCCTTTTCCATACGTTTTTCCAGAAGCAACTAGATGGTAAGATTCCTTGTTATCTTGGTTGGATCTCGTAGGGTTCAGTCCCAGAACTGTAAACACATGATTTCTGCCTCACAGAAAGCTGTCTGCAGAAGAAAACAATGGCGCCTATGCTCTACATGAAGCAGAGATGAAAGTGGTAGTAAGGAATGTCCTGACAAACTTTGAGTCTGTGAATCCACAATATTTTGAGATCAGTCTCACTTCTTACTTTTTTATTATTCGTTCGCACCTGCCAAACAAATCTTTCTCTTTGAATGAAGATAGTTTGAATGGACTTTCTTTCACTTGCAAACCAAAGGTCCTGACTAATCATGGAAACGATTAAATAGCATCTAGTAAGCATGTTTACAATAATTATAATAGTTTGAACTGAAAAATATCACCTTCTGATTGGATAAGGTCTGGTAGAATACCTGACACATGATGATGATGACGATGATGATGATGGTGATGATGATAAAAAGATACAGGAAGAATAGTAGGAGAAAAGCATCAACAATAATCTAGCTAATGAATACTGATTTTCTAATTTATACCAAGCATTATTTTTCTTAATATGTTATATATTACTTGTATTAGCTCTTTTAACCTTACAGCATCCCAAGAGATGTGTGCTATTTTTATTCCACATTCACAGAAGATGAAATTGACATAGAAGTTACATAACTCACCCAAGCCACATGACTAGTGAGAGAGGTAAAGCTAATTTTCACTTAAACAGATTCTCAAGAGATGTTTGTTGATGGAAGGAAAGAATGAAAAAGCCACAAGGACACATAATTGTACTGCAATGTGATAAAGGTAACACTTAACCTTCAAAATATCAGTATAAAAATCTTATTCTTGTTTCATAAGTGTGGAAATTGAGCTTTTAGAGAGTTTAGCAGGTCTCCATAAACCATCCAAAGGCTAGAAAGTGGTGAAGTTGGGGTATATATCCACATTTACTCTAGAGCGCCCTTGGATACTTTTGCCTAAAGTGAGTCGCTAAGAAGGGAACTACCTTTACAAAAGACTTTAACTTCTTTATTTACCAGTTTTTGGAGACTTCTACCTACAAGTTTTCTCTAACTATTTCTTTACATTTTGTGTTAACATGCTTGAATATTACATTCTTTTCAAATGGGTTATTTCTATATTTTTGAAGGATCTTTATCAAAATCAGAGCATTAAAGCATGATAATGCATACTTATTCCCATTTTAAACCAAATCACTTAACAAAACTCCCAGAAACATTTTAGATGATTATTGTTATTGGTCATTTTTACTGATACAATGGAGGGCACAAGGCATTTCTGACCAGGGTGATAATTATAAACCATTACCAGAAACTAATATAATTATAAATTCCAAAAGGTCCTCTTCCAGAAATGCCATATTCAATCTCTTTTGATTCCAAGTAAGGAAATCTTTATAGCAAAGAAGACAACCTGGAAAAGAAGTCCACCAACCAGCCATTTATTCAGATGATCTTGCTGGTTGCTATTCCTCTCACTGACTCATCTATTTTCTTAATAGAATTGTGTGGTTAAAGGATCAAGCACACATCTGCAGATGGCTTATTTAGCCATCCCATTATTGAGTTCTTCCTTAGTTTAGGTATTGTTTTGTGTTGACTTCAGATCAACTCATTAAGCTATTGGGTGAACTCTAATACTGTCGTATGTTTTTAACGCAAAAAGCTGTTGTCTCTACCAGATATTTTATTTCTAATATGTACCCAATATTTTTAGCTTATTTAACAGCGGTATTACAAATTGCAGCTTGCATTTCTGATTATTTTCCCCAAATAAATCTTTGAAAATAAATCAGTGTGCTATTTCCAAAGCTTACATCATACAACCCTGACATTTGAATGATTGAAAAAATGTGTCTTGGAAATATTTCCAGTGTCTTTTCAGTCAAAGTTTCATAACCTAGTCCCTATATGGGCAGTTGCTGACTTCTTTACATCTTTCCTTGTTTATAAATCTACAGATTTTTTTTAAGGTTCTGTAATCCGTTCTTCAATATCAAATGAGAGAAAGAAGTAAAGATGTTCTAACATGTCAAAGTATACAATACTTTTACTATTGTCTTTCAAAGGATTTTTCTTTTCCTTTTCCAGGCCTTTTGGAGGAGTCAGTAGATACCAGATAGTGTCCAATGGAAATTTTTCCTTTTCTTGGTTTTTTATTCCTGCATTTTCCTCTTTTCCCTTTTATATATTATTTTTTCTCCTCTCAGGAGTTTCTAATTCTTCCTTCTTTTCCCACCTAAATTATAATAATTTAGATGTCCTGGGTTTTGCTCCCTTAAACTCCATTCCATATTTCATTCCTCTTATTTTCCTTATATCCATATCTTTAGTACCAACATTTTATTCTAATTTGCTTACTTGTGCCCAGGTTTTTTTGGTCATTACTACAGGGGTTTTCTTGCCCATTCTCTTCCTTGGTAATTTTCTATGGAATCATCATAGTATGCACTTGAAATTATAAGTAACTTACTATCAATTAGGTATGATATGTAAAGAAACTGAGGACAAAGGCCTGGATAATGTCATCGATAATGCCTGGGCCCAGTCCAGATATTAGAATCCAGGTCCAACTCTTAGTCCAAGGTTGTCTCCTCCACACTCTAGGTCCCCATTCTATGAAAGGGTGAGCTGTGAGATCTTGAGCTCTAACTTTATTTCACTTTTATGTCAGTTCATAACAGTAGCCTCCAAACTTATATTTAATAAGATATAAAATGTCGTCTTCAGGTCTTCCCATTTTAAGTATTATTTCCCACATGATACTGAAGAAGACGAGAGAAGATGAAAGAAGCCAAAGTGCATTGGGTCAAACCTGTTTGACTTAGCAAATTTTTCCAAATTAGCATGATGATGTGCAAACCCTCCAAGATTCTTTCTTTAATAAATAGCATACCACAACTGATTATAAATGTTCACACACTCAATCATCTTAGGAATCAAATTGCTGCCAATTTGATGGACTTTTATTCTTTTGGTGATCAGAATATTCTCTTTTTCCCCTAGAATCATCTTATGCCAAAGAAATTTCGAAGGGTTATCTTTGGACTCAGATGGAATTAGATGACCTCTGGTTTGTTCATTATGTCTCAGACAAGTTTAAAAATAGTACATACTTGGTTAACAAAACTGCACTGATAAAAGAGCATATGGGTATAGCAGTGGGTTCTAGAAACAGCACTTATATGTAACTATCTTTCCTTAAGGAATTATAATTTCTACATATGCAGACATTTGGTTAATAAAACTGCACTGGTAAAAGAGCATATGGGTATAGCAGTGGGTTCTAGGAACAGCACTTATATGTAACTATCTTTCCTTAAGGAATTATAATTTCTACATATGCAGACATATCCTGCACATTTTGAGCAATATGCTTTCACTTTTGTAAGCACATAATGTCATTGAGTATCCATGGACACAAAGAGGGGAACAATTAACACCAGGACCTACTTGAGGGTGGAGGGTGAGAGGAGAGTGTGAGGATTGAAAAAGTGTTGGGTACTATGCTCACAACCTGGGTGACAAAATCATTTGTACACCAGACCCCTGCAACATACAGTTTACTCTTGTAACAAACTAACACATGTATGCCCAACCTAAAATAAAAGTTGTAAGAGAAAAAAAAAAAAAGCATGACGTCACATGAAACCATGGGAACAAAACAGAATCAATTTATAATTTTAGTCAGCTGTAATTCCTTAATATATTCCTGATGTTTGATTCCCAAAACATCGTTAAACTGTCTGGATAGAATACAATTACTGATCATCCCTATTTTAGGGACTGAATTCCTCATTTTAACAACAGCAACACAAACCTATTTCTCCCTGTTCTCTTGAATTATTGCAAAGAGATACTTTTGCAAGTACAGGGGAGAACCCTACTTTGAACTAATTTTTGTTCTATATTTGAATATAATCAAATTGACAAGTGATGTATTTGGCGTTGTGGGCTTGGTCATCATTGAAAAAACTTCTGCATTACTGAAAAAAGAAATCCAGGTGGCTGGTTTCTCCCTATTTCCATAGTACCTTCAGTGGCAACTACTTTCTTCCTTTCTGCGGTGTCCCAGCTCCAGCATACCTAATTTGGTTCAATAACAAAAATTAAATGGGTTTACCTAGCTAGCTAATATTTTGAAATTGTATGTGTACCTATATATGTGTATGTATGAGGGATACATGTATGTTTTATTTATATATATATATATATATATATAAAATCAACGAATTTTTCTGTGATCTTGGCACAAACTTCAAGTAAAATCATATATTCTAGGCAAGTCTTGTGGCCCAATGTTTGTGGCAGAGAGGAGTAACCATGGGCATTTGAGGATAGACCTGGGTTTAAATCTCTTCTCTAGCACATATAAATTAGATAGCTTTAAGCAAGTGTGATGGTTAATTTATGTGACAACTTGACTTGGCCTTGTGGTATCCAGAGATTAGCTCACACATTATTCTAGGGTTTCTGTGAAGGTGTTTTGGGATGAGTACATTGAAATCGGTAGATTTAGTGAAGTAGCTTGTCTTCCGTAGTGTGGGTGGGCCTTATCTGAAGGTTTGAATAGAACAAAAAGGCTGAACCTCCCCTAAATAAGAGGGATTTTCTTCTGTTTGATTGATGTAGAGTTGGCGCATCGATTTTTCCTGCCTGTAGATTTAAATGGAAACATTGATTCTTCTATTTTCAGTCTGCTAGACTTTGGACTGGAACTATACCATTGGGTTTCCTGGTTCTCAGACCTTCTAACTCAGATGGGAAGTACACCATCAGCTCTTCTGGGTCTCCAACTTGTCAACTGCAGATCTTTGGACTTGTAATACTTCCATAAACACATAATCACAACTTCCAACATAACACTTCCAACTTCCATAATTACATAAGCAGATTTCCTATAGTCTCTCTCTGTATATCCCATTGGTTCCATTTCTCTGGGAAGTCTTGACTAATAAAGCAGATTCTTCAATTTTTTGCAACATTGATTTCATTACATGTGAAAGAGATAATATTACCCATTTGTAAGATTGTTGTAAGGTTTATGGGATCAAGAGTATAGAGCATCTTACATAAGGTAGATATTCATTAAATTGTAGCTGTTATTATAGAGATAATTTTGCAGAACACAGAGCTTTCTTTAAGGCCCATTTAAAAAAATTATTTACCTTTTACTTTTTCTAAAATAAAAATATCAACTTCTGCTGCTAAGGAGATAAAAAGAAACAAAACCCAAGACCCTTCTTCCCTTCTCTTAAAGTCAAGGAACATGCAGGAAACTCAGTGGGACAGATGGGAACAGAGAACTAGGAGGGGAAATGGTAAGATAAACTCCCCCAATACTTAAAAAAAAAACTGTTCAACAGAAACTGTGATAAATACAGTCAAATGCAAGACAAATAAGAACAGGGAGCAACAGTGACAAGAGACTGTGTTATAGATGTGGTCTTCCTTTTCTTTCTCTTTTCTCATCAGAGTATTCTAGGCCCAAGGCACCACTTGCCTGTTCTAGAAATAAGTGTTGACTCCTTTGAGTCTCCTGTGTTTCACAAGAGGCATTGTATGAGATGCAACCATTCTTTCCCACACATTTCAGAAAAGAAACGAGACAGTGCTAACTCTGCCTTCTACACACACAGCTTGCTGAAATTGTAAGGAGAATGAAATTGAGTCAGGCGGTGTCACTGCTTCTTACCTCTTCCAAGGCAGCAGAAATACTTCCAAATCTGCATGAGGCAAGAAAGCAAGCTAACTGAGATGGAGGCACCAGCCCAATCTGCCTCACAACCTAAGTTGTGTGATTTGTTCCAGCTATTAACACATTTTAAGAACCTTTCTTTGTGTCTTACAAAAATGGAACTTAAGGAGATGTGAAGAAGGTCACGGCAGTAGGGTGGGAGGGAGGATCGAATCTGCTGCCAAGAACCACGGTATAGGTAGTTCAGAGTCACTTTGTGTCAATGTCTTAGAAATATAGCTTTGAGGCACCAAATAATAAAATTTCAGAAGCCTTTGATATCTTGGCAGAAGATAACAGGAACAGAGTAATCAAACGATGTTTATTGAGTGGAAGTCTCTGCCTGTCTTCAAGAGCACCTCCTCCCTTGCCAGCTGGAGGTGGCCATTGGCAGGTATTCTGTGGGGGCTGCAATTCCGCGATTGGATTGGTCCACGCAAATGGCCCCTTAAACCAATAAACACAAATGGCAAAACTTCAAAATACCACAAAATAAAAAATAGTTTCTCTGTCATGTAAAAAATTCACAGGTTGGCTGGAAGAAGAATGGAAACTTAAGGCCCTAATCTTGAAGGAGATAGGTCTAGTTAGTCCAATTATTGTTTTCATTTCAAACTTCCATAGAGCTTCCTGCAGTTAACTTCCTTTTCATTTCTCAGAGTACTGTCATATTTTGATGTCCCTTTAAAAATTTCTGGTCAAAATTACTTCTTACAACATTCTTTCACTCTAATGCCCAATGGGAATATTCGTGATTTCCATTTCCCGTCTCCCGAGGCTCCAACTTCTTTGGATATACCACTTAGAATTGCCGAACCTGGCCTTTCCTCTATATAACACACATTTTTAGCCATGGACAGCAGGAGAGATGGTCCTGAGAATTTGGGTCTTTTAGGCCTGAAGTCAGGATCCAGAGATATAGTTGGAAGTTCTAAGTAGGTGGGCTATTTTGGGTCAGATGGGTTATGTCAAATACTGAGTGGAGGGCTATGCACTATTCCTCTGAGTTGTGCTCTTTTGTAGTCAAATTTTTTCTTTATCTTTCTTGACGACTTCTCCCTTACCATGACAAGGACACACGCAATTTTCTGCCTTTTTTTTTTTTTTTTTTTTTGCTAATTTGTCATGTTATGTGTATATGTGCAGCAATTGTGCTATGAGTCATATTTTGACAAGTTCTCAACCTCTCTGCTTCTGTTTCATCAATTTTTTTTTGATGCAGCATTCAATTATTTTCATTTAAAAATTGATTTAGGGAGTACATATGCACGTTTGTTACAAAAATATATTGTGTAATGCTGAGATTTGAAGAATGAATGAATCAGTCTCCAAGGTAGTGAGCATAGTCACCCAATGGTAGTTTTTCAGCCCTTACCCTCTTCTTGTATTCCCTAGTGTCTATTGTTTTCATCTTTGTGTCCATGTGTCCTTGATGTTTACCTCCTACTTGTAAGTGAGAAATGTGGTATTTGGTTTTCTGTTCCTGCATTAACTGTCTTGGGATAATGTCTTCCAGCTGCATCTATGTTGCTGCAAAGGATAAGATCTTGTTCTTTTTTTATGCCTGCATAGTATTCTATGGTATATATGTACCACGTTTTCTTTGTCTAATACAGAGCTGATGAGTACCTGGGTTGCTTCCCTGTCTTTGCTATTGTGAATACTGCTGCAATGAATATATATATGCATACCTTTATGGCAGAATGACTTATTTTCCTTTGGGTATATAATACTAATGTAATAGAAGTGCTGGCTTAAATAGTAGCTCAACTCTTAGTCCTTTGAGAAATATTCAAACTGTTCTCAACAATATCTGGACTAATCTCCATTCCCACTAGCAGTGTATAAGTGTTGCTGCAGCATCTGTTTTTTTGACTTTTTAACAAAGGTCACACTGACCAATGTGACATGGTATCTCACTAAGGTTTGATTTGCATTTCTCTGATGATTAGTGATGATGAACATTTTTTCATATGTTTGTTGGCTGCTTGTGTGTCATCTTTTGCCATCTGTTCATGTCCTTTGCCCATGTTTTAATAGGGTTATCTGTTTTTTGCTTGTTGAATTGTTTTTTATAGATTCTGAATGTTAGACCTTTGTCAGATGCATTGTTAGTGAATATTTTCCCTCATTCTATAGGTTGTCTGTGTACTCCTTTGATAATATCTCTTGCTGTTCAAAACCTCTTTAGTTTAATTAGATCCCACTTGTCCATTTTTGTTTCAGTTGCAGTTGCTTTTGAGGAATTAGCCATAAATTATTTGCCAAGGCCAATACTGAGAATGGTATTTCCTAGGTTTTCTTTTAGGATTTTTATAGTTTGAGGTCTAACATTTAAGTCTTTAATTCATCTTGAGATAATTTTTGCATATGATGATAGGTAAGGGTCTTTTTTTCCTATTGCTTATTTTCCTTTGTCAAAGATCAGTTGGTTGTAGGTGCATGGCTTTATTTCTGCATTCTCCATTCTGTTTCATTGGTCTATGTGTCTGTTTTTGTACTAGTACCATGCTGTTTTGGTTATGATATGCTTGTAGTATAGTTCGAAGTCAGGTAATGTTACGCCTCTGGCCTTGTTTCCTTTTTGTTTAATATTTGCTTTGGCTATTAGGATTCTTATTTGGTTAAGCTTGAATTTTATAAATTTTGTAAATCTGTAGAAAATGGCATTGGAATATGATGAGAATAGCATTAAATCTGTAAATTTATTTGGGCAGTATGGCCATTCTAATAATATTGACTCTTCCTATCCATGAGTATGGAATGTTTCTCCACTTGTTTGTGTCATCTATGATTTCTTTCAGCAGTGTTACATAATTCCACTTCCTTGGTTAACTGTATACCTGGGTATTTTATTCTTTTTGTGACCATTATAAATGGGATTGTGTTCTTGATTTGACTCTTAGCTTGAACATTATTCATGTATAGAAATGCTACTAGTTTTTGTACATTGATTTTGTATCCTGAAACTTTGCTGAAGTCATTTATCAGTTCCAGAAGACTTTTGGTGGAATCTTCAGGGTTTTATAGGTATGGAATTACATTATCTGTGCAGAAGGATAGTCTAACTTCTTCTTTTCCTATTTGGATGCCTTTTATTTCTTTCTCTTGCCTAATTGCTCTTGCTGGGACTTCCAGTACTATGTTGAATAGGAGTGGTGAGAGTGGGCATCCTTGTCTTATTCCAGTTCTCAAGGAAAATGTTTCCAGCTTTTTCACATTCTCAGTATGATATTGACTATGGGTTTGCTGTAGATGACTCTTATTATTTTGAGGTAGGTTCTTTCCATGACTATTTTTGTTGAGGATTTTTAACATGAAGAGATGGTGAATTTTATCAGAAGCTTTTCCATATCTATTGAGGTAATCATGTGATTTTTGTTTTTAGTTCTATTTATGTGGAGAATCACATTTATTGATTTGCATATGTGGAATCAACCTCTCATCCCAGGAATAAAACCTACTTGACCATGGCGGATTAGTTTTTTGATATGTTGCTGAATTCAGTTTGCTATATTTTGCTGAGGATTTTTGTGTCTATATTCATCAGAGTTATTGGTTTGAAGTTTTCTTTCTTTCTTGTGTCTCTGCCACACTTCCTCCACTTTAAATTTGTGCTAATAACACCTACTTCTGAAACTATGCAGAAAATTAAATAACACTCTGTGTATAAAGTGTCTTGTGCTCTGCCTGGTACACATCAGTGTACTATAAATGGTAATTATCACTGTTATGTGACTCAGATAGAATAGGTTATGCATTCTATGGTGAAGAGACAGAAGGAGAGTGTAGGCCAGGAATAGGTAGGGGAATGCCTATGTGTATCTATCTGTCTGTCTGTCTGTCTATCTATCTGTCATATATCTATCTATCTAAAGATCAAACCAAGTTCAGAGATTGGATTTTCTGTCCAAACAAAGGCAGAAGGCAAAAAGTACTAGAGATAGTTTGTATGTATACAAATGTCTACAAGGGAGCAGAGTGAAGCCTAGTCCACTGATGGCAAGAAGGTGTCAAATCATGGGCAAAGCCCTTAAATATAACAAGCTAGCAAGCTTCAGCAAGAATATGCAGGACTATGGGCACTCAGACATAGGCTGTTTGTTCTCTGCCTTGGTAGCCGCAGCCACTTAGTAAGGATGGATATGGTTGCCTGTTACATGTGGGAATTGACCAGCCTTTTCTGGCTCACACAACTAGCAAGATAATTAAAATTTGATCTCAGAACTTCTAAACACCAGTTAAGTCTACAGAGCAAGCATTTCAACACATTCCAGATTTCTGAAATGCATGCCTTATGACAACTCTTCAGGAAACAGGAGATGTTTGAGCTAACTTCAATGGCAGTCTCAGCAAAAGGCCACAAATAAGGGAGCACAGGATGGTTAGAGAAGTTGGAGGACAGGGTGACTGAGTGTAGGCACAAAGTGGATATGATAGTGAACAACGAGCTTCAAAAAAGTGCAATTTGAGGTCTCTTTGATAAAAAATATGAATGTTACTTGAAGTCATGGAATATTTTAAGAAGAACTGACATGATTAGATTTGTGTTTGAATATGTTGTGAATGAATTGAAAAGAAATTAAACGAGGTTAGTAGATCAGTTAGGATATATTTCAATACATGATTTAAAATGTAAATAGGTCAATTTAGGAGGTTTTAGTGATGTTGCAGAGGAGGAAGAACTTCAACAGACATTAAGGATATTTAATGCAGAGGGAGTGAGAAGGAGGGGTCATTAAGTGAGATAATAGGTACAGGAGAAGAAATAGCTTTTGCTACCAAGAGATTCTTTCCAGTTGACTTGAGACCTGCTTTATCAGGAGAGTTTTGGCAGATGACATATACCTTGTTAGAACTTTGCCTAATACATATATTTCTGGGAAAAATCCAGTTCATGGCCTTTCTAATCTGTGAAGTAGAGGGATATCCTCATATCTCAGTGAATCATGGTGTTATTCGTCTCTGCAATCTTCTTGCACTTGAATTGCATATTCTCTGAATCACTGTTTATGTCTCCCTATACAAAGAGTGTTGATGAACTCTAAAGCATATTTGGTGGAAAATCATAGTTACACAACGGGTAATTTTTTTTTCTGATACTAAAGATGAAGCATTAAAAGTATTATTTTGATTAAATCAACAGGACATCTCAGCATACTGTAGCATGCCTATAGTTACCTGTTTAGTTTACATGTTTCATTAGTGTTTTTTACAAAGAAACCCCAGCATCATCTACCATGATACGCCCCAAAACTGATTATTTTTGTAGGTGTTGAAATGGATATACATTTAGCCTTGTCTTCCTATGTGTTTATGATAAAATGTTATAGAGCATTAAGCAATAACACCCTTCATGGCATTTTTTCCTAAAATTTAATATAGCATGATACCAAACTTAATACCCTAATTGCAAACTAACAAGAGATGTTTTTACAATTACTTTAATGTTTGTAAGGTTATGACTCATGAACAAATTACTTTCATGGTTGGATTGCATTAATATAAGACAGGGTGTGAATTTTTAAAATGGATCAACAAGATGGGACACATTTAGGTGTGGACATATTTACGTAATATGTTTAAATATGGGCATAAAGAAGCAGAAAAACAAATACATCCTTTGGCATGTTCGGTACTTAAAGAGGGATTTGTGCACTATTTTATTAATAAACATTTATGGAGATTGAATGAAAATTGGCATCAGGTAGGATCCTGGCAAGTAATTCTATAGTAGAGCAAGCTGAAAGCTAGTGACACCTTAAATCCTTAAGAACATATGGAATAAGACCACTTGCAAATCCTTCATTTACAACAAATGGAATGTAAGCTCATTCCAAAGGTAAGCTCATGCCCCTCAACAGTGGCAAATGAATTAAAACAGTAATGGTGGTGAGAAGCTGAGAAAAAGGAAAATAGCCATACAATCCAAGAAATTAAAATGGAAGAATACTGTGCTTTTTACCTTGTAATACACCTTGCTCACAGGGGACCTTCTAACTTACCCTAGCAACTGTCAGACATACTGTTTATCCTGTTCTACACTGATTTTGCAAATACAGCCCTTTTATTGCTATGCATTTTACACACTTTGGAGTCCTGTACCCTTTGATGGATTTTAAGAACAGGCACTATGCCTAATGCAGTTCTCATATACAGTAGCCTCTTTAATGGGCTGACAAGATCTTAAACACCTCTTTCCAGAATATTTGACAAGGTCAAAAACCTGAGTCTTCTCTATGGTTCCAAAACCACACCAAGTGTCTCCTAACCAACTCTGCCCATGGGTAAGACTAGTCTGCTCATAGGCAGTCTCTGAGCAAGTTCAGAACTGTGCAGTGAATAGAATGCTATGAATTACCATTTATATTACACTTAAATTGGTCTTATTAAGAGATTAACTATAGGACAAAGGATAACTCCTAGAGGCTTAAGAATTCTTTAAAAAAAATGTATCTCTTTGGAGGAACCTAGAAAAAAAGTCATCCAACTAAAAAGATATTTGGTAGGGTGGGAGAGGCAGGGCATAAGGAGATTATATAACAAGGGAAAGAAGCTCAGAGGTACTACAGATACGTATTCTAGCTATGTTTCTCTCTGTCTCTGTGTGTGTGCAGTGTGTATACATGTGGGGGGTGTGTGTGTGACTGAGACATATATATGAATATGTGTTTGAAAGAGACTTTTTTTTTGTGGGATCGGTGGTGATATCCCCTTTATCATTTTTTATCACGTCTATTTGATTCTTCTCTTCTTCTTTATTAGTCTTGCTAGCAGTCTATCAATTTTGTTGATCTTTTCAAAAAACCAGCTCCTGGATTCCTTGATTTTTTGAAGGGTTTTTGTGTCTCTATCTCCTTCAGTTTCGCTCTGATCTTAGTTATTTCTTGCCTTCTGCTAGCTTTTGAATGTGTTTGCTCTTGCTTCTCTAGCTCTTTTAATTGTGATGTTAGGGTGTCAATTTCAGATCTTTCCTGCTTTCTCTTGTGGGCATTTAGTGCTATAAATTTCCCTCTACACACTGCTTTAAATGTGTCCCAGAGATACTGGCATGTTGTGTT
>NW_012105764.1:210332-215115 GCF_000951045.1 Mandrillus leucophaeus | reverse complement strand
TGGGACTGTAAACTAGTTCAACCATTGTGGAAGACAGTGTGGCAATTCCTCAAGGATCTAGAACTAGAAATACCATTTGACCCAGTCATCCCATTACTGGGGATATTATAAATCACCCAAAAGATTATAAATCATGCTGCTATAAAGACACATGCACATGTATGTTTGTTGCAGCACTATTCGCAGTAGCAAAGACTTGGGAACCAACCCAAATGATCATCAATGATAGACTGGATTAAGAAAATATGGCACATATACACCATGGAATACTATTCAGCCATAAAAAAAGATGAGATCATGTCCTTTGTAGGGACATGGATGAAACTGGAAACCATCATTCTGAGCAAACTATCACAAGGGTGGAAAACCATACACTGCATGTTATCACTCATAGGTGGGAATTGAACAATGAGAACACTAGGATACAGGAAGAGGAACATCACACACTGGGACCTGTCATGGGGTGGGGAGATAGGGGAGGGATAGCATTAGGAGATATACCTAATGTAAATGATGAGTTAATGGGTGCAGCACACCAACACGGTACATGTATACATATGTAGCAAAGCTGCACGTTTGCACATGTATTCTAGAACTTAAAGTATAACTGAAAAAAAAAAAGAGACTTTTTTTCCATGGGCTGAATCAAATAGATGCTTGCACCATATTCTACTTTTGCTCTATTTCTTTGGATGTTCTATCACTAAACCTCAGGAAATTAGATCAAATTGTTTTTTGCTGCTTTGAACATTGGTTTACAATTTCTGTAATTCCAACTCTATAGGCCGATAATGGACAGCATCCTTTGGGGAGTTTTTACGGACAGCAGCTTCTTCTGCAGAAATAGTTAGCAAGAGGCTGTAAAACAAATACCCTTGGCCTGAGCTTTCTGGCTTTTTTAGGATTCTTCCCTTCCCACTTTGGCTTATAGCTCTCTCTCTCTTTTTTTAATAGCATTTCTAGAGAGCAACTAATACCAGTGCTTTTAAGTAAAAATCATGAGCTTCTCTCAAGGACTAATTTTGCTGTAAAGCTTCTCAGAATATTTGGAGATTGGAGATCGTCTACAGGATATACTTTTTTTTTTTTTTTGTAAGTGAAAGCAAGTTAATTTGGAAAGTAAAGGAATAAAAGAATGGCTACTCCGTAGGCAGAGCAGTGGCATGGGCTACTTGACTGAATATACTTATCATTATTTCTTGATTGTATGCTAAACAAGGATTGGATTATTCATGAGTTTTCCACGAAAGGGGTAAGCAATTTCTGGAACTGAGGATTCCTCTCCTTTCTAGACCATATAGAGTAAATTCCTGATGTTGCCATGGCATTTGTAAACTGCCAGGGCACTGGTGGGAGTGTCTTTTAGATTGTTAATGTCTTATAATCAGCAAATAATGATTAATGAGGATGACCAGAGGTCATTTTTGTTGTCATCTTGGTTTTGGTGGGTTTTGACCGGCTTCTTGACCACGTCCTACATTTTCCTGATGACTGAAAAGTATTATCTGAGTGATTCCTTAGGATTTATTTTGAAGGAAATAATCATGCTCCTTAAACCCACTCCTACTTTTTGTTTGTTTGTTTTGTTTTGCATCTGTTTGTTTGTTTTTTTGAGACAGAGTCTTGCTCTGCTGCCCAGGCTGGAGGGCAGTGACTCGATCTTGGCTCACTGCAACCTCTGCCTCCCAGGTTCAAGTGATTCTTGTGCCTCGGCCTCCCAAGAAGCTGGGATTACAGGCATGTACCACCATGCCTGGCTAGTTTTTGTATTTTTTTTCAGTAGAGAAGTGGTTTTGCCATGCTGTCCAGGCTGGTCTTGAACTCCTGGCCTCAAGCAACCCACCCACCTCAGCTACCAAAAGTGCTGGGATTAAAGCCACTGCGCCTGACTGAGTTTTTTACACCCCAAAATATCTTCACACATATTATATTGCCAAGTTTTCCTAACTGGAAGTGTCCAAACTCAGGTACTATCCTGTCAGCTCAGCCTACTTGTGATAACTCCAACCTGGAGTCCAGGAGTTTTCACAATGATTCAATGGTCAATTAAATTCACTTGAATTCATGGTTTATTGCAAGATTTTTCACCAACCAACAAACATGTGAATACATTTGACACACACAGGCAGTAATAAGAGAGAGAAAACTAATGATAATGAATAGCTTAGAACCTGGGCAATCTGGATTTCCCTCCAAATATCAACCAGTGATAGGAGTGGAAGTCACTGCTCTTCCCCAGGCAGAGCTTCCGTGGGCCACTGCCAATGGGGCGGAGGTCTGAGAGTTCCCATGGCAGAGCTTCTGTAGGTGTCTCGATTGTAGTCAGTTTCTTTGCTGTGTTTATGTTCCTCTGCAGAAATATCCATGGTCATTATATACTCTGCCTTTTGTCTTCACTATCTTTTCAGGTCTCAGGGGTGCCTGGCCACAGTAGGTGTTATCACATCAGTCCACTGTACATATGCTTATCACTTTGAGGGGTCAACAATTTCACTGTGGGCTGAGGTGTTGTAAATGACAACTTGTCATACATGACACCATTTTGAGAAATTTAGGATTAATAAAACATTATGTATCAGGTGCCCGTGATACTTAGTAAAAATTCTGACAGATTTTTCATATGTCTGTGCCATATATATGTGCATTCTGGACATCACTTTCTTTCTCTTTTATGTCCACATATGTAGCCCTGTTCATTAAACCTTTTTGGCAATCTCTTGAATCTTCTCTCCAGCCCAAGCACCATCATCCTAACAGAGCCACAGTTTCTCATGTGGATGTTGTGAAATCCTCTTTGGTTTCTCAACATCCACTACTGATTTCCTCTGATTGTTCTTTATACAATAGTCAAAGTAACTTTATAATAGTAGAGAGATTGTTATTATATTCTTTTTCTAGTTGAACCTCTTCCAATGACTCCTAATTGTTCTTAAGGTAGGTCCAAAATCTTTCATGTGATCCATAAGGTTCTATAGAGATTGGGACCTGCCTACCTTAGGAACCTCATCTCTTGTACTGTTCTCTTTTGAGCTATGATCTCTGCCCATCTTCCAATATTTTTCTCCTGTCTGCCTCAGGAACCTTCATACATTCTCTTTCCTCTTTGTGGAAATAGTTTTCTACACTCCTCCATCCACTTCTTCATCCAGCTAACTCATACTAATTCTTTACATTTTAACTTATATAACTAACTTTGGGGATAATTCCTTGACTCCATTTACCACCTTATGAACAGATAAGATCAATTATATACTCTCAGCACAATATACTTCATTAAGCAATCATCATTGTCATCAGTTGTGTATACATATTTTCTTCTTTAGACTTTAAACTCCAAATGAGCATGAGCCATATCTTGTTCTTTTTACTTGATACCACTGCATTCTCTATGCTTAGCATCCAGTAGATGAACAGTAAATATTTATCTTTCATTTGCTAGTGTCTCTGGAAATGCATGCATAGCCTAGTTCAATAAGGTAAATTTGAACAATGCCTCCAGTGAGTTCCTGATTATAAAATTAATATTTTGGACCACATAAAAAATTAAAATTTTTCTCTTGTTTAACATGAACAAAACTTCTCATGTTAATAGCATGTCCCTGAAAAATTATGTCTTTTTAAAAAATCTCATATGCCTGCCCAATATAAAATACATACATAGTTGGTGAATTCTTAATAATGCTTGGGAGGGCTTTCCGCTGCCTTAATTTTTTGTCTTCTTCAACATCTCTAGGGATTTGTTGATTTCATTTCATTGTTCTTTTAGTTTAATATTAACTTCTGAATTCTAAGAACCTGGTAGCAATTTCTCAAATAACTCAACTGGAAGATTCTGTAAATTATGCATCACCATGTTCTACCCAAAACTATATCTTTGCTTCTGGAACAGATTTAAGAACTTTTATCCTCTGTCATGAGGTGCATTACTTTCCAATCTGGTACATTGTCTAGAAAAGTGTTGGTGACCATGACTCATCAAGCCATGGGCTACTTTTCACCCCCAAATTATTTAGTCTTTGTCTCTGCCATGGGGCCCCACTAGTTCTGTGCCATTAAAATTCAGACTTGAGTCATCTTTACTGAATATAATATTGATGCTATGAAATGCAAACAATTTAAAAAATACATAGGTCAAATCTATGTTTATAACTTTTTCTTTCCCAGGACTAAAGTTTTAAATTTACCTGTTTACTAAATGGTAACATTTTTATAGCCTCTCATTGGGTTTGGAATATATGTATGTATGTATTGTATATATTATTTCAAATTTCAATTCTGTGGGGGTTGAGACAGGTGGGGAAGCTGCAGAAGAAAAGTTTTAAGATAATAGAGTATGAGGTTAAAGGAAAGAAGCCATCTCCATATCATAAAAGGGCAAGGTAAAGCAGTAAGTGCTAATGTAGAAGCTGCAGCAAGTTATCCAGAAGATCTAAGATAATTGATGAAGATAACTCCACTGAACAACACTTTTTTTTAAAATGCAGATGAAACAGCTTTCTATTGAAAGAAGACACCAACTAGGACTTTTGTAACTAAGAGGGGATGTCAGTGTCTGGCTTCAGAGCTACAAAAAATAGGCCGATACTCTTGTTAGGTGCTAATACATCTGATGACCTTAAATTGGAGCCAATGTTAATTTCCCATTCAAAAGAGCATGGAGCTCTTAAAAATTCTTTCTTTTTTCTTTTCTTCTATTTCTTTTTCTTTTTCTTTTTCTTTTTTTTTTTTTTTTGAGATGGAGTCTTGCTCTGTCGTCCAGGCTGGAGTACAGCGGCACCATCTC
>NW_012105764.1:208783-209174 GCF_000951045.1 Mandrillus leucophaeus | reverse complement strand
ATAAAATACCTAGAAATTCAACTTACAAGGGATCAGAAGGACCTCTTCAAGAAGAACTACAAACTACTGTTCAATGAAACAAAAGAGGACACAAATGGAAGAACATTAAATGCTCATGCATAAGAAGAATCAATATCATGAAAATGGCCATACTGCCCAAGGCAATTTATAGATTCATGCCATCCCCATCAAGCTACCAACGACTTTCTTCACAGAATTGGAAAAAACTACTTTATAGTTCATATGGAACCAAAAAAGGGTCCACATTGCCAAGAAAATCCTAAGCCAAAAGAACAAAGCTGGAGACATCATGCTACCTGACTTCAAACTATACTACAAGGCTACAGTAACCAAAACGGCATGGTACTGGTACCAAAACAGAGATATAGAC
>NW_012105764.1:198811-204165 GCF_000951045.1 Mandrillus leucophaeus | reverse complement strand
CTCGATCTCCTGACCTCGTGATCTGCCTATGTCAGCCTCCCAAAGTGCTGGGATTACAGGCATGAGCCACCGCGCCTGGCCAAAATATATATATATATTTTTCAAAACATTGTTTGTTTTGGTTGGTAGTTTTTTGTCATTAAATATAAAAGTATAGTTTTTCATAATTAATTAAAAGACATTGTTTAAAGCAAAAATAATAGCAATGTATTGTGGAGGTTTTAATATGAAGAAAAGTAAAATATTTGACTACAAAAACACATAAGATGAGAGAGATATTAATGTCATGCTATTTAAAGATTATTTTAAAGGTTATCAGACATTTATTTAGGTGGGTTTTAATAATAGCAATTATAAAAGGACTTCTACTTAAATTATTTAAACTTGAAAACATGACCCTACAAGTTAGGATTTTTTTTCCTTTTTTGACTTTTATTTTAGATTCAGGGGGTATGTGTGCAAATTTATTACCTGGGTATATTGTGTGATGCTGAGGTATGGGGTATGAATGGTCCCGTCACACAGGTAGTGAGTATAGTATCCAAAAGTTATTTTCTCAACCCTTGAACCCTCTCACTCTCCCCTTGAAGTAGTTTCCAGTGTCTGTTGTTGTCATCTTTATGTACATAAGTACCTAATGTTTAGCTCACATTTAGAAGTTAGAACACGCAGTATTTGGTTTTCTGTTCCCCCATTAATTGTTTAGGATAATGATTTCCAGCTCCATCCACGTTGCTGCAAAGGTCATGATTTTGTTCTTTTTTATAGCTGTGTAGTATTTTATAGTGTATATGTACCATATTTTCTTTAATCCAGCATCGATGGACACCTAGGTTGATTCCATGACATGGGTTTTATGGAAAGTATTATGATGAACATGTAAGTACCCATTTTTTTTTTTTTTTTTTTTTTGGTAGAATGATTCATTTTCTTTTGGATATGAACCCAGTAATGAGATTGCTTGGGTGAATGCTCTGTTTTAAGTTCTTTGAAAACATCTCCAAATTTCACGGTGATTCAGTGGCTGAAATAATTTACATTCCCACAAATAGTGTATACGTATCTCCTTTTCTCCACAGCCTCACCCACATCTGTTGTTTTTTGACTTTTTACTGATAGCCATTCTGACTACTGTAAGATGGTATCTCATTGTGGTTTTGATTTGCATTTCTCTAGTGATTAATAATTAGCATTTTTATATGCTTGTCAACTGCCTGTATGTCTTTTTTTGAGAAGTGTTTATTTATGTCTTTTGCCTATTTTGTAATACTGTTATTTGTTTTTTGCTTGTTGAATTGTTTAAGTTCCTTATAGATTCTGGATATTAGATCTTTGTTGTATGCATCATTTGTGAACATTTTCTCCCATTCTATAGGTTATCTGTTTACTCCTTTGATAGTTCCTGTTGCTGTGTGAAGTTATTTAGTTTAATTAGATCCCACTTGTCAATTTTTGTTCTTGTTGCAATTGCTTTTGAGGACTTAGTCATACGTTCTTTACCAAGGCCTGTGTCCAGAATGGTGTTTCCTAAGTTTTCTTCTAGGATTCTTACAGTTTGAGGTCTTACATTTAAATGTTTAATCCATCTTGAGTTGATTTTGTATATGATGATAGGTAGGGGTCCAGTTTCATTCTTGTGCATATGGAAAGCCAGTTATCCCAGCACCATTTATTAAATAGGAAGTCCATTCCCCCATTGCTTGATTTTGTCCACTTTGTCAAAGATGAGATGGTGGTAGGTATGCAGCTTTACTTTTGGATTTTCTATTCTGTTCCATTGGTCTGTGTGTCTATTTCTTTACCAGTACTGTGCTATTTTTGTTACTGTAGCATTATATATAGTTTGAAGTCAGGTAATGTGATGCCTCCACCTGTGTCCTTTTTGTTTAGGATTGTTTGGGCTATTTGGGTTCTTTTTTGATTGTATATGAATTTTAAAATAGTTCTTTCCAATTATGTGAAAATGGTATTGGTAATTTGATAGGAATAACACTGAAACTGTAGACTGCTTTGGGCAATATAGCCATTTTAATAATATTGATTATTCCAGTCCGTGAGCAGGGAATGTGTTTCCATTTGTTTGTGTCATCTATGATTTCCTTCAGCAGTGTTTTGTAGTTCTTCTTGTAGAAATCTTTTAGCTGTGATGGTCCATTCCAAGATGGCCAAATAGGAACAGCTCTGGTCTGCAGCTCCCAGCATGATCGACACAGAAGATGGGTGATTCCTGCATTTACAACTGAGGTACCTTGTTCATCTCATTGGGACTGGTCGGACAGTGGGTGTAGCCCACAGAGGGCTAGCCGAAGTGGGGTGGCGCATCGCCTCACCCTGGAAGTGCAAGGGGTCAGGGGATTTCCCTTTCCTAGCCAAGGGAGGCTGTGACAGACTGTACTGGGAAAATTGGGACACTGCCACCTAAACACTGCACTTTTCCAATGATCTTACTAAACGGTACACCAGGAGATTATGTCCCGTGCCTGGCTCAGCGGGTCCCACACTCACGGAGCTGTGCTCACTACTAGTCCAAGATCGAACTGTGAAGAGGCAAGTCTGGCTGGGGGAGGGACATCCACCATTGCTAAGGCTTGAGTAGGTAAACAAAGCAGCCAGGAAGCTAGAACTGGGTGGAGCCTACCACAGCTCAAGGTGGCCCGCCTGCCTCTGTAGACTCCACCTCTGGGGGCAGGGCATAGCTGAACAAAAGGCATCAGAAACTTCTTCAGACTTAAACATCCCTGTCTGACAGCTCTGAAGAGAGCACTGGTTTTCCCAGCTGGTGTTTGAGCTCTGAGAATGGACAGACTGCCTCCTCAAATGGGTCCCTGAACCCCATGTAGCCTAACTTGGAGGCACCTCCCAGTAGGGGCTGACTGACACCTCATACAGCTGGGTGCCCTACTGAGAGGAAGCTTCCAGAGGAAGGATCAGGCAGCAATATTTTCTGTTCTGCAATATTTGCTGTTCTGCAGCCTCCACTGTTGATACCCAGGCAAACAGGTTCTGGAGTAGACCTCCAGCAAACTCCAACAGACCTGCAGCTGTTAGACCTGACTGTTAGAAGGAAAACTAACAAACAGAAAGGAATAGCATCAACATCAACAAAAAGAACATCCTTACCAAAACCCCATCTGTAGGTCACCATCATCAAAGACCAAAGGTAGATAAAACCACAAAGATGCGGAGAAATCAGAGCAGAAAAGCTGAAAATTCTGAAAACCAGAGTGCCCCTTCTCCTCCAAAGGATTGCAGCTCCTTGCCAGCAACAGAGCAAAGCTGGACAAAGAATGACTTTGAGGAGCTGACAGAAGTAGGCTTCAGAAAGTCAGTAATAACAAAGTTCTCTGAGCTAAAGGAGGATGTTTGAACCCATCTCAAAGAAGCTGAAAACCTTGAAAAAGATTAGACAAATGGCTAACTCTAGAATAAAGTGTAGAGAAGACCTTAAATGACATGATGGAGCTGTAAACCATGGCACAAGAACTATGTGACACATGCACAAGTTTCAGTAGCCAATTCGATCAAGTGGAAGAAAGGGTATCAGTGATTGAAGATCAAATGAATGAAATGAAGCAAGAAGAGAATTTTGGAGAAAAGAGAGTAAAAAGAAATGAACAAAACCTCCAAGAAATATGGGACTATGTGAAAAGACCAAGCATACATTTGATTGGTGTACCAGAAAGTGATGGGGAGAATGGAACCAAGCTGGAAAACACTCTTCAGGATATTCTCCAGGAGAACTTCCCTAACCTAGCAAGGCAATCCAACATTCAAAATCAGGAAATACAGAGAACACCACAAAGATACTCTTCGAGAAGACCAACCCCAAGACACATAATTGTCAGATTCACCAAGGTTGAAATGAAGGAAAAAATGTTAAGGGCAGCCAGAGAGAAAGGTAGGGTTACTCACAAGGGGAAGCCCGTCAGACAAACAGCAGATCTCTCAGCAGAAACACTACAAGCCAGAAGAGAGTGGGGGCCAATATTCAACATTCTTAAAGAAAAGAATTTTCAACTTGGAATTTCATATCCAGCCAAACTAAGCTTCCTAAGTGAAGGAGAAATAAAATCCTTTATGGACAAGCAAAGGTTGAGAGATTTTGACACCACCAGGCCTGCCTTACAAAAGAGCTCCAGAAGGAAGCACTAAACATGGAAAGGAACAACCGGTACCAGCCACTGCAAAAACATGCCAGCTTGTAAAGACCATCAATTCTAGGAAGAAACTGCATCAACTAATGGGCAAAATAACCAACTAACATCATAATGACAGGATCAAATTCACACATAACAATATTAACCTTAAGTGTAAATGGGCTAAATGCCCCAATTGAAAGACACAGACTGGCAAATTGGATAAACAGTCCAGACCCATCAGTGTGCTGTATTCAGGAGACCCATCTCACATGCAGAGAAACACATAAGGCTCAAAATAAAGGGATGGAGGAAGATCTACCAAGCAAATGGAAAGCAAAAAAAAAGCAGGGGTTGCAATTGTAGTCTCTGATAAAACAGACTTTAAACCAACAAAGATTAAAAGAGACAAAGAAGACCATTACATAATGGTAAAGGGATCAATGCACCAAGAAGTGCTAACTATCCTGAATAAATGTGCATCCAATACATGAGCACCCAGATTCATAAAGCAAGTCCTTACAGACCTACAAAAAGACTTAGATTCCCACACAATAATAATAGGAGACTTTAACACCTCACTGTCAATATTAGACAGATCAAGACAGAAGGTTAACAAGGATATCCAGGACTTGAACTCAGCTCTGCACCAAGCAGACCTAATAGACACCTACAGAACTCTCCACCCCAAATCAACAGAATATACATTCTTCTCAGTACCACTCACACTTATTCCAAAATCGGCCACATAGTTGGGAGTAAAGCACTCCTCAGCAAATGTGAAAGAACAGAAATCACAAAAAACTGTCTCTCAGAACACAGTGGAATCAAATTAGCACTCAGCATTAAGAAACTTGCTCAAAACTGTACAACTATGTGGAAACTGAACAACCTGCTCCTGAATGACTACTGGCTAATAATGAAATGGAGGCAGAAATAAAGATGTTCTTAGAAACTAATAAGCAAAAAGACACAACTTACCAAAATCTCTGGGACACACTTAAAGCAGTGCGTAGAGGGAAATTTATAGCACTAAATGCCCACAAGAGAAAGCAGGAAAGATCTAAAAATGACACCCTAACATCACAATTAAAAGAACTAGAGAAGCCTGAGCAAACACATTCAAAGTTAGCAGAAGGCAAGAAATAACTAAGATCAGAGCAGAACTGAAGGAGATAGAGACACAAAAACCCTTCAAAAAATCAATGAATCCAGGAG
>NW_012105764.1:194937-198250 GCF_000951045.1 Mandrillus leucophaeus | reverse complement strand
GCAAATCAATAAATGTAATCCATCACATAAACAGAACCAAAGACAAAAACCACATGATTATCTCAATAGATGCAGAAAAGGCCTTTGACAAAGTTCAGCAGCCCTTCATGCTAAAATCTCTGGATAAACTAAGTGTTGATGGAACGTATCTCAAAATAATAAGAGCTATTATGACAAACCCACATCCAATATCATACTGAATGTGCAAAAACTGGAAGCATTCCCTTTGAAAAGTGGCACAAGACAGGGGATGCCCTCTCTCACCACTCCTATTCAATGTAGTGTTGGAAGTTCTGGTCAGGGCAATCAAGCAAGAGAAAAAAATAAAGGATATTCAATTAGGATATTCAAATACATTTTCTCTGGATTTTCTATTTTATGCACACAGGGATGTTCTTAATAGTCTCTGAGGATTTCTGTGGGATTGGTTGTAGTGTCACCTTTGTTGTTTCTGATTGTGCTTTTTGGGTCTCCTCCCTTGTTTTCTTTTTAAATCTAGCTAGTGGTCTATCTTGTTTATTCTTTCAGAAAGCCGACTTTTGATTTCACTGATTCTCTGTATGGATTTTTTTAGTCTCAATTTTATTCAGTTTTGCTCAGATTTTAGTTATTTCTTTTCTGCTAGCTTTGGGGTTAGTTTGTTTTTGTTTTTCTAATTCCTCTATGTGTGATGTTAGATCATTAACTTGAAGTCTTTCTAATTTTTTTGATGCAGGCATTTAGTGCTATTAACTTTCCCCTTAACACTGCTTTTGCTGCATCCTAGAGATTTTGGTATATTGTGTCTGTTTTTATTTATTTCAAATTTTTTTTGACTTCTCTCTTAATTTCATCGTTTACCCCAAAGTCCATCAGGAGCAATTTGTTTAATTTTTATATGATTGTGTGGTTTTCAGGGATCTTGATACTAATTTCTATTTTTATTCTACTGTCTTCCAATAGTATAGTTGATACATTTTAGATTTTTTTTTTAATTTATTGAGACTTGCTTTGTGGCTGAGCATGTGGTCAATCTTAGAGTATGTCCCATGTGCAAATGAGAACACTGTATATTCTATGGTTGATGGATAGAGTATCGTGTAAATGCCTATTAGGTCCAATTGGTCAAGTGTTGAATTTAAGTTCAAAATTTATTTGTTAGTTTTTTTGCCTCATTGATCTATTTAACACTGTCAGGGAGGTATTGGAGTCATCCACTATTATTCTGTAACTCTCTAAGTCTTTTCATAGGTCTAGAAGTACTTTATGAATCTGGGTGCTCCAACATTAGTTGCATATATATTTAATATAGTTAAGACCTCTCGTTCAATGGAACTCTTTATCATTATGTAAGGACCTTCTTTGTCCTTTTTTTCTTTAACCATTGTTGGTTTAAAGTCTGTTTTATCTGATATAGGAATAATGACCCCTGCTCTTTTTAATTTTCTATTTGCATGATACATCTTTCTCTAACCCTTTACTTTGAGCCTATGGGTGTCATTTCATGTGAGATGGGTCTTTTGACAACTGCAGACAGACAGGTCTTACTTTTTTAAATTCAACTTACTGCTCTGTGCCTTTTAAGTGGAGCATTTGGATCATTTACATTCAAGGTTAACTTGATATGTGAGGTTTTGATTCTGTCATTGTGTTGTTAGCTGGTTGTTTTGTAGACTTGATTGTATAGTTGCTTTATAACGTCTGTGGGCTATGTTCTTAACGGTGTTTTTGTGGCAGGAGATAGTGTTTGCAATCTATATTCAAAAACTATGCATTCAATAGAAGTCTTGTATCCAGCATCTATAAGGAACTTAAAAAATTCAATAAGCAAAACTCAACACCATTAAAAAGTGGACAAAAACATGAATAGAACTTCTCAAAAGAAGGTATACAAGTGGCCAATAAACAGTAAAAAATGTTCAACATCACTTATCAGAAAAAGGTAAATAAAAACCACAATGAGATATCATCTCACCTTAGTCAGAATTACTATTATCAAAAAGTAAAAATAATAATAATAATAATTGTTGGCAAGGTTGTGGAGAAAAGGGAAGAGTGATACACTCTTGGAGGGCATGTAAGTTAGGTCAGCTATTGTGGAAAGCAGTTTGGAGATTTTTCAGATAACTTAAAACATAACTTCTATCCGACCTAGCAATCCCATTACCAGGTATATATCTAAAGGAATATAAATCATTCTACCAAAAAGACACATGCCCTTGTGTATTCATCACAAAACTATTCACAATAGCAAAACCAAAATCAACCTAGATGCCCAACAACAGTGGACTGGATAAAGATAATGTGGTACCTATACACCATGGAATACTATACAGCCATGAAAAGTAACAAAATAATGTTCTTTGCAGCAACATGGATGCAGCTGGAAACCATTATCCTAAGTGAACTAATGCAAAAACAGAAAACCAAATACCAAATACCAGATATTCTTATTTATAAGTGGGATCTAGGCATTGGGTACACATGCACGTAAAGATTACAACAATAGACACTGGGGACTTCTAGAGCAGGTAGAGAGAGAGGGCAGCAAGGGCAGAAAAACTATCTATGTATACTATGCTCACTACCAGGGTGAAGGGATCACCAAGGTTTCAACCCTACCTCAGCATCACACAGAAAACCAATGCAACAAACCTGCATGTGTATCCCCTGAATCCAAAATAAAAGTTGCAATACATATATATATACAAACCCACACACACAAAACTATAAATATAACTATAGTTATTGATATATACACTTGTGTGTGTGTATATATATATAATAGTATGTATAAATATGCACTACCATATATAGTTATATATGTATATGTAATTACAAATGTATATTATATATAAAGATAATTGTGTATATATGTTATCCTATATCATCTTTACATATTACAATATTTTTTATATTTTCCTCTTTAGCTTATTTGGAATATATTTTAATAAATAATGTGAGGTACAACCCTAATATGTATCTTTAAACAGAATACATTCTATAATTTTTAAAATTTGTTTTTTAAATTGTCGTCCTCCAATATTTAAGACTTGTGGAGGCCAGGCACAGTGGCTCACACTTGTAATCCTAGCACTTTGGGAGGCTGAGGTGGGCAGATCACCTGAGGTCAGGAGTTTGGGACCAGCCAGGCCAAACATAGCGAAACCCCATCTCTACTAAAAACACAAAATTATCCAAGCCTGGTGGTACACACCTGTAATCCCAGATACTCGGGAGGCTGAGACAGGAGAATCAGGAGTTTGGGACCAACCAGGCCAAACATGGCGAAACCCCATCTCTACTAAAAACACAAAATTATCCAAGCCTGGTG
>NW_012105764.1:182312-194797 GCF_000951045.1 Mandrillus leucophaeus | reverse complement strand
AACTTAAAAAACAAATAAAAATATAAAAATTACATCAAAGTTGTAAAAACATGAGTTAACACAAATAACTACGTATTAAACTAAACATGATAAATTTTGTTATTATTAACAGGCCTTTACTAAATGTGAACCATTTTTGTTATCGAATAGGATTCCCTTATAAGGAAGTTACAACATTGTAAAGAAAAGTTTCTAGGAGGAAAAATAAACTTGGAAAAATATATGAATAAAAAAAAGGAAAGGAAGTATGTATGACAACATCACTTATTTACAGAATAAATATGATGTTAAAAGTTATTAATTTGCAGGCAGATGCAGTCGCTCATGCCTATAATCCCAGCATTTTGGGAGGGTGAGGCAGGTGAATTGCTTGAGCCAAGGAGTTCAAGACCAGTCTGGGCAACATAGCAAAACCCCACCTGTACAAAAACATACAAAATCAGCTGGGCGCGGTGGCATGAGCGTGTAGTCTCAGCTACTTGGGGGCTGAAGAAAGAGGGCAGCTTCAACTTGGGAGGCAGAGGCTTCAGCGAACCATGTTTGTGCCCCTGCACTCCAGTCCAGGTGACAAAGTGAGACCTTATCTCAAAGAATAAAAATAAAAAAAAGTTATCAACTTACATTGCATGTAAACAAAGCTTTTTAGACCTTGTCAACTTGATTTAGATATCTTTCAATAGCACATATTTGTATGACCCCAAATATTTATTTTATCATCCATAGGCATGTACTTGGAAAATAAATGGAGAAAATGACAGTTTTTATTTTACAGATATTTTAATAGTCTAAAATCTAGCCCTGTGAACAAAATGAGGTTGGCATTGAAGATTGTGGAACAGTCTATCAGCTCTTGAGGCTTTAAGTGTCCAGCATATGAAGAACAAGTATGCTGGAGGCAAAGCGCAGCGAGTCAGTGACTTGGCCACTAATAGATTCAAGGGAAGAGTTGGTGGCGATAGTTCATAAAAGGAATAGGAATAGGATACATTTGACAATGGAGTCTTTGCATGCTAGTTCAATACAGATGAAGTTGTCATGATTAACCAAAATTGCTCAGAGGAAAATTTCCATGTCATCTGTCTGCCTTCCTGGACCTTTTTCCTTCAGTAAAAAAAGCAATTGCTATCAGTCTACTTTTCAAAAGATACCATAGTAGCAGGGGTGGGAAATCAATTGTGATAGAAGAATTTTACCGTATGAAAGGATGCTAGGGATTATCAGTCTGTCAACCTTGTTTTATCCTTAAGGCTCAGAAAGGTTAAGTGACATGTTTTCAGGTCATACCATTAGTGGTAAAGCTGGAGCAATGGACTTCCCTTTTTATTTTCTTTTCCACACTCCCATTAAGTCATATACCCAATAAAATAAGAACCTGTTCCATATTGCTAATTACAGGCACCAGGAACCGCTTCTCCACATCTCCTCTTGCTCCTTCTATTGCATTTGCCACCTAGCGGTCAGGGTGAAATATATTTCTATTTCTCTCTCTATTCTATCTCCTCCTCCTCCTTCTCCTCCTCCTTCTCCTCCTCCTTCTCCTCTTCCTCCTCCTCCTTCTCCTCCTCCTCCTTCTCCTCCTCCTTCTCCTCCTCCTCCTCCTCCTCCTCCTCCTCCTCCTCTTCCTCTTGTTCTTCTTCCTCTTCCTCTCTCGCTCTCTCTATGTATATGTGTGTGTGTGTATATATATATATAAAATGTTTGTGTGTGTGTGTGTATATATATATAAAATGTTTGTGTGTGTGTGTATATGTTTAAGATAGCTTAAATCAGATCAAATCACTCCCTTGCTTAACACTCTCCAGTGACTTCCCATTTCACCTAGGGTATCATCCATGCACTTCTCCCTGACCTCCAAAGCCCTTCATGATCCGCTCGTTGCCTATGTCTCTAACTCATTGTGTACACTCTCTCACTTGTTTACTATGATCCAGGCACACTGAATCATTCCATCTCTCTAATATACCTGCCATCTTCCTGCCTTCATCCATGTTCATGAGTCCTTTTCTCTGCCTAAAGTAGTTTACATCCAGACCTTCACGTGGCTGGTTACTTCTTATCATCCAGGTCTCATCTCAGATGTCATTTTCTCAGACAGCCCTCTGAAGGGAGGCTTTTCTGATTACAATTTTCCCCCCAGGTACTTTCTAGCAAATTACCCTGTTTGAATATTCACAGCGTTTGCTACTATCCAGAATTACATATTTTAAAATGACATGATTATTATCTGCTTTCTGTACTAGAATGCACAATTCAGGAGGGCATGGTCTTTGTCTAACTTGTTCACTTAATTATATCTCCAGTGCCTAGAATAGTGCCTGGCACATAGTTAATTGTTGAACAATAAAGACTGGAAGGTGAAGAATGCTCTATTCACACAATGATTCACACTGAGGCCTTTAAGGTCAATGTAGCTGTGTGTAACAAGTAAGATACTTAAATTTCCTCATTTTTACAGTAATAATAATAATGACAATCATAGAGTCAGCTTATCAAATTACAGTCAGAATATCAAGTAGGATAATGCAAAGTGCTTGGCCTTGTGCCAGGCACATAGTAAGTGCTCAATGACAGCTTAAAAAAAAAAAAAAAGGGGAAGAAATAAAACTAAGTTTAAAATTTTATGTCAACTCATAAAACTGATTTCTGAGGCCTCTTATTTTTTTTCTTTGCTGTACTAGCCTAGTATTTCTTCTTAGAGAGGAAAAGGGGATTTGGAAAACAAATGTGAGAGATTAGAAAGGCAAAGAGAAATTGCATCGAAAAATCAATCTCTTTTCCCTTGTTGCCCTTGGTTTGATCTACCTCCTCTGTTTCACTTTTTTGAAGAAATTCAGGTATGAAGATAGAAAGAGGATCAGGAAGCAGAATACATTAAAATCCCACATTTTATTTACCATATGGCTAACTATGTACTCTTAGTGGAATTCTCCAACTTTATACAGTTTAGTCTACCCGCAATGGGCAATTAGCAAAATTATAAGCAATAAACTTGAACTGAAAACTAAAAGATGGTACATTTGTTAGTTCCAGATTAATGTTTGGCTATTTCTAATACACAGGATTTAAGTTTATCTAAAATTGTAGACAAGCCCTTTCCCCGCCGCCCCCCCAACCAAATAATCTTCCGTTATTTACAAACAATTGCAATTTGGAGCCCCATTGATGGGAAAACAGAAAGGGAAAGAACTGAAGTTCTTAAAACTCTGCAAAATAAACCTAAACAGTTGACTAATGAGAGGATGAAGACTCTGATAGTTAGGTTATCCCTGGCCTCTTGTTCTTTTACTCTTCTTTTCCTGGACACAAACCTGAATAACAATCAGGCTAGCAGGAATTTCTATTGCTTTAAGATTATTTCAAACTAAGATGGAAAGCTATACAAGAATATTTTCTTCATGTAATCACATAAACTGAAAATATCTAAGTTTCAGTCACTGCTTCAACTATCTATCACAACCCTAGCTGGACCATTGTTGGAGCAAGGTGAAAGGACTTTAATTGGAATAGACAGTAGGATGAGATTAGGTGGAAATGTGTGACCCCATGATTTGGAAAAATAAATCTATAGAGTTGACCTCAGCACTTCCAGATTTCAGAAACTATAAACAATATGCGGTAGACTTTTCTATTAATTCCTATTTGTCTCTTAACCAAAACATCAGTTAAATCCTTAGCTTAACATATAATCAGGAGATCTAGTTTTATCTAAGGTTAGACTTCTACTCTTGCTTTGTCTACATTCTGGTTCTCTTCTTTCTGTTCCGTGGCCTTTCTGTACCACATTTCCTTTCCTTCCTTTGCTAAGAATGTTTCAGTGAGTTCTTAGGCTGAGTGGAGAGTGGAGTCACACGCCAGGAATTGGATCCCAACTCAGTCACTTCCTTTGTACATTTTTGCTTTTCTCCCTCTAAATGGGATTTATCTGAAAAGTTCATGGGGTAAAAGTGAATATTAACTGGATTAAAAAAGGAAGCTGTTTAGTAGAGTTAGCAGCACATAGGAAGGACCATGAACATTCTAGCTATTATTATTTCCAGGAGAAGATTTGATTTAGTTTCATCTGCATTTATTCAGATTTTACTTTTATTAACCAGTGTATTCAACAGTATTCTTGAAGAGGTTATTCTCATCATTATATCTTTCCAACTGCCTCTACTAATTGCTTATTGCTCAAGAAACCGTTTCTATCATGGACGTTGGAATTTGTTTCTGACCTACAACCATTCCAGTTTATCTTTTAAATGGTACTTAAAGTTGCCTTTTGGGGAGTTCTTTCACCACCTTTTGGCAGACTTTTTCAAATAAGTGCTTTCTTCTCTCCCTCCAGCCCAATTGGGCACTCACGGAATTCTGAGAATTTGACAGAATGACTAATAAATTGAAAATGGTTGGACCTCTTCATTCCAGCTGTAGCACCTGGATGAACTTCTCAAGTAACTCCTTCCAATTTAGACTCTCTAAAAGCTACCTGCCTGTGAGCTTTCCTATTAGGTCTGGGTGCCCCCCCTATATCCATCTAATGAATTCTTTTTACTCAAGCTGGCCAGAGTAAATTACTCTTACCCAAAATGGATGAATCCTATCTGGTAGAGATCTTTTCTCTGTTTGTCAGTGATGCTCCTCTCCAATCTACAGATTCTGTGCTCTCTCAAGTATTTTGCCCTGTTGTATTCTGTGTGCTCTGGCTAGCTGCCTTTGTGTTTCCTACTGCAGGACTTGCAAAAGTATTTCATTCTACTGCATTTGGCATAAAGAATAGTTTCTTGATTAGTATCTGAGTTGAAAATGGTTTCTCAGTTGAGCAAAATTATCAAAGCTGTACTAGACTTGTTTTTAATGGCCTGCTATTTCCGCAGCCCCTTCTAAGGGAAGCTGCTGAGGCCCTTGCTCACTAATGAGTAGGTTTGTTATGGGGATGTACCACATGACCACACCATCTGGCTGATATTTATTGGACCAGGATGTGCATCTACCCCAAGGCAGCAAGTTCAGTTCCAGCAAGGCAGAAACCTATGGCTTGCATAGCCTGGCTCAAAAAAATGGGAAGAAAGCCAATCAGATTCACCTCTTAGGAATTTAGAATTGGGAAACAGTCCTGCTTAAAGCAGTTAACCTTAGGGACATGTATCAAAATGATGTATAAAGAGTTGTTATTGTGTAGAGGGGGTTGAAATAGTCACTCAGAGACATACACAAACTGAAGCTGGAAAGGATCGCTAGAGGAGAGGCAGGCAAATGAAATAGTCTAGCAGAAAAAAATGCCAGAAATGTATGAAGCTGTGATTTCTGTAGAGGAGACAGGGAGACTTTGGTTTCTGATGGTTTTCTTGGTCTAATTCTTGTGAGGCCTTGTTACAGGTAGTTAGGCATAGGCGTGGCAGGAGAGGGTTCTCCCGTCACCCACTAGAAATATCTGGTGATGGTTTGGCAATTATTGCATTGCCTATCTGAGAGTGATAATCTGGCAGAGCCAGGGAGCAGCCATTTCCTGATGGTCCACACCTTTAACACCAAACTGCTAACTGAATGCAGACCCCCGGGAGAAGAAACTTTCTGGGCATGCATATTAAGAGACAAAAATGGCGCAGTGTGATCTTCTGGGTACGCCCCACTGGAGAAAGGAAGAAAGCCTCAGGTGGGCATGTGTATAACTCCCTAGACATACTGCACATGCTCACTTCCCAAGGGTAAGGAGGACCCTGCACATGTGGGCAGCCCACCCTAAAGGAAGAATCATGGAGAAGAGGTGAGCTTATAAAACTCCTAGGATCAGGATTAAATGGGGCACTCGATCTTCTCTCTTTAACCTTCACATGCCCGCTTGGGTCTCTTCCAAGTGCACCTTCTTTTCTTTCCTGCTTTTAAGGCCTTTTAAAATAAACTTTCATTCCTGCTCTGGAACTTGCCTTGGTCTCTTTTTCTGCTTTATGCGCCTCCGTAGAATTCTTTCTTCTGAGGAGGCAAGGGCTGTAAGTTGCTATGGACTTGTAAGGATAGACTGCCTGTAACTTGGGGTAACTCGGATCTCTTCCACTGGTATGCCTGGCTATATAACACTACTGCTCTCAAATTTGGGGGATCTTTATGTATCTTTAAATATATCCTACCACCTTTTTTCTATGATTTGTGAAGCCAAATGTTTCTTGATTCAAATAGACGTTATACTTACTTCCTGTGTAACGTCAGTGAATCTATTCTTCAGTAGGAGGCCAGAATTATTTCTGCTAAACCACTCTAGTCATTGTGTCTGAACTACAACAGCATAAGAAATTTGTTATTTTAAATGAAATTATTGGTTTTGCATATGCTGTCCTTCTTCTTAGATTGCATCATCATCTGATTGTCAAACTCTTACACATTCTTGAAACCATATTTCCTCCCCATGTGTTCCATGAAGTCACTCTAGATCATTTGTAAAAGTTATCTACTCCCTCCCATTGTGATTACTACAACTTGTCTATACTAATATTCTTCATTCAGACATCTTATGAATTTCATTCAGTAAGGATTATAAAAAGTTTATGAAATTGGGATAGTTGATACTACTAACTTTTAAAATTTTTTAATAAAAAAAGATTATATATTCAAGGTATACAATGTGATGACTTGATATACAAACAATTGTATAATGATTACAACAATCAAATTAATTAAAACATCAATCACCATTCATTCTGTACCTTGGATCCCCAGAATTTGTTCATCTTATAACTGAAAGCTCTTACTCTTTGGCCAACATCTCCATATTTATTCTGCCCCCAGAGCCTGGTAACCACCATTCTTAGTTCTGCTTCTATGAGTTCAGCTTTTTAAAATTCCACATGTAAATGAGATCATGAGATATTTGTCTTTCTGTGCCTGGCTTATTTAACTTAACATAATGTCCTCCAGGTTCATTCTTGCTGTTTCAAATGGCAGGACTTCCTTCTTTTTAAAGGCTAAATGATATTCCGTTGTATATATGTATGACATTTATTTAATCAATTCATTTGTTGATAGACACCTAGGTTGATTCCATATCTTGTCTATTGTAAACACTGCTGCTATGAAGCATGGCAATACAGATATCTCCTCAACATCCTGATCTCATTTCCTTTTGTTATATTCCCAAAAGTGGAATGGTTGGATCATATTGTAGTTCTATTTTTAATTTTTTGAAGATGCTACATACTGTTTTTCATAATGGCTATACTAATTTACATTCCTATCAACTTTGTTAAAATGTTCCCTTTACTTCACATCCTTGCCAACGTTTATCGCTTGCTTTTTTGTTAATAACTATTCAAACAGGTGTGCAGTGATGTCTCATTGTGGTTTTGATTTGATTTTCTTTGATGATTCATTTTGTTGAACATTATTTCACATACTTGTCGGACATTTGTACATCTTCTTTGGAGAAATGTTTATTCAGGTTTTGCCCATTTTAAAATTGGGTTATTTATCTATTTGCTGTTGAGTTGGGTGCATTTCTTATATATTTTGGATATTAATCCCTTATCTGATATATGGTTTGCAAATAGTTTCTCCCATTCCATAGGTTTCCTTTTCATTTTGTTGATTGTTTCTTTTGCTGTTCTAAAGCTTTTTAAGCCTTTTCCCATTTTTCCTTAGAATACGTGCCAGCAGCACTTACAGCTGCATCATTTACCCCGAGATAACTTTGCCATGAAATATCTGGCTTTTATTACTATTTCACATCTCTCTAGTATATCGACTTTAGAAACAAAATACATCGCTGTATTTATAGCATTCTGCTTTTAGTAGTGGTATTTCCATTTACAAAATATAGTGAATCTCCATTGCTGAAAATGTCAAATCCTAGAAAATGCAGCATTCCTACACCTGTTGTTAACATTGTTCTCTAACAGTTGTTGGCAGAAGATTTATTTGATGAATCTGATTTTTCCAAAATAGATGATTCTGATGATTCAGACAATTCCAATGTTAGTTCTGTTTAAAAATAACCCCAAGAACAGTTTTTATATTTTATTTTCACATTGAAAATTTGTCAGATTTGCTTCAACCTCAAAGAGTGTGTTTATTTAAAATTAAGTGAAGGCTGTAAGTGAGCTATACCTATTTTTTCTAAACAGAAAAAGGATTAATTTTATGTAGTCCTGCTAGTTGATTTTTTTCTTTTGTTGCTTCTGCTTTTGGTGTTATATCAAAAAATCATTGCCAAGATCAATGTCAAGGAGATTTCTCTGTGTTTTATTCTAACAATTTTGCAGTTTCTGATCTTACATTTAAGTTTTTTATCCATTTCAAGTTAATTTTTGTTTAGGATATAAGAAGATGGTCAAATTTCATTGCTTTGCAGGTGAATAACCAGTTTTCCCAACACCATTGAAGAAACTTTCCTTTCTCCATTGTATATTCTTAGTGCTTTTGTCAGAGATTAGTTGACCATAGATGCATGGGTTTATTTCTGGACTCTGTCTTCTATTCCATTGGTTTAAATGTTTATTTTTATGCTAGTGCCACACTGTCTTGATTACTATAGCTTTGTAATGTAGTTTGAAATAAGGAAGTTTGATGCTTTGTTCTTCTTTCTCATGTTCACTTTGGGTGTTTGGGGTCTTTTGTGATTCCATCAGAATTTCAGAAGTGTTTTTTCTATTTCTGTGAAAAATGCCATTGGCATTTTGATAAGCATTGCATTGAATCTGTAAATTGCTATGGATACTAAGAACTTCCAATTTGTCTTTTTATCCTGATGTTCATGCCTTGTAAGTGGAAAACAAAATTAGTACAATTTCTTTTTGAACCTTTGTTTTTCTCCTTTCTTCTCTGTTAACTTAAAAATCTTCAATGTATGTGTGCTACACATACTGTTATGTGAGGCAGATAGACATTATTTTGTAAAAGAAGAAAATAAAAATCTTAGTTTCTCAAAACTTCTAATTGCAAGTCCAAGAGTATAATGTTGCCCTGTAATGAATGGATCCTATCTGTCAAGCCTTTAGTGATCTATACCAAGACCCACCATATTATTAGACATTGATACCTATAGTCAGTGCAGTTCAACAACTCTGTGATTCATTCAATAGATCAATAGATCTATTGTGATGTTTCAAGCTCTTCAATTTTTCCTTTTAAAAGAAAAAGTCAATTCTAATTTTCAATAAAAGTGGAACAGTTGTTTCATTCAGATGTAACTACCCCTACCCTTACTCCATTTGTAGATGCCAATTCCTTTTGATAAACATTGTCAAAATCTTTTGGAAGTTTCTTAGAATCACACTGTTACAATTGTAGAATGGCTTTTATAAACTCTAGCTACTAAGGCAGCAATTGCATGGTGGTCAGTATTATGGGATCTGAAGTCATATTTGGTTTGACTTTAGTTTTTACAGCCTAATAGTTGTTGCTTTGGCAAAGCTGTTTAATTTCCTGTATAAATGTATTTAAAATGGTGATAGTGACAGTGCCTATGTGTACAAGTTAGGGTATAGGGTAATCTTCTATATAACACAATTTTCAACTACAGTGAATTAAAAATTACAGGAATTATTTCCCACTCACATAATAGTCCAAAACTAGGGAAGTATTTAGAGAAGAAAAGTGGCTCTATGATCCTTATAACATTGCTACAACTTGTGTATTCAAAATGACTACTTCAGTTTGCATCATGTGCAGGTGGCAGAAAGGAGAAAAAGATGGGGAAATCCTATGACACTTGTTTCCCAGGAAATACCTGGGAATTGTACACACATTACATCTTCCTCATTTACAAAAGATCCCCACTTTCTTTAAGAAGGACTGAGAAATACATTCTTTAGCTGAGCAACCATCTATCCAGCTTTGAGACTGGGGAAGATAAGAATGGCCAGTAGGGTCATTTAGTTTTCTGTTGCAGTGCCTCACAAGGTTGTTGTGAGGTTTAAATCGGTCAATACAGTTATTTGCAAATGATTTAAATCTCAGAAAATTTAACATTTCATACTGTATTGATTGTTTGTTTAGACAACTTTTATTTTCCTACCAAAGAAACAGTGCACAACTTTTGGAAAGGAATTTACATGTGAATGAGAGTTTGCTCTGGTTTTCTTTGTTATACTTAACTAGAAACCTCAATTTTCTCAAGGAATATTTAATGTAATCCTAGATAGCTAGAACTCTGTACAACACACTTGGGAAACACTAGTGTGTTCTTTTCCTTGTGGGTAATAACTTTAATTGTACCAAGTTCTTCATAAAAAAGAAATTAGGTTATGTCATTTATTTTTATGTGCCTGCACAATTGAAATAGCAATTGTTCATACGTTTAACTTATTTAACTTGCTGCTAAACGTATGTGAGAAGGACAAAGCTTTTTGCTGAAGGCACTTCTTTGAAAACATTGCAGATGCATCATTGGTTATAGTGTTATTTAATTTCCTAATACTTTCTGAATACTGATCTTCAGTAACTTTCTTTAAAAATAATTAATATAATTAATATCAAATTTACTAGCAGAGAACTCTATTAATATTATAATTAAGAAAAAAACTCTTGCGGTTATATCCTCTTTTCAAGGCCTAATATAATATTTGTTATTTATATTTTCTTAAACATTTTAGAAGTTTGTGCATTTTATTAGTCTTTTTAAAGAACAAGCTCTTTCTTCCTTTTCTGGAGACAGTGTTTCAATCTGTCACCCAGGCTGGAGTGCAGTGGCACAGTCACAGCTCACTGCAGCCTTGAACTCCACCAAGTGATCTTCTCACCTTAGCTTCCCAAGTAGCTGGGACTGCAGGCACACGGCACCATGCCTGGCTAATTTAAAACATTTTTTGAAAAAGATAAGGTCTCACTATGTTGCCCAGGCTCGTCTTGAACTCCTGGGCTCAAGTGGTTCACATGCCTCAGTCTCCCAAAGTGCTAGGATTACAAGTGTGAACCACTGTTCCTGACTCCAATAAGCAGCTCCTGATTTTACTTCTAATTCTACTGTTTCTCTGCTCTATAGCTTGTTAATTTTTGTATTATTATTTTCTCCTGCTTTTAAGGTGTTTTGTTCTTATGTTCATGTTTAGTTTAATCCTGACTCTAATTTTTATTATTTCTTACTTAAAAATGAAGCAATTCATGATTATGCATCTTTTTTCTGAGTAGTACTTGAAAAATAATCCTCGTAGGTAGATAGCATTTGCACTTGGTTATTTTTAAAGTTGTTTTAATTGCTATATTGTAATATTGATTTTTTCTGTGATCCAGAATTATGATTAGGTAGGGGTATGTTTGCATGTGACTGTGTGTGTGATTGTGTTTGTGTGTGTGTCTGAGAAAAAGATAGGGAGACAAAAATGGAAAAACATTCTTTTTTAACAATTTAAACTTTGGCCAGTAAGCTCTTATTTTACTGAATTTAGTTATCTTAATTTTTTTTTTTTTTTTTTTAAGGCAACAGTGGTACAATAGTGGAGAAAGCTGTCAATGTGCCTCTTTGTTTTGGCTTTTCTGATAGCACACACATACCTACTTATTTCGCCTCCACCTTACTTTTGGGGGACATTGCTATTAGCAGTCTTGTGTCCTGGTGATTTCAGGTCTTTAAGAATATAGATAACAGTCCTTTTTCAAAAAAAAATTGAACAGTTCATCTTAGATCATTCTAAGTGACTCTTAAATTCTTCTATGGCATAATTTTCTCTACATTTTGGAAACTTTCATATCCATTCCTTTATTTTTTTGTTTCAGAAGTATTTTGCAGATTATTTCCAAAGAGCTTTACAAAAAATCCTCCTATTCTACCACCTCTTAGTAACGTGGCTTTATCAGTCTTTTTTTCTTTTTAAAGATATTTTAATTTTCAGGTTCAGGGGTACATATGCAAGTTTGTTACATAGGTAAACTCATGACTGGAGGTGGGGTTTGATGTAGAGATTATTTCATCACTGAGGTAAAGCATAGTACCCAATAGTCTTTCTTTTCCTCTGAACCTCTCCCTCTTCTCACGCTCCACCCTCAAGTATGCCCCGGTGTCTGTTTTTCACCTCTTTCTGTTCATCAAGAGATGAAATCTCTTTCCATTCCCTTTGAGTTGTGCTGATCCTGTGATCTGCTGTGTGTAATGGAGTACAACGGATATTGCTTCTGACCCTAAATCTTAAGTGGTCTTGAGGCTTCTATTTTCACCTTTGGAAAGATGTTCAGCCTAGACTATCAAATGATAAGAGCAGATTAAGACTTTCAAGTGGAGAGACACTGACAGTATTGGAGTGCCACATATGGGACCCGCCATCTTGAACCCTCCAGCTCCAGTCAAGCGACCCTAGCCAACCCTATATGAAGCAAGAGCTGAACTATCTTCTATGAGCCTTGCTTAGATTCCTGGCCTGCAGAATTGTGAGTAATAAAATGGCTGTTGTTTTAAGCCACTAAGTTTTGGAGTGGATTTTTATGTTGCAATAGATGACTACAACTGGTTTTTCTTCCCCTTGACATCACATTGTCTTTTAAGGCAGGAATCATGTCCAGTGCAATTTGTGTGTGTGTGTGTG
>NW_012105764.1:176914-182262 GCF_000951045.1 Mandrillus leucophaeus | reverse complement strand
ATGTTTGCATGTGACTGTGTGTGTGATTGTGTTTGTGTGTGTGTCTGAGAAAAAGATAGGGAGACAAAAATGGAAAAACATTCTTTTTTAACAATTTAAACTTTGGCCAGTAAGCTCTTATTTTACTGAATTTAGTTATCTTAATTTTTTTTTTTTTTTTTTTTTAAGGCAACAGTGGTACAATAGTGGAGAAAGCTGTCAATGTGCCTCTTTGTTTTGGCTTTTCTGATAGCACACACATACCTACTTATTTCGCCTCCACCTTACTTTTGGGGGACATTGTTATTAGCAGTCTTGTGTCCTGGTGATTTCAGGTCTTTAAGAATATAGATAACAGTCCTTTTTCAAAAAAAAATTGAACAGTTCATCTTAGATCATTCTAAGTGACTCTTAAATTCTTCTATGGCATAATTTTCTCTACATTTTGGAAACTTTCATATCCATTCCTTTATTTTTTTGTTTCAGAAGTATTTTGCAGATTATTTCCAAAGAGCTTTACAAAAAATCCTCCTATTCTACCACCTCTTAGTAACGTGGCTTTATCAGTCTTTTTTTCTTTTTAAAGATATTTTAATTTTCAGGTTCAGGGGTACATATGCAAGTTTGTTACATAGGTAAACTCATGACTGGAGGTGGGGTTTGATGTAGAGATTATTTCATCACTGAGGTAAAGCATAGTACCCAATAGTCTTTCTTTTCCTCTGAACCTCTCCCTCTTCTCACGCTCCACCCTCAAGTATGCCCCGGTGTCTGTTTTTCACCTCTTTCTGTTCATCAAGAGATGAAATCTCTTTCCATTCCCTTTGAGTTGTGCTGATCCTGTGATCTGCTGTGTGTAATGGAGTACAACGGATATTGCTTCTGACCCTAAATCTTAAGTGGTCTTGAGGCTTCTATTTTCACCTTTGGAAAGATGTTCAGCCTAGACTATCAAATGATAAGAGCAGATTAAGACTTTCAAGTGGAGAGACACTGACAGTATTGGAGTGCCACATATGGGACCCGCCATCTTGAACCCTCCAGCTCCAGTCAAGCGACCCTAGCCAACCCTATATGAAGCAAGAGCTGAACTATCTTCTATGAGCCTTGCTTAGATTCCTGGCCTGCAGAATTGTGAGTAATAAAATGGCTGTTGTTTTAAGCCACTAAGTTTTGGAGTGGATTTTTATGTTGCAATAGATGACTACAACTGGTTTTTCTTCCCCTTGACATCACATTGTCTTTTAAGGCAGGAATCATGTCCAGTGCAATTTGTGTGTGTGTGTGTGTGTGTGTGCATGCATGCCCATGTGCATGTGTGTTTATCTCCACAGTGCAATGTATTGGTTACATATTAGCTGTCACTGACTGAATTAATTCTGCCTCATATGTCTGGAGAAAAATTTTCAAGATTAGGCAGATAAAGTTTAGTCACTCCTAGTGTGTTTTTGAAAAGTAGCTTTCTTCTAATCTGATATTTTAATGTATGGCCTTATGCAAGTCAATGGATTGCTTGAAGCCTTGGTGCTGTTACTCAAGGTGTCTGAGGCTCTGTCTGTCCGCTAGAAATTTGGTGAAACCACCATCCTGCTATTAGCTCCATCTAGAACCACTAGTAAAACAGAATAATAGTGGGTTGGTATAAAGCAATGGCAGGAAGAAAATGTAAATTTAACCATGCCAAATTTAAAGGCAGTTCAATTTATATGTTCTGTATGGTGTACCTTGGTCTCCTATTTTAGAGTAAAATAGATAATATCAAATAAAGCAAAACAAAGAGTATAGGAGTGATAACGTGGCTCCTACAGAACTCTATATTTATTGTAACTCAGAAAAACACAAATAGAGGAAACAACTATTAAATTACAGCTAATACAAAATGTGACAATGTACTGTACAAAACCCATGGTCTTCTCTCATAAGAACAAAATGAAAACTCACTTCTCAGTGAAATATAATATTTCAAACAGATGTGTCGATGATTCAACTTTTAATTCGATTTGGTTCATTCATTCCTCCTTTCCTTCCTTCTAGTGGATGGGCTAATCCCATATAAAAGTATAGAACGGAATGATTGAAAAAACAAGTTTTTGTCGTCTTTAAGTAACAAAATTCAACATTTTGATTGGTTGGAAATGACTTTCTATCTTCCTGTCACCTCTGATGGCTACAAATGGGAAGCTGTTATTTATCTACTTTTATTTATTCCCTAAGTGCCTAAATAACAGCAGCTTGTATTGAATGACTATAGGGATTGTCTCTCTTTCAAAAGTAAATCATTCATTAGGGTGCCTTACCTTTCCAAAAAGACATATTCTCAGCTACATGGTGGCTGGCAGCCAGAGAAGCAATTTCCTTTCCTTTAATAAGGGGTTGGAAAGCATCTGATTATATCAGGAAGAGGTATTTCAGTTTTCAAGGTGAAAGAACACTTGCTTCTTTTATAGATAATGAAAGAAATAAGATACATTACTGAAAGACAGAGGGCATAGCAATTAAAAATAGCCAGGAAGGGTGAGACATAGTCTGTCCACAGGTTATCTCAATGTAAATTAGCAGACTAGGGTAACAATATCAGTTTTCTTTTTTACCACTTAGTTCAGCTTTTAAGACAGTTTTATTTCTAATATTTTCTATGCTAAATGAATAGTACAATATTTGTCACTTAGAAAGTCTTCAATTTTGTTTCCCTATCTCAGACAAATATTAAATGTTTATAATAGGATTTACAATATGAAGATAACTTACATTTAACTTATTTTACCCCATATTTTAGAATTCTGTTTAATAGAAAGAGAACATCAAGGCTTCCAGAACTAGCAGACATAAGAATAATAGCTAGTGAAATTACCTTTAATTGTTGTGAATCTGAGATAAAAGAACATACATGAAATATGTCCAAACTTTACAGGATATTGAAATCATATTTATTGTGTACCCTTTTCCACATATCCTGTATAGCAGTTCTGTCCTATAGAAATATAGTATGAACCATAAATGTGATCTGCTTATGATGTAATTTTAAATTTTCTGGTAGTCATATTTTGAAAATCAAACTGGTGATATTAGTTTAAACAATATATTTTATTTAACCCAATATATCCAAATGATATTTCAATATATCTTTATATTATGAATGAGACATTTTTTACATGTTTTTATACTGAGTCTAGATTTGTTATGTACAGATTTTACATGCAGCACACTTCAATTTGGACTAGTCACCTTTTTAGTGCCTCTATAACCAAATGGGTCCAGTGACTACCATACCAGACAACAATCCTGTTTTCTTTATTCAATTCCCTGTATTGTTTTCCCTGAAGTTTGTTTCTAAGACTATGTCTTCAACTTTTTGTCCTTCTAAAACATTTTCCCATATCTACTTTGGGAGAAGCACATAAAGCCCTCTTCCCCTGCATATGGAAGTTTTCATGAATCTTCCTTATGAATATCTTTTATTATTATTATTATTTACTTTGAGTTCTGGGATACATGTGCAGAATGTGCAGGTTTGTTACATAGGTATACCTGTGCCATGGTGGTTTGCTACACCCATCAACCCGTCATCTACATTAGGTATTTCTCCTAATGCTATCCCTCCCCTAACTCCTCACCCCACAATAGGCCATGGTGTGTGATGTTCCCCTCTCTGTGTCCATGTGTTCTTGTTGTTCAACTCCCACTTGTAAGTGAGAACATGCGGTGTTTGGTTTTCTGTTCCTGTATTAGTCTGCTGAGAATGATGGTTTCCAGCTTCAACAACGTTCCTGCAAAGGACATTAACTCATGCTTTTTTTATGGCTGCATGGTATTCCATGGTGTATATATGTCACATTTTCTTTATCCAGTCTATCATTGATGGGCATTTGGTTTGACTCCAAGTCTTTGCTATTGTGAATAGTGCTGGAATAAACATACGTGTGCATGTGTCTTTAGAGTAGAATAATTTATAATCCTTTGGGTATATACCCAGTAATGGATTTGCTGGAACAAATGGTATTTCTGGTTCTAGATGCTTGAGGAATCGCCACACTGTTTTCCACAATGGTTGAACTAATTTACACTCCCACCAACAGTGCAAAAGCGTTCCTATTTCTCCACATCCTCTCCAGCATCTGTTGTTTCCTGACTTTTTAATGATCACCATTCTAACTGGTGTGACATGATATCTCATTTTGGTTTTGATTTGCATTTCTCTAATGACCAGTGATGATGAGCTTTTTTTTCAAATGTTTGTTGGCTGCATAAATGTATTCTTTTGAGAAGTGCCTGTTCATATCCTTCACCCACTTTGTGATAGGGTTGTTTGTTTTTCTCTTGTAAATTTGTGTAAGGTCCATGTAGATTCTGGATATTAGCCCTTTTTCAGGTGGATAGATTGCAAAAGTGTTCTCCCATTCTGTAGGTTGCCTGTTCACTCTGATGATAGTTTCTTTTGCTGTACAGAAGCTCTTTAGTTTAATTAGATCCGACTTGTCAATTTTGGCTATTGTTGCAATTGCTTTTGGTGTTTTAGTCATAAAGTCTTTGCTCATGCCTATGCCCTGAATGGTATTGCCTAGATTTTCTTCTAGGGATTTTATGATTTTAGGTCTTATGTTTAAGTCTTTAATCCATCTTGAGTTAATTTTTGTGTAAGGTGTAAGGAAGGGGTCTATTTTCAGTTTTGTGCATATGGCTAGCCAGTTGTCCCAACACCATTTATTAAATAGGGAATCCTTTCCCCATTGCTTGTTTTTGTCAGGTTTGTCAAAGATCAGATGGTGGTAGATGTGTGGCATTATTTCCGAGGCCTCTGTTTTGTTCCATTGGTCTATATATCTGTTTTGGTACAAGTACCATGCTGTTTTGGTTACTGTAACCTTGTAGTATAGTTTGAATTCAGGTAGTGTGATGCCTCCAGCTTTGTTCTTTTTGCTTAGGATTGTCTTGAATGTACAGGCTCTTTTTTTGGTTCCATATGAAATTTGAAGTAGTTTTTTCTAACTCTGTGAAAAAAGTCATTGGTAGCTCGATGGGAATAGCATTGAATCTATAAATTACTTTGGGCAGTATGGCCATTTTCGTGATATTAATTCTTCCTATCCATGAGCAGGGAATGATTTTCCATTTGTTTGTGTCCTCTTTTATTTCCTTGAGCAGCGGTTTGTAGTTCTCCTTGAAGAGGTCCTTCATATCCCTTGTAAGTTGTATTCCTAGGTATTTTATTCTCTTTGGAGCAATTGTGAATGGGAGTTCACTCATGATTTGGCTCTCTGTTTGTCTATTATTGATGTATAGGAATGCTTGTGATTTTTGCACATTGATTTTGTATCCTGAGACTTTGCTGAAGTTGCTTATCAGCTTAAGGAGATTTTGGGCTGAGATGA
>NW_012105764.1:170220-172649 GCF_000951045.1 Mandrillus leucophaeus | reverse complement strand
TTTTTCCATCAAATAAATTTTGTACTAATATACAAATTAACTCTCTGATAATGAAGTAGTTTAAATGCTATAACATTGAATTATATAATCTATTACATAAGTCCAGTCTGTGAAATTTATATAACTATCAGTGATCATAGAATATTTTCAAAATATGCCATGTGGTGCCATCTCAAGTGTAGCATAGTGAGGCCCCATGGAGAATTGGAACAACATTAACCCTATTTAGTATATTGTGCACAGCAGCTCTTTTAAGCACAGTAACATTGCTATTCAACAGCATCCCATAAGAACCGTTCCTCAGAAGGTTCTTCCTCTTCTAGCCATTCCACTACACTTATAACGTGCTCTCTACTGCTTCCACTGTTACTAAAATAACTACACCTGCTTATGTTGCTTTTTTCTTAATGCTTAACATCGAGAGATAACTAGATGATATAGTCCATATCCAATACAGAACAACTTTTCTAGTTAGCGTTCTCCATACTGCCACTTAAGGAGACAGTGTCCTTTGTGTCTAATCTAGAGATGGCTGTTCATTGGTCCATTTGACTGTGATAAAGAATTCATGGTCACATAACCCAAAGCATAGAAACTTTCATGCAAAGAGCTATCTAGAATTGCTTTCTTTAGGAAATTTTTGGTTATGTTTAGGACATTTAGAACTTAATGCGTTTCTTAAGGCCAACACTGACTACTATTCAGGAACTCTTTAAAACACTAGTACTATGAAACAGATAGGATATAGGCTCTTTCCTAAAAGAGCTCACAGTCCAACATAGGAACACAAACATTTTTCTTCTTCCAAAATATAATCATACAGAGAGATAAGTGGAGGCACAATGAAGAAGTAGGTAAATTTTGTTGGAGAGTCCAGGAAAGCTTCATAGAAAAGTTGACCTTGAAGAAGAGACTTAATTGGAGATATTCCCAGCTGGGTGTAGAAATGGGGAAGGAGAGGAGAATTCAATTCCAGAACAATGATGCAATATGAATAGATGTACTGATGTATAATCTGGGAGCTGGAAGAAGGGTATTATGGTTAGAGCGTGGAATATAAATATGATACAGCAATAGATAATAGTGTCCAGATCATGGAAAACCATGTGCTAACGGGTCTGGACTTTATCTGTAAGGAGAAGCTATTGAAAGAATTGAAGCCATTGATTAAAATGTCTCCTAAATATATACAAATATTGTGTTTCAATTAAAACACAAAATAATATTTTCGTTTTAAAACAGATCACCATGATTGCAGTATATAAGAGGTATTGGAGATGCAGGAGGCCTGAGGGATGGTACTGGGAATGGGAGTGTTCCCATCGTCTGTGAAAGTGATGTTGAGATAATGCTTTGAAAAGACAGCAATGGATGGAGAGAATAGATCAGGCAAGCAAAAAGAGAAGGATTAACAATATACAGGATAGATGACTGGTGTGGATATAAGGATGAAGGAGGAGACTAGGATTAATCCCCTATTTAGCCATCTGTTTCTATCTGAATCATGATACTTTTCAAGAAAAAAAGGGAACTCAGAAGGACAGACCGATCTGGGAGAAATTCTGTGCACAATTTTAGCCATTTTAAGAACTCCAAATCAAGGATGTAGTACATGTTGGGCATATAATTCATTTAAAGGTATGGATGAAACTGTCAGAGAATGTCTGGAGAAAAGAGGAGAAAACCAAAGACAAAGTTCTTGAATTCTGCTTAAGCTTTACGAGGTAGCCAAGCAGAAAAGACTGAGGGATAGTTAGAGAGGTAGGGAGAGAACTGAGAGAGAGAAGCAAAGATGTTAACAATGACGAGGAGTGCACATAGGTCAAATGAGATATGGACTGAAAACAACCCATTAGAAAATAGTGACATTTACTGGAGCATTTACAGGGCCATGGGAAGGATCGAAACGTATTATGTCATTTGAAGAAGTAAATGTGAGAAAATGGAGATAGCAATTTCAGCCATTCTTTTGGAGACTTAATTGTGAAGGGGAGAGCTAGTCTAATGTATGTAGTAGGAATCGATGGAGATGAGATAGGGTCTGATTTTCTAGATTAATTCATTAATCTTTAAAATGAGAGAGCCATTCTGAGCACGTTTATAGCCTATAAATTAGGAGCCAAAAGCAGGAGGGATAAATTATACAGAAGGAGGATGTAACTGTTGGATCAAAATAAAAGTTAACTTTGAGGATGGCGGGGGAAAGAAGACAGCTTCCTGTAGTATTAAGGAGACATGATATGAATGGATGCAAACTCTCCTACTTAAAATCCGAACATCTTTACCATAGCAATTTCTGAGAACATTACTTGAGAAGATACGTGCAGAGCTGTTCACCACCCATAATGTAATTAATGCTAATTTATCTATTTCCTGCAAACCTTAAAATGTTCTTAGTTCTTGAATCTTGCAATTTTTTTTTTTTTTTT
>NW_012105764.1:165399-167970 GCF_000951045.1 Mandrillus leucophaeus | reverse complement strand
CTTGGTAGATCTTCATCCTTTTATTTTGAGCCTATGTGTGTCTGCATGTGAGATGGGTCTCCTGAATACAGCAAACTGATGGGTCTTGACTCTTTATCCAGTTTGCCAGTCTTTGTCTTTTAATTGGGGCATTTAACCCATTTACATTTAAGGTTAATATCATTATATGTGAATTTGATCCTGTCATTGTAATGCTAGCTGGTTGTTTTGCCCATTAGTTAATGCAGTTTCTTCATAGTGTTGATGTTCTTTACATTTGCAGTGACTCTTACTGGTTGTTCCTTTCCATGTTTAGTGCTTTCTTCAGGAGCTCTTATAAGGCAGCTTGGTGGTGACAAAATCCCTCAGCATGTGCTTGTCTGTAAGGGATTATATTTCTCCTTCGCTTATGAAGCTTAATTTGTCTGGACATGAAATTCTGGGTTGAAAATTCTTTGAGAACATTGAATATTGGCTCCCACTTTCTTCTGGCTTGTAGGGTTTCTGCCTGTTAGTCTGATAGGCTTCCCTTTGTGGGTGACCCAACCTTTCTCTCTGGCTGCCCTTAACATTTTTCTCCTTCATTTCAGCCTTGGTGAATTTGACAATTATGTGTCTTGGGGTTGCTTTTCTCGGGGAGTATCTTTGTGGTGTTCTTTGTATTTCCTGAATTTCAGTGTTGGCCTGTCTTGATAGCTTGGGGAAGTTCTCCTGGATAATATCCTTAAGAGTATTTTCCAACTTGGTTCCATTCTCCCCATCACTTTCAGGTACACCTATCAAATGTAGTTTTAGTCTTTTTACATAATATCATATTTCTTGGAGACTTTGGTTTTTTTTCCACTCTTTTTTCTCTAGCTTCATCTTAGGGGGCACCTGCCAGATGCCAGCTGGAGCTCTCCTGTATGAGGTGTCTGTCGACCCCTACGGGGAGGTGTCTCCCAGTCAGGAGGTACAGGTGTCAGTGTCCTACTTGAGAAGGCAGTCTGTCCCTTAGCAGAGTTCAAGCATTGTGCTGGGAGAAATTCCACACACTTCTAATGTGTATCCCAATTTATTTATCAAGGGAGCTATCTGACATTTTGCAACTGAAACTCTCTGAGACTTCGTTTTGGAATTTGTAAAACAATGGAACTTTGTAAAATTCCTTTTTATAGGAAATTTGTAAAACAAAGGAATGTTAGCCAGACGACCTTAGAGGTCTTATATTAATTGACTACTCTTTAACTCTAATTTTTGTATTAAAAACTTAGATTCAACGTTGTGCAAGTGGTTGCCATACTGTATATCCAGTCTTCCCATTACTCTGGGGTATTTCTATATATGCTGCATATCCTGAGTAGACACTCTTTTATCTAATATCCCACCAAATTCTTCCTTCATCATGTATCACTTATATCTAGACTCCAATCATCTCTCTAGAATTTTTGTAGGTGTTATTCCATTTTTAATGTTATGTGTCTCTTATGTTTGTTGGATTTTTGATCAACTGTATCTTTGACCACATATTTATGGATGTAGAGAAACAAGAGAAGCCTTAAGTTTATATTTGTAGGGAATATAAACTAGACACTGGGGAAGCAAGGCTCCAAGTTCAATATTGAAATATAAAATCAATCTAAAAGTGAGAAGTCAATGTTGTCCTCGTTTGGAAAACTTAAGCTGGAGCTAATGCAGAAACATAAGAGCTGGGAATTTAATATATATATTTTTTTCCATCAAATAAATTTTGTACTAATATACAAATTAACTCTCTGATAATGAAGTAGTTTAAATGCTATAACATTGAATTATATAATCTATTACATAAGTCCAGTCTGTGAAATTTATATAACTATCAGTGATCATAGAATATTTTCAAAATATGCCATGTGGTGCCATCTCAAGTGTAGCATAATGAGGCCCCATGGAGAATTGGAACAACATTAACCCTATTTAGTATATTGTGCACAGCAGCTCTTTTAAGCACAGTAACATTGCTATTCAACAGCATCCCATAAGAACCGTTCCTCAGAAGGTTCTTCCTCTTCTAGCCATTCCACTACACTTATAACGTGCTCTCTACTGCTTCCACTGTTACTAAAATAACTACACCTGCTTATGTTGCTTTTTTCTTAATGCTTAACATCGAGAGATAACTAGATGATATAGTCCATATCCAATACAGAACAACTTTTCTAGTTAGCGTTCTCCATACTGCCACTTAAGGAGACAGTGTCCTTTGTGTCTAATCTAGAGATGGCTGTTCATTGGTCCATTTGACTGTGATAAAGAATTCATGGTCACATAACCCAAAGCATAGAAACTTTCATGCAAAGAGCTATCTAGAATTGCTTTCTTTAGGAAATTTTTGGTTATGTTTAGGACATTTAGAACTTAATGCGTTTCTTAAGGCCAACACTGACTACTATTCAGGAACTCTTTAAAACACTAGTACTATGAAACAAATAGGATATAGGCTCTTTCCTAAAAGAGCTCACAGTCCAACATAGGAACGCAAACATTTTTCTTCTTCCAAAATATAATCATACAGAGAGATAAGTGGAGGCACAATGAAGAAGTAGGTAAATTTTGTTGGAGAGTCCAGGAAAG
>NW_012105764.1:127001-163419 GCF_000951045.1 Mandrillus leucophaeus | reverse complement strand
ATATAGAATTAAGTAAATGTATAATTTTTATAGAAATTTATATTCCAATATTTCCACAAGTCTTTTTATAAAAATAATATCTATTTTCCTTTTATCTACCTCTCCTCAAAAGTTTAAAAGCTTTCATCCATTGTTTTGATATTTTCCCTGTATACTTTAGTGATATAGCTGTACTTTTCTAGTTTAAGACATTATGTCTTGATGTGCTACAATGAAAAATGAATATATAACTCTTTTATATCCCTAATTTTCTTCACTTTTTTTTTTTTTTTTGATGGAGTTTTGCTCTTGTTGCCCAGGGTGCAATGGCACAATTTCGGCTCACTGCAGCCTCTGCCTCCCAGGTTCAAGCGATTCTCTTGCCTCAGCCTCCCAAGTAGCTGGGACTACAGGCATATACCACCATGTTCAGCTAAATTTTTTTTTTGTATTTTTTGGTGGACATGGGGATCCACCATGTTGCCCAGGCTGGTCTGGAACACCTGACCTAAAGTGATCTGCCCGCCTCGGCCTCCCAGAGTGCTAGGATTACAGGCATGAGCCACCACACTTGGCCAATTTCCTTCACTTTGTCCTCTCATTTACCAAATATGTTTATTTTTTGTTTGATTTTGAATTTGTTTTTACATTATTATATAATGAGAATATAAATATTTTATTCACAGATAACTCGCATAAGTTATGTTTATATTTCCTTTCTTAGATATTTTCTTTAGTTTTGTTTTTGAGTTAAAAAATTGTGTGTGTGTGTATTTTGGTTGCTCTGTTTTCTATATATCTAGCAATAACTAATCCCCAAACTCTTTGCTAAAGTGTACATGTTTTCTCAATATTTTAAACTTATTTGCATTCTTATTAATTCCATCTTCTTCATGATATCCTTCTAGGAAAGTTTTTCTTCCTGTTCTCCTCTGGACTTACTGCTTGGTCCTTTGCAGAGCTATTGTTGTTGCGTAATCTCTCTAAACTGGCATCCAAAAAATTCCATGTCTTTCATTTTCTTGGTTTACACCCTCATTTTGGTGGCAAGCCTTCTGTTATTTTCCTGAGAAAGAGTATTTGGGAGATCAATTTTGTGTTAATTTGTAAATACGAAAATGTCTTTATTCTACTCTCACATTTGATTCCCACTGTAGCTGCTATAAACGTATAGAATGGCAGTAATATTCACTGCTAATTTTGAAGTCATCATTTTATTTAGTTTTTAAAAATAATTTTGCATCTAGTGTTGTTGCTTACAAGTTTGAGCCCATTCTGATATTTTTATTTTGCAAGTTTTGTCCTGTGCTCTAAATTTTAAAGTGATATACTTATTGTAGGCCTAAAAAGATTTTTTTTCCCCCACAGTATTGGGCATTTCATGGGCTTTTCACTCTGAACTTGTTCCAGTTGGAACATTTGTTGAATAATTTCCTTGGTAATTTCCTTAACATAATTTCCTCTGTTCTTTCTGTTTTCCTATTATTCAGAGAATGAACCTTTTGGATCGATGCTCTATTTTTTCTTCATGTTAAATTTTCTACATTTAGATTTTTTATTCTAATTTATTAGATATCTCAATCATTCAAAATTTTCTAGTTTTTTATTCATTTCTGCTATTATGTTTCTGATTTCCAAAAACTTTACTGATCTGGGTCTTGATTTTTTAATATCATGGTGTTATTTTTCATTGAAGTAAGATTTCCTGTCTCTAGAGGACCAGAAGCTTAACACACAAACATATACACATGTGTAAAGTCTTCAGCTTTCAGTACTCTCTTTTATCCAAATTTGTTATTTCTGTTTGTTTGGTCTGTGTCCTTCATGTTAGAGGCTTTCCTGAAATATACTAAGATCCTTGGCCACCCATAAACACTTAAGAATGAGTCATTAAATATCTGATTAGAAGCTCTAGGATCGTCAACTGGTATGCCTCCCTGTTAGGTGATCTAACCCTGCTGTTTACTGTGAACTCCTGACTCTTAGTGTTTTTCATATGTTTTCTCTTAGTCTGGTTAGACTTCCCATTGAAGAATTATCTAACCTCCTACCAGGAGGGTCTGATGCTGGCTGCTAGTATTCTTAACGTTATGTAAGAGGAAGGATCAGAGAGCTCTCATGGTTCCCCATGTAGCTGATTAAAATTAATGTGCCCTTCCGTATGCCCTGTGTTCTCTAGTTCAGCATCCCTCTAACTCATCCTCTATGGAAGGTAAACTTCAGCCCTCTACAGAAGTTGCCTAGCTGTGGTGTAGTTAGGCATCTTATTCTCTGTTTGCAGATGTTCAACAATTCTGATAAATTTTAACCATAATTTATTTTCAGGTTTATGAATACCTGGTGCTGTTAGTTCTGGGGGATTTCTGAGTTTTGCAGTGTAAATCATTTTGCTTCTGCTTCTAGACTGTCTCCATGGCTATTTTGGGATTCACCTTTTTCAAGGCTAAGTTGCTATTTGTGTATTTGCTTGCTTTCTAGCTTCCAAATGTGTATTGCAGTTGTCGTTTCTAACATGACACTTGTATTTGTGGTTTAGTGCCTTAAAAATCCACTTTGTTATTTTAGGGAGGTGTCAGGAGGAAACAGAAGTAACTGTATGTGTTGATTCTACTGTACAATTTAGAGTACTTGGAATATGTAATTTTTGTTGCAACCTATTAAGATATGGAATTATTTAAAAACACTGATCTAAGCATGGAGGTCACAACTTTAGAATTTTTTGTAAAACTTCAAAAAATATGTTTTTAAAGGGGGATAAAATTAAATCATGAATCCTTTTAGTAACAAATAATCTACATTTGTTTTTATGTGCTTCACACATCTCTTAACCATGAAGGGATTACAGTATTCTCAGTAGATCAATTCCATACTTCTTATTAATCATTCTAACTTTTATAATGCTGGAAGTGCCAAAATATATCCTCATTGCAGCTGCATATTCACGGTCCAAAACATTCTTTCCAGTATGACTTGATTATCCTCAACTTTGTAACAACCTTCATATGTGAGGTGAGAGAGTAAAGGAATCAGTCTTGCCACCAATAAGAGTGGATTTGGAGTCTAGTGTGAATTCAGATTAGATACAGGGCACTAGTTGTGAGGAGAGTTAGTTGGAGTGAGTTGCTCATTCTATAGTGAAATACTAACAAAAAAGAGAAAAGAGCAAGCTTCGGAAACATGACTGCTGCTCATTTTCCAGAGTTTGTTTAAATATGTCATAATTTCAAAAAATAAATGCTGAGTTAAAGAAGTAGACATAATAGTAAATGTTAAAACCAAGGCAAAGAAGATGAGAAAATCTCTATCTAGTGATACAAATATGGTTCCAAACCAATATGCTCATAGAAAAGAGTAAACAACATGTAAATTAAGGTTGAAGAACTGCCTCCTTTCTTGTAAGATGCAGTTTGAGGTTTGCATAACTTGTATGTAAGAGTTAAACTAGTCCACGTCATGGAGTGGTTTTTATAGAAGACTTCTATATGGCAGAAGAAATTGAAGAAGGCAACAGAGTTCCCCTGAGGGCTAACCACCCTTATTTGAGTTAATGGGATATGTGCCCAAATAAGGGCTCACTGAAACATTAAAAGAAAAAAACAACTAAATATGAGGTTAGAGGAAAGAACCATATTTTTCAAATGGCCTTTCCGCTAATGAGCAGATTGCATTAATTTCCTTAAAAACTTTACATGAATTCTTCCCCCAAAAAAGCCCATATATTTTTATGCCACTTGTCTTTGTAGAAAGTGACATTTTATGCCACTTGTCTTTGGTTCTATTTCCAAATATATGCTCTAAAATTAGCATAGAAATTTATTAAGTGCTTCATGTCATATAAATCCACTAGATAAATTATAAAGAAAATGAAACATATATTTACAGTTAAATTCAACTCTGAATTTTAAAACCAGGAGAAAAAACAATGAAAAATATTTTAAAAAAAGGTTACACAAAAATCTAAGAAAACAGTGCAATGCAGAACGAACTATAAGAAAAAAAATCTATGCCAATTAAAAAAATCAATGGAACTCTTTTATTGTGCCTACACGTGAACTCAACTTCAAGAGACACTGAATGCATTTTAGTAAATTTGTCAAAATTTGTCCAATTGTTCAATTCCATTTGACCTAATAAGGTAAAAAGTATATCATGTTGACTGCAGTTGAGACAGAGATTTCACTTAAGTCAGTTATATGTCTATCATTCATTCATTGATTTGTTCATCCACTTTACAATTACTTAGTGTTTTGTTTTTTTTTTAATCAGCTGTGTGTTAGGACATTGAGGAGGAAAAAACACATGGTCCTCCTTAAAGAGCTCAAACTTGGAGAAGGCACATGTTCAAGAACATATAACAATAGAACTGTCATGCGATGTTTTTATAGAGGTGAGATGTTAAGTGTTGTGGTAAAAGAAACATCTGAGCTCTAGGATCGTCAACTGGTATGCCTCCCTGTTAGGTGATCTAACCCTGCTGTTTACTGTGAACTCCTGACTCTTAGTGTTTTTCATATGTTTTCTCTTAGTCTGGTTAGACTTCCCATTGAAGAATTATCTAACCTCCTACCAGGAGGGTCTGATGCTGGCTGCTAGTATTCTTAACGTTATGTAAGAGGAAGGATCAGAGAGCTCTCATGGTTCCCCATGTAGCTGATTAAAATTAATGTGCCCTTCCGTATGCCCTGTGTTCTCTAGTTCAGCATCCCTCTAACTCATCCTCTATGGAAGGTAAACTTCAGCCCTCTACAGAAGTTGCCTAGCTGTGGTGTAGTTAGGCATCTTATTCTCTGTTTGCAGATGTTCAACAATTCTGATAAATTTTAACCATAATTTATTTTCAGGTTTATGAATACCTGGTGCTGTTAGTTCTGGGGGATTTCTGAGTTTTGCAGTGTAAATCATTTTGCTTCTGCTTCTAGACTGTCTCCATGGCTATTTTGGGATTCACCTTTTTCAAGGCTAAGTTGCTATTTGTGTATTTGCTTGCTTTCTAGCTTCCAAATGTGTATTGCAGTTGTCGTTTCTAACATGACACTTGTATTTGTGGTTTAGTGCCTTAAAAATCCACTTTGTTATTTTAGGGAGGTGTCAGGAGGAAACAGAAGTAACTGTATGTGTTGATTCTACTGTACAATTTAGAGTACTTGGAATATGTAATTTTTGTTGCAACCTATTAAGATATGGAATTATTTAAAAACACTGATCTAAGCATGGAGGTCACAACTTTAGAATTTTTTGTAAAACTTCAAAAAATATGTTTTTAAAGGGGGATAAAATTAAATCATGAATCCTTTTAGTAACAAATAATCTACATTTGTTTTTATGTGCTTCACACATCTCTTAACCATGAAGGGATTACAGTATTCTCAGTAGATCAATTCCATACTTCTTATTAATCATTCTAACTTTTATAATGCTGGAAGTGCCAAAATATATCCTCATTGCAGCTGCATATTCACGGTCCAAAACATTCTTTCCAGTATGACTTGATTATCCTCAACTTTGTAACAACCTTCATATGTGAGGTGAGAGAGTAAAGGAATCAGTCTTGCCACCAATAAGAGTGGATTTGGAGTCTAGTGTGAATTCAGATTAGATACAGGGCACTAGTTGTGAGGAGAGTTAGTTGGAGTGAGTTGCTCATTCTATAGTGAAATACTAACAAAAAAGAGAAAAGAGCAAGCTTCGGAAACATGACTGCTGCTCATTTTCCAGAGTTTGTTTAAATATGTCATAATTTCAAAAAATAAATGCTGAGTTAAAGAAGTAGACATAATAGTAAATGTTAAAACCAAGGCAAAGAAGATGAGAAAATCTCTATCTAGTGATACAAATATGGTTCCAAACCAATATGCTCATAGAAAAGAGTAAACAACATGTAAATTAAGGTTGAAGAACTGCCTCCTTTCTTGTAAGATGCAGTTTGAGGTTTGCATAACTTGTATGTAAGAGTTAAACTAGTCCACGTCATGGAGTGGTTTTTATAGAAGACTTCTATATGGCAGAAGAAATTGAAGAAGGCAACAGAGTTCCCCTGAGGGCTAACCACCCTTATTTGAGTTAATGGGATATGTGCCCAAATAAGGGCTCACTGAAACATTAAAAGAAAAAAACAACTAAATATGAGGTTAGAGGAAAGAACCATATTTTTCAAATGGCCTTTCCGCTAATGAGCAGATTGCATTAATTTCCTTAAAAACTTTACATGAATTCTTCCCCCAAAAAAGCCCATATATTTTTATGCCACTTGTCTTTGTAGAAAGTGACATTTTATGCCACTTGTCTTTGGTTCTATTTCCAAATATATGCTCTAAAATTAGCATAGAAATTTATTAAGTGCTTCATGTCATATAAATCCACTAGATAAATTATAAAGAAAATGAAACATATATTTACAGTTAAATTCAACTCTGAATTTTAAAACCAGGAGAAAAAACAATGAAAAATATTTTTAAAAAAGGTTACACAAAAATCTAAGAAAACAGTGCAATGCAGAACGAACTATAAGAAAAAAAATCTATGCCAATTAAAAAAATCAATGGAACTCTTTTATTGTGCCTACACGTGAACTCAACTTCAAGAGACACTGAATGCATTTTAGTAAATTTGTCAAAATTTGTCCAATTGTTCAATTCCATTTGACCTAATAAGGTAAAAAGTATATCATGTTGACTGCAGTTGAGACAGAGATTTCACTTAAGTCAGTTATATGTCTATCATTCATTCATTGATTTGTTCATCCACTTTACAATTACTTAGTGTTTTGTTTTTTTTTTAATCAGCTGTGTGTTAGGACATTGAGGAGGAAAAAACACATGGTCCTCCTTAAAGAGCTCAAACTTGGAGAAGGCATGTTCAAGAACATATAACAATAGAACTGTCATGCGATGTTTTTATAGAGGTGAGATGTTAAGTGTTGTGGTAAAAGAAATTGAGCATTTAGGCAGACAGGAAAGTAAGCAGTAATTGTAATAAGAGAGAAAAGAATTATTTTGAGAAATATTTAAAAGTTAGAGCTATGAAGTATTTATCTTTAATTTGATTCAAAAGCAATGGAGAAAGGAACCAAGAATGGGAACCTTGGTTACTGGTTTGGTCAAACGGTAGATGTTGTTTCTATTACTAAAATAAGGAAAGAAGAAATGAAGCAGAGGGAAGTATTAGATACTTGAGCAATAAATAATAAAATAATTTACCTAAATACAAATACAAGGAGAGATTATTTGGGGAAAAGTGGTTAATTTCTCTAAAATAAATAAGACTTTTTAAAATTCAAATTCTGGAAATGTGTTACTAATACCAGTTGATCTCCACATATTCGTGTATCTACTTTCCTCATTCCCGGAATGGGGCATTATTTAAACTCAGTTTCTCTGGAATGTTGCCTTTGGCAAATAGCCTGAAGAAGTACATAGATTTAGGAAAGTCTTTGCAGATGGAAATTCTGCTTTCCCTATTTTATTACCATTAATGTTCTTCCCTTTTCTTGACCACAAAAAGGAAGAATTCAATTAGAAGACGTTTGTAGGTTTAAGCTTTGCTTATAATAACTAGATTTATTTAGTTATCACAGAACTAACAGATGTGCCTAAAAGCCACCTTATGTTTTCCAACATAATATTGTTGATCTTTTTTTTTTTTTTTTTCCTTTTTGGACCAGGGACCAGACAAATGGTGACCAGACGGTCCAGTCTAGAAAAGCATAATTGCCAACTCTGACTTCAGCAAGGGTGGAAAAACTCAGAGGAAAATGGGAATTTAGCCTCAAGATAGTAGTTTCCATGTGTGAGTGGGTTTTAAATTCTCCAAAGGAAAAAAAATAAAAAAGCAATAATAGAAAAAACTGCAAGAAAAAATTATTTGCAGGATTTAGGGTGATAAGTTTATTTTTGGGAAATCTATTTAAAATATCTATTTCCTGCATACCTATATTTGTGCTAATAGAAATAACTAAACTTGTTTTGTTTTGCAGACTTTAGAGTTTCTCATCAGTACTTTAAAAGGAGTTAACTGAGCTGACAGATTTGATTACTCAAAGTGGTCTGTCTCATTTTTTTATTTCACTTTGACATAAGACTTGGCACAAGACTGTTACAAGCTATGCTCTTTTATTGCTGCACTTCTAAGTTATAAATCTGGTTTACGTCTATGGAAAATGTAGTGTAGAATTGAAGACATGTCCAATTATCTGGGCAATTTGTTTTATGAACTTATACCAAATTAAATAGAAAGCATCGCCAGTATTTGTTCTTCCTCTGTGGGCTGCAAATCAGTTAGAAAAAAACCTTCTTGAACAGGGGCATTGAAAGTTCTGGCTTTTCAGACTGTTTCCTGAATGGGTTCTGATTAAAACAGGATCTGAAAGTCTGATTGATAGTCTCCATTTCCTTTCTTAATGTAACAAATACATTCAGAATGTTGACTCCTATGAAAAGTAGAGTTGCTGAGCTGGACTGCATTGCCTTTAGCATTTCTTCATAATAGAGGAAATGATTTGGCTAAGGGCTGGGTATGGCTGTTTTCTCAGAAAATAGTTATTGAAAAGGATTTTGTATGTCTCTCATCTATAAAAAAAAGAAATAGAAATTCAGCCTAAGATACGCAATGAAGACTTAGTATTTCATGTATATCCTTTTAGTCTTTTACAAATGGAGTGACTCATTTGATCATCTGTGTAAGTGAAGTATTAAGCATTTGGCTGCTGGTAATAAAAAAGTAGGTATGACACCAGGGATGTAATACTATGACATTATTGAAAATGATAGTGGGAAGCTCTGTGACATTTTAAAGAGGGAGACTAATGAAAGAAAAGAAGAAAGAAAAGAAAGGAAAGAAGGGAGAAGGAAGGATGGAAGGAAGAGAGGGATGGAGGGAAAAGAAAGAGAAAGAAAAGGAAAGAAGAAGAAAAGAAAGAAAGAAAAAGAAGGAAAGAAAGAGAGAGAAAAGAAAGAGAAAGGAAGGAAGGAGGGAAGGAGGGAGGGAGGAAGGAAGGGAGGAAGGAAGGAGACATTAAGCCTGTGAAAATTTAGGAAACTTCCTGGACTGAAACTAACATGTAAGTTTAAAGGAATCAGTTATGAACTGATTTGGAGTTATTACTTGGATTTGTTCCCCTTGGGAAGTAAGGCTGATTGATTCTTTTTTTCAATGACAGTCTATTTTCGTTTTATAAGTAAACTTATTTCCCTTATTTTTCTGGGAATATTATACTTATTTAAAAGTCTCATTCTGATTGTTTTATCGACACTATTACCTCACATGTAAATTGTTTTGTTGGGTGAATTTATTTCTCTTTCATTGTGTTGCTTTATTTGGTGATGTGATTCATGAGTGTGTATATTTGTATCTAAGATTACTTGTTAGAATTTCTGTTGCATTCATTTGCACAACCTGCTTGGCAGAAATGTTGGGAACTTTTACTGAGGCTTATTCTGTACTCTACTGTGTCTTTAAATTTAAGGAAACATATGTGTTTGCTTAGAGATTGTTTTTCTTGTTGTTTCCAGAGGTGGACAGCCCCCTGCAGCTGTGTGATGTCTCTAACATAAACTCCCATACTCTCCTTCCACATCCTATCTTGCTCCCCGGAAGGGGGCAGCTGCAGGGTGGTGGACTTCTCTGTTGTTCCTGGGATGTCCCCCGTGCACAGGTTCCCCTCTCAGGCCTGGAGGGTCATGGTGTAGCCCTCAGTCTTTTGGGTGGCAAATTATCACTGGTATCTCCTTTGTTACACTCTCCTTCTTTCTTTTGTTCCCATCATTGTACCATCTCAGGAATTCTCCATGGTTTCTGATATATGAAGGATTTATTATCTTATTTTTGTGTATGGTTATATGTTCGTTCACTTGAAGTATATGTTCTGTTATCTGTAAGAATTTGACATTGCTCAGGCTCATGCTTTCAAACAATCAATAGTTTTCAAAGGCTTATTTAGGCAATTGGGCTTATCTGGGAATTTTTACTGCTCTCTCAGTCCAGATTCATCATGGTAACTCACCGCCATGTGTGAATAATTCTGTGGAGAATTTTTAATTCTCCAATTAATTGTCTCTTTAGTGCAGACATTTACAGTCATGCATATCCAAAGACCTACCATAGTGGAGGATCATTATGTAATTACTTCTATTACTTTTTTAACCATAGCAATTTAGAAATCTCAAAAACACATGTATTAAATTATTAAACAAAAATTTTTTAGAAAAATATGAGGTCTCCAATTTCTTTCCATTCCTTTATAATTATTCCAGGCCTTAAGTATGACCACTTTTTCTATGAAAGGGGGCAAAAAAGATATCAACAGGAAGAAATATTTTAAAATGGAAAACTAACAAACACTTCAGCTAATGCTTAAGATAATCTATTAATTAAAAAATACTCTCTTAGGTTCAAGTCCACAGTCATCTATGACGAATTGATAATTAGGAAATAGTCTTTTGTGATAGCAGCAAAATGTAGTTGCCTGTTAAAACTAAGTTTTATTTATGGATGAGGATTCTGCTCCCCAGTGGGTGGTCAATGCTCATTTGTATCGTATATGATTATTAAAAACTGTTTCTCAGGAGAGCTATTATGGAAGCCTTAAAAAGAATGTCCTTATTCCCATGTGCGTTTTCTAACCTGTTTTTCCTTCTGCTCTTAAAGACTAACTGGATACTGTATTGAAACTTATCCTTATTGCTTCTTATTCTCCACAGAATTATTCACATCATAGTCTATTTTTATGCATTTATTATACTGATTTTCTTTTAATTTGACAGTTTCCTCATGTTTCTGTGCATTGTTTTGACAGTGAGTTACTCATCAAGATTCTACTTGAAAAAAGAAAATGATAGTTCATGTTCACATTTAAACTTAACTCATTTTAGTTTTTCTTTTTATTCCATAGTCCTATGTGCATGACAATGACAGAAACTGTAACTGACAAGATAATAGTTTAAACTTTATAAGTTGAGCTAGCTACAGAGGGCTCACTGGATACTAAAAACTGAACTGAAACCATTTTTTAAGTAGAGGAATATTTTTAAAAACCCACAAGAGATGGACAATATAATTTCTTTTAAAAAGCCAATATTTTTCATGCTTTATCAATAATGAGTTAACTTGTATACTATTTACTCTCATTCTTTCCCCATGGCATAAATGACATGAATAATAAGTATGCCATGCACTGACTTAGTAGGATTAATATTAGTTTTCCTTAACTTGCATCATGCCTCCTCCCTTTGTTGAGAAGGATGAGCTTTCTTATGATTGATAAGCTTTTTTGTTTTCACTCCTTTCTTCCTTGCCCTTTGTCTTCCCTTTCAATTTTCTTTTGTTTGTTTCAACAACTTATTTATCTTGTTTTCTGCCTCTTATCTCAAGGATGTCAGTGATAGCTTCTGACATAGTGTTGATGGTGCAATGAGATTTTCTTCTGCACACTTCTTTCCACTTTCCCTGGCCTCCTATGGCTTACACAGTTTGATAAAGAAGATTGAGTGGTTCAAACTCTTTGAACTAATATTTTAGTTTCTGGAAAAAGCCTTTGGTATGTCAGTGTTTACAAGCTTGTTAAGCGAAGGTGCCTTATAGCCTACAGAAGGTGAGGTGCGCAGCCGACAAGGACATCTTGCCTCAGGGTATTATACCAGGGGTCATCAACCAACAGTCCTGGAGCTGAACTCTGTTTTAAAGGTAGTGAAAGATGGACCTGGACAGGAAATTCCTGCCCCATTCTGAGCCCCCCTTTTCCCTCTTGGGTAGACAAGCTGAGGATGGAGGCTGGGGTTTTCTCCCAAAATCAAATCAAATCAAATAGTTTCTTAACTTTTTTTTAACCAAAAAGTCCATGTAGGAGTCCATGGAACCAAATCAAATAGTGGCTTCTCTCTTCTCCAGGATAATTAAGGGAAAAGGCTGAAAGCACAATAATTTCTTAAGTGTTAGCTCTTTGGGCACAATAGAAAATATTATTTTTAACTCCATATTTAATTTGTTGTAACTTTTGTTTTTGTGATGATCATTTATTTTTTAATATTTTAGGACTATAGTGATCATACTAAAATCCATGTCAGTATAGTAGAGAAATGTGATTTTCCTTTGTATAGATTTTTAAAGATTTTTAAAATATATGCTATCTTATTAAATTTTCATAAAATGGTTTCTACAAATATTACAGAATTTGGATGACTATAGAACATGACTACACACTAAAAATTATTCTAAATGAGGCCATTATATATTAAACATGTAGCTGGTATATTGTCATTTCTTTGAAGCATAGCTTTAAACCATAAAAGGAAACAATCATTCATACTCATAAAGGTCAATTTAAATGTGATGATGTGAACATCCCACTTTAAAGAAAACCACTATATATTTAAAACAGACAAAAATTCATTTCACACAAAGAAGTTAAATACCACTGTTTGCTTTCTTACCATTGTGGGAATATTAAATAAATAACAGTGGAAATAGAACAGGATGGAAGGCCTCTTAAGCAACCTTGACTTTATTCAGCCTGTACTATTGACATTTATGCTCGAGTAACTAAATACTAATTTTTAAAAGACCTGCTCATGTGGATGTCACATTTAATGCTTTAAAAATCTGCTTTAAAAAACCCATTCACTTACACACTAATTTCTTCCTGGAAATACAGAACTTTCGTTTGTCTGCTCAGCAGTCCTAACTTTTCTTCTGGGCCCTGTACCTTACCCCACTCCTTTGCCCTAGAGATGCCGTTTTACTACACAATAGTGGATTAGTTTCTAACTGGACAAATTACAGTATCCCACTCTTTTGGCCTCAGATCAGTTGGTCTAGTTATCGGCACATGGCCCAGATTGGTTAATGCATTCTTTCTCTAGTATTTTCTTCTTATTATATGTATTTATTGGGGCTAAAGTTTTAATATTTAGAGTGGAGCATTTGTGAGCAGATCCTAGGTGGGATGCTGGAGGTGGGAGTAGGGAGACAGAAAGAATAAGAGGGAGAGAGAATGCCAGGCAAAGAATGAAAAGGTGGATGTGAGGAGAAAGAAAGAGGAGATGTTAAGGTGACCCACAGGTGGAGATGAGAAGAGAGATGATCATCCTGATGGTATTGGAATTATTTGAATTATTGGTTTGATTTGCCTGTAACTTGGGTGCTCTGCAAGGTACTCAATATTCTTCCAGTAAAAGGGCCATCTTAAAATTTATTTGAATTGAGTATCTCTCACTGCCATAAAAATATTTTTAGTGAATGTAAATAATATCTTCATTTTTATAGATCTTATTTAGAGAGAGGTCCATTTGAATAAAGGCAAGTTTCCACATATGATCTTTGTCCAAATGCAGAGAACCTCATAAAACTATTTAATACCTATTATGACTAACTTTTAAATAAAGTAAATAGCAAAAGAAAAATTGTTGAATCTATTGAGAGATACTTAGAAGATTTTTAGGCTTTGAGACTCAGGCTTTCTTTAATGAGTTAGAAAAACAGTCAGTAAAATAAGTTTGCGTATGAGGTGTGCTTATTTGGTGTACCTTGTATAGACCTAAATAAACTCAGCGATTTTTAGTGTCTGAATAGAATCACCAAGTTGTCAAAGTGAAAATTTCCCATTGATCTACATAAATTCAGTTTAGTATTATCTATAATAAAAACTCTTATTATCTAACTCTAAGCTTATTCTCATTTTAGTACTTTCATAAGGGCCTTCTTTGTAAAAGGCAGTGTTCTCAATTCTATGTTGATATCAAGAAATAGTCCTTGACATACTGCAACTTATATTTAATGAAGGAGGTAAGTAAAATATGTCAGTATAATGCTGCATGGCATAAAGAAGGTATAGTTACTATAAGGGTTTAAGGATGCTTAGAATACAAATGAACTGAGCTTGCCTTCTTAGAGGTTATCACCATTTTTTTGGCTTTAACTACCAGACAGCAAACTGGGAAATAAAATCTACTGGGCCTAGCAAGCCATGCTTGTAATTCTACAGTTCAAGGTTTTTGTTTGCTTCCTTGTTTTTGTTTTGAGACAGAGTCTCACTCTGTTGCCCAGGCTGGAGTGCAGTGGCACATCTTAGTTCTCTGCAACCTTAACCTCCCGGATTCAGGTGATTCTGATGCCTCAGCCTCTCAAGTAACTGGGACTACAGGCACGTGCCACCACGCCTGGCTAATTTTTGTTTTTTTAGTGGAGTCGGGGATTCACCATGTTGACCAGGCTGCTCTTGAACGCGTGACCTCAGATGATCTGTCTGCCTTGGCCTCCCAAAGTGCTGGGATTACAGGCATAAGTCACCACACCCGGCTTTGTTTTTGTTTTTAAGGATAATGGCTATGCATCATGTTTTGTGAAGTTTGCAAATCAGGGCCTCTTTAAGACAGGCAGAGGACCACAAATATTGGCAAAATGGCCAGTCTTCCAAAAGAACCCCTATAAGTACCTACTGGATGTTGATGATGCCACTCCAGGCACTCAAAATCATGCCCCAGTTGCCTTGACTTATTTCTCTATTAAATGCCACAGCTCTGTCTCTGATTGCCACTGGAGCTCTGCTTTGCTATTTTGCTTGCTCACTTTTGCTCTGATTTGGCTTTTCTTCTGTTGACCTTTGTTCATGGCTTCTGGGCGATGACACACTCCATTCCCCCTCTGCTTCTAACATTGATTTACACGCAGCTTTGGCATCCCTGATCTTCTCTTTTCAGGGCTTGAGTCTCAAATTGCAATTTGCAATTCAGTTGTCTCTTACTTTGAAAAATGTAAATTCATTTTTAGAAATTTAAATGTATTTTATTTAAATTTGTTTACATTACTTTCAGGAATCTATAGCTGGTTTACAGATTATAAGGAATAATTGGAAGGTTTTCAATAGATTGGGGAGGGTCATGGTAAGAATATTGACAATGTCAAGGATAGAACAGAAAGCTAGGGAGAGTTTAAGAGAGAAACCACTTGAAAGTAAGGTGATAATATTTCACATTTGCCTGTCTGTTTCTCGCAATATAGACTTTTTTTAAAGAGTTCTTAATTGTTCAGTTAGCAAATAGCTGACAAATAACTGATGGCAAAAAATTATTTCAATAAATAAATAATAAATAAAACAGTGCAAGTTTTAACCAAGGTTGCTGCATGACGAAGGGAGCATTGTAATCATTTGACTTCTCTTTGGAGGACAGAGGAAAGGAAGAAGCTCAGATCCTCCCTCAGACTTTAAGTTAGCAATTCTGAGTGGTTGGTGCATTATAGACAAAGCAGGGGACATCAAGGAGATAGCAGATTCTGAAGGTGTGGGTGATGACTTTGGTTTTTGTCCTATTTAATTTTTGGTACATGTAGGACATCCAAAAGGTGTTGTGTAGTAAAGAGTTAGATATTTGGATCTGGAACTTGGGACAGAGATTGAACCTGGAGATCTGGCATAGATAATAGAATTCTTAGAGGTACAGGACCTCTTATTTAAGGAGTGAACTACAAGAATATGCTATAGGGGAGATGGAAAAGTAGTAATTCAAGAACTAGAAAGGCAAACAAAAGAATAATGCCATGGAAATTTAAAGAAGAAAAATTATTACATGCTATAGGAGATAGTATAAGTAGACTTCGTGCAGTAGCCCTATGATTTGACCGATTCATATGAGAGATTCAGAACAAGGTGATTTACATAGTGCATTGGTAGAGAATCTTCACCACACTGGTACTGCCCTGTGATGCAAACCCACCTCTGCATAGGGTTGACCGCAGAGGTCCTGAAGGCAGGACACACGGCATGCTGTGTTAAGAGCTTTCCTCTGTCTGTGCATTTAGAGTGCTTGCTTCTGTCTTCTGCTGTGATCTCAATGAAACTTTCACATGTCCCTTTCTCGAGAAAGCATTTGCTTTCTATATTTGAGAAGACGGTCTTTGCTTGAAGTTGAATAACTTAACTTTTGAGTCCTCAAAATAATATATTTAGGTAAACATTTAACCCAACATTCCCACTTTAACTCATAGTTACTTGTTTTGTAAATAGTATTTGAACATAGTTTGTAAGCACAATATTTTGCACATAACTTGTATCCACCCAGAAAATGTCAAATGTGTGAAAAGTGTAGCTATTGACATCTGTGTTTATTGGTCTGTTAATGTTGCTCTTATGAGGCTGATTGCAATGAATGTTTTTACAATATGCATGTGGGCAAGATCACTATTCAGTCTTATATATTTCCAACAAATCATTTTTGATCATTTTAAAGTGGATTCAGTCTTTGAGGTGAGAGTGACAATTAAAGGAAGTGAAAAATAATGAGTTCAATGAGTAAAACATTCAATTCTAATATCTCTTGCTTTTGGTAATTTTAATGAGAGTTTTCTTACTGTTTTTTGTGCTTTTTAGTTTTTGACTATGGAAAACTGAGTCCACTTGGAGTTGGGCCATTGGCCTATTTTGTGTTTCCAGTGTTTGCAAATTGGAACATATATTAAGTTTCATAGTTCATAAGCCAAAAGTCTATTAAAACCCCCTATTTACTCTTTTCTAATGGAAAAATGGAGTGATCTCCAACAGAGAGGGACTCCCTCTTCTGTGGGCTTGCCTGCAGAACAGGAGACTATTTATATGTGAGCTCACAATCATTGTGCCAAAAGGGTTTTGTGTTTCGATGTATCCTATTAATCATTGTGTTCTTTTGTTAAGATTTTTATTTTGTGTTTCACGGAATATAAATCTGGCTTATTGCCTTTAAATATTCATGCGGAATCATATATTATCTTAAACAGTTCATATTTTCGTTGGCATCATTCTTAGAGTGGAATTAAGTGCTTCCATAATTTATAAGCAAACCAACTGAGTTTATGAATATAAAATGGAACCAGTCAAGTCACTAGAGTAAAGATGCATAAGTCAAGTTCTTCTGGAAATGAATGTTATTTACTAGTAGTTGAGAACTGTATCCTTATACTGGAACAAAATAGATTCCGTCTATGAAAGTCATAAAGTAATTCAATCAAATTATCAAGCAATTTTATTTTTGCTGTTGTTTCTACTGTGCTGAAGGGAACCAAATCTGGAATACAGTTGTTATCAACTGAATGTGTGTGTCCCCCCAAAATTCATATGTTAAGCCCTAACCCCCAATATGATGGTATTTGACGATGGGGCTCTAGGGGAGGTAATGAGGTTACATTAGGTCATGAGAATAAGACCTTCAGGATGGGATTAGTGGTTTCATAAGAAGAAGGAGAGAGAAAGCTAACATGTGAGGGCATAGTGAGAAGACAGCAGGCAGTGTGCAAGCCAGGCAGAGAGCCCTCACCCAAAATTGAGCTTGTCAGCAACTTGGCCTTGGACTTCGCAGCCTCCAGACCTGTGAGAAAACAAAAAATTATTAGTTCAAGCAGACTAAGACAACTATGGTAATCTCTTAGCTGTTTCATTGTTACTTTATTTTCAAAATTTTTTAGCACCCTTCATATATCAAATGCAGACAAATTGATAAACAAAATGTTCAACGTTGTTAGGTATTGCACGGGATATTAACAGAGTACTGTGGTAGAGAAATAGAAGAATGATCAGGGATAACTTCATGTTGAATATGTCAAGGATCAGGTAGTGTAGTTAATGTTGTGAAAAGTAAGCGGGAGGGAGTGTTTCGGGAAGAGGGAACAGCCGTCTCACTGACCCTGCGTGTATCCTAGAATTACTCTTTGTGTATTCTAAATAGTAAATAGAAGCAATGGAAAGGAATAGACAAAGTTGACATTTGCTTGGAATTTGGCTGGGAATGGAGAGAGACTGAAAATATGGAATTTCACTAGGCATGTATGGAAATTCTTTAAAGGAAAATAATGGTGAGGTATTTGAAATTGGAACAATTGTCGAAAATGTAGCTTCTCGGCAATACAATCTATATTGTTAGTTTCTATTCTTACTGTGACTCTGTTCCCTACTTTCGTGATGCAAAACAACTTGATATGTGTCTCTGAGTTCTGTAGGATCCATTTTACTGTAGTAAATGCCTCTATACAAGTAGACATTAGAAACTATGAATGGAATTGGGAAGTCAGTATAGATTTGCTAGAGTGCAGTGTTTTATTTCTATTGCATAAGTTAAAGTTTAACCTTTGGTGCCAGATTTCTGCACTGATTTCCTGGCCGAGGCTCTGTAAATGTGGTTGGCACCATCTCGAGTGGCTCAGGTAGCCAGGAAGTGAGATTATGTTTACCATTTTCATAAATCCTCATGGAATAAATATAGGCTCCTGTCACCCTTTCTTTTGCCACCCACTATAGTCTTTAGCAGGAAGGAAGTATCATTTTCATCTCTCACTACAATGAAAGCTCTGAGAATCTGGTTACAGTTTCTCTTAGCAAATGGAATCCCAAAAGTGTCTGCATGTAGCTAAAATGCACATGTATTCCCCTCTCAGGGATTTTTTTTCAGACCATGGTTGAAAAATATCTGCTCTTTAAATTATTCCATTGCTTTACAGAGGAAGTATTAATTACATGACTGTAAGCATAGATCAGGCTGGGATGTAATTACAGGGCTTACTTTGTCTCTGTTGTCCAACAGAATTAGGCAGGAAGCATTCGTGATGCCAGCAATTTAAGGTGTTTTGGAGCCCATTATGTTTCTGGTTCTCTCAAGAACCTAAGCATGGATCAAATGACATTTCTGTTGCCCAGTTGTCTGGAAAAAGAACAAAGCAAATGACCAAAAATACATTTTTACAAGTTTTATGTTTGTACATTGCTAGAAAATGTTACATACAACCTTAAAAATATAGTCTTTTGTAGCATCACTCAGGTTATCTAATTTTTCTCTAATTTGTAATAGTGAGTCTATTATTAGCTTTACATTTCGTTATCATATTAAACAATGTAGTTGAGGAGATAAATATGTGGTTGTATTATATAGTTTTATATCTTTTAAACAATATTTATATATAGGATTGTTCTTAAATGCCTAATATCAAATTAGAAAATTAGAATCACCACAAAACTTTCTAAAACCACCCTTTTATCTCATTCACTTTTATATTTTATTTCCTATGTTGTGATTTTTTCATCATTCTTATAAAATTGAAATCTATTTAAGTTTTTACTTAGCAGTTCCCTTACTCTCAGCTTTTAAGCTCTCTTCTAATTAGTTAAAGATGCTTTTTTACTTTTCTACTATTTTCAGTCACTTGGGGCTGTACATCTTCGGAAAATTCTCCTCATAGTTACAGATTCTTCTCCCCGTCTTCTCTCATTCCAAATATTTTTCTTCACATGTTTCTTGTCACTCTTGGACAATCTGCACAACATCCCTACTTGTTCCTCAGACCACAGCATTATTTGGTCTTCCTGCAGTCTATCCCAATCATACTTTGAGTGCATGTTCTTCTAGAAGCTCATATACGTAGAATCACTGTTAGACCTAGTTGCCTAACCCTCACTTTGTTAACTGTTTTTGCAGTCACTGTATCTATTTCCTGTTCAAAGTTTCATTTTTCATATTTTTGTTCCCTTCCTTTGAAAACAGGATGACAATTTCTATCATAAATCAGAGTGGAGAAATGAACTTCCACGGCAGCATTTACCTTCTTTCTCCCTCTCCCAACTCCCATTACCCCCTCTACCTTAAAACATCGTATTAATAAAGGTCATCACTCTCAAGACACAAACTTGAATTTTGACTATCATCTTCATTGTTTGCTATGAGAGTAACACTAAATCTGATGGGTTATCTCATTTCAGAAGGAAATGAACAAATCATATTTAAGGTATTGCAATAGTTGAGAGCTAGTAAAATTTAGATACTGACAAACAAAACAAAAATATGTAATGAGAAGACCTTGTGTTCCAAAAGGCTCCCATAGTGCAGCACGAGGAATAGTGACATAAATTCAAGAGGCCTGGGTGTGACTCTTGGCTCTGCCCCTTACTTGTGTGATATTGCTGGGCACTTTTAAGTCTCAGTTGTCTCACATAAATAGGAAAATGTTATCCCTCTCAAAGAGGTCTCATGTTAAAATCAAATGGGATTACCGATATGAAAGTAGTTATTTTTATTATCTTTTATTATCTTCTGTCTTTTTATTCTGTCTTCTATTCTTTTCTTTTATTTCATTTTTGAGACAGAGTCTCACTCTGTCACCCAGGCTGGAGTGCAGTGGCGCAATCTTGGCTCACTGCTAGTCAGTGCTCATTTTCATTTTTGGCTCTTTGTTAATCTACAGTCAGGCAGATCTGTGTTTGTATCTCAGCTCTTCTGCTCCCTAGTGGTAAGATGCTAAACTTCTTTAGGTCTCAGCTTCCTCATCTGTAAATTGGGAATAATAATGGTATGAGATACTAAATAAAGCACTTGGCACAACAACTGGAACATAATCTGTTAAATATTCATTCAGTATTGGTGATCATGAAAACAACCATCATTTGACTACTACTAGTCAACATATCCACTACAAAACCTCATAATGTCAGTCAGGAATATAGTGTTGCACCTATTTTCTTGTCTTTAAATATTTGTACACCAAAGTGTTCTAACATCACTTATGCATGCAACCAATCTGACTTTATAAAGTTGGTGTATTTTCCAAAGTAGTTGAAATTAGAGATGTTGGATTTTATTTAAAGACATGGAAATATTCGTATATTTTATATTTAGTTTTCTCAATATAATATTTGTGAATATTTGTGATAAAGATACTTTATCACATGTGAGTATTTGTAATAAAGATACTATATTAATGCCAATGATTGTTGCTAAATCAGTAAAGAGGAAATTTGTATTGGAAAGATCAGTGAGCTTCATAACACAAATCTTGATTTTGTAAACCATTTCTTCCAGTGCCCCTTAGAATGACTATGTACGCTCTTGAATCTAAATTTTGATATTTAAAATTTCTATGATCCCTGCCTCCTTGCATTTATCTTCTCAAACCACAGAAAATAGATACAGTTTTATGTAGAAAAAGGTATCTGTGCAATGGTTTTAATATTGCCCTCAAAGAATATACAAATATGTGACAGTGGTGAGGTAACAGTTATTATTCAGATGTCACTGTACATAAAGTATTTGAGTTTAGTTAAGTGGCATGGGGGATAATTAATGATATATCTTAATTATAGATTTTTAAAAGGATTGAAGCATTAGACTTTTTATTTCAATTTTATTTCAGAAAATTGAATAATAATTATTATTATTATTTTGATATGGAGTCTCGCTCTGTCACCCAGACTGGAGTGCAGTCGCATAATCTCGGCTCACTGCAAGCTCTGCCTCTCGGGGTTCATGCCATTCTCCTGCTTCAGCCTCCTGAGTAGCTGGGACTACAGGCACCTGCCACCACGCCCAGCTAATTTTTTTTTTTAATTTTTTTAATTTTTTTTTTAGCAGAGATGGGGTTTCACCGTGTTAGCCAGGATGGTCTCTATCTCCTGACGTTGTGATTCACCCGCCTTGGCCTCCCAAAGTGCTGGGATTACAGGCATGAACCACCGCGCCTGGACAGATAATTGAATTCTTAAATATGCTTTTGGCAGAAGTTACAAATACATTTTTATAACTAGGTAATACTTTTTTTTTTTTTTTTTTAGATGGAGTTTCACTCCTGTTGCCCAGGCTGGAGTGCAATGGTGCATTCTTGGCTCACTGAAACCTCTGCCTCCTGGGTTCAAGCGATTCTCCTTCTTCAGCCTCCTGAGTAGCTGGGATTACAGGCACCCGCCACCATGCCTGGCTAATTTTTTTTATTTTTTATTTTTCGTAGAGATGGGGTTTCACCATGTTGGCCAGGTTGGTCTTGAACTGAGGTCACCAGGTTGACCTCACATGATCCACCTGCCTCAGCCTCCTGAAGTGCTGGGATTACAGGCATGAGCCACTGCACCCAGCCAATGATTTCTTAATAAGTATATGCATTGCTATGTGCATACATCTTTCTCCAATTCTTGAATATATTTAATTTACTTTCAATTATAATTTCTTAATATTATTAACTTGCTTAGTATATTCATTTTGCAAAAGGCACAGAAATATCTGTTGTGGAAGTGATGGCTATTTATTTCCCAAAAATCAGTATTCTCTCTTTCAAGTGGAGAGGTATCACTGAAAAATACCTGCCTAGTATCCCAGTGGGAATCTTTCCCAGCCCCACTTGTAGTTAAGTACAGCTGTATTGTAATCGATGAAAGGAGAGAAAAATGAGCTCCTCTTCCAGGCTTGCCCGTAAGGCCCTTCCATGAGGCACTCCTTTTGCCTTTTTCCTCTTCTGGATGATTAGATTAGGGAACACCCCTCCGAGGACCTTAGAAGCCTTAGAAGCTGGGTTCCTGACTGATATGTGGGTAGATTCTTCCGCTGAACTGCACTTGTACCGTCTGCATTGGAGAGCGAAGTTAAAAGAGTAAAATTAAATTCTAATTAGGATAAACCTTTTAATAGTAGCAGTTATTACAGCAACTTATATTACTCTAGTATATTTTCTCAACTATGTCTTGACTAGTTACAAATAATAGAATCCAAAGATATAATATTTTACTGTTGATAGCTGTTAAACAATATTTTAGCCTTAACATACCATAGTAGCCTTTAATTTAACATACAGGTAGTCTCACTTCAATTATCAGAAACCTGTATTTATAGATTTAAAAAATTATTTCTTAATATCAACTTTTAACCCTTTTCACATTCTGTTTAATTTTATATATCCTTAAGTGATATCTCAAAGCTCTTACACATCTCTGTACCACACAAAATTAAAGAATTGCCACTTCTCTTCGCCCAATAAATAAAACTCTCTAAATCTTGAACTCTCAGAAAAGAGGTCCCAGAATGATAACGTAACACTATTCTCCTGACTATAGTCCATGTCTTTTTGGTGGTTTGTGTTTCCTCAGAATCAAATGCTGAGACAAATATTCAAGTTTAAGTTACTTATTTGACAATTAATTTCAGAAAATGCCAGTAGGGGAACGGGAAAGTGTAGTAGAAAAGGAAAGGCAACCAATAACAAACTCATTAGTAAGCAGGTTGCTACTGAAAATAGTTAGATTTTGTTCTCGCAGAGGAAATCTGGGTGTGCTTCAAAAATACCCCCTAGGTGGGGAGAGCAAGCTGGGACATTCACACAACAGACTCCCTTAGTCATTGGTTGAGGAATATTCTCAAGACGTGGTAATTCTTAGACATTCTAGGATTCAGTGGCTTTGGTAGCCAGAGAAAAACACATAGGCAACAAAATGCAGGTGTAGCCAGTTGGAAATCCAAAGAACAGGCATTAAAGTAAGTGTGAGGGGGTTTGAGTGGGGCACCAACAGTGATAATTTCCCACTTTAAAATCTTATTCCAAGAGCAGCCAAGTATACAAATGGAAACTCGAAAATGGCGAAGTTTAGTCACCATGTTATTTTACAGTGATATGCACTCATCTTTTTTAGCCTAATTTTGGTATTTTTACTGCAATAAGATCATAATTTGTATTTCTTCTGTGTGTCTCTTTCTTCTTGTTTCTTATTCTTGTGGTATATACTACCTTATTTGGTCTCCTGGGCATCTGGTTTTCTATTAAAACAAACAAAACATCTTTTAGTTTTGTTCGGTGATTTTATATCAGTTCATTTACCATCATCTTGATTCGGGCAGTTACATTAATTTGGTTTTCCTAAAAGAATGATGGAGTCTAAATTTAGATCCTAAAGAGGAAGAAGGGAATGTAGAAATTATGTTGTGCCTCTGATTCTTCTGGTCAGTGCAGATATTGCAAATGGATTATATGATTGCCTTCGAGACTCTCTTCACCCTGAGCTTCAAGCACACTGTTGTCAGTTTTGCAAACGTTCACATTCTTTGCCCATCGTTTGTACTTCTTTACAATTAAAACCATAATTTTTAATCAGTTAAATAGCCTACCTTCTCTTCATCCATCTCTGCACTACTGAAGGCTTCTTCAGAAATTCATACACCCAGCAGATGACCACTTTTACCATTTATTTCCCCAAACTTCATTTGGATGCCATAATGGTTTTGGGGAATGCTTGGGTACCTCCCTAGTGAGCACTGTTGTTAATTCTCCACAGAGACGCACAGTTTTTATCATAACCTTTCTATTGCAAGTGTCAGAAAAGCAATTTGAATCTGCTTAAGCAAAAATCTATAAAAGGAATATATTAAAATTTTTCTGGGATGTCTCATGAATCGAAGGATGGGAAGAGGACTGATCCTCAGTAACAACTGGAACCAGGAGACTAAATTCCACCTTCCTCCACTTTGTGTTTATTATTTTCTTTAGGAATCTATTTCAAACTTTAGTTTTTTCTGTGCAGATCGTGTCTGCTCTGTGTTCCATATGGGAGGGAACACATGGGAACCACAATGGAAGGACAGTAAGACCTGGCACTTGGGTTTCCATCCTGAAACCCGGGTTACTGGAGAGAGACTGACTTCTACAGCACAGGTCCAGAAATTCTAGTGAACACTCTCATTGGTTACCCTTGAGTCCAGTGCTCAGTTCTGGGCTAATCAACTGTGGCCAAGCAGGCTATTTAGGGCAATAGTTGGGCAGTTCCAACAGAATGATTTGGACTGAAGAAGTTGTATCAAGGAGCACGGACTGAACAGCTAGTGGAATTACGAGAGTGGTGGACAATACTACCAAAAATAATTGAGGCATTACCCTTTTCTACTTTCTTAAAATTATAATCTAAGCATCCGTCCATTTTTCTCAAAAAAAGGCCTTATCTACTATTTCATGAAAATGAATGAACATGTGCCTACAGCTGCATTTATTATTTCTCTTTCCAGTCCATCTTTTTGTAATAAAATAGTTGGACTTAATTCCTAAGCTGAATTTCTAGGCCCTTATTATTTATAATCTGCCATATTCTTTTTGAACTGGTGTCTGCAGCTCTCAGCTTTATTGTCCTTGGTTCAGCCTATAACCTGCCACTGAATTAACCTTCTGAATTAACAGTTATCTCCATAGCACTGTCTTATGAAGACACCTTCTTGGGGTCATTATTTCAATTAAGTAAGGCAAAAAAAAAAAAATCTGCTTGGCTTTTAGGGCTCTCTAGTCCAAAATGTGCTACAACCTACTTCCCAAGCTCTTATTTTTCCCCCATATGTGAATGTCATACTTCAGATGCTTCCATTTATTCATTTAACAGACCCTGAGTTCTCCTAGTTTGGTACCTTTCTCCTTCTGTTGCCAATATCTGTAATTCCATTTTTACATTTTGAAATCTCCTTCACCTTTCAAGACTCATAAATAACCAGGTCTTTGCAAATGTTTTTCTTCATCTCTCTATTGAAATAATTTCATCTTTGTACAAAGGTTTATAGTCTGTCTCATATTGTGATCACTGGGGTATTTATGCTAATCCATCTATGAATCTAATTTTTTAACCAGACATTACATAGAACCTCTTTATCTTAAAAAATTACACTTACTTGGAATAGAGTTACATAGCCATTTTTTCTTTTCTTTTTTTTTTTCCTCTTTTGAGACAGTCTCCCTCTGTTGCCCAGGCTGGAACGTAGTGGCATGATCACAGCAACCTCTGCCTCACAGGTTCAAGCAATTCTCGTGCCTCAGCCTCCCAAGTAGCTGGGATTACAGGCATGTGCCATGACTCCTGGCTAACTGGCCTCAAGCAGTCCCCACCTTGGCCTCCCAAACTGGTGGGATTACAGGTGTGAGCCCCCATGCCCAGCAAGTTACATAGGCTTTATGTAATCTAATGGGAAATAGTTTTTCTCCTGTAGAATCCACTTGCAAACAATACTTGCCACAAATGGGGGCTTTATTAAAGCTTACATATCAGCTTTAGTTGGGGGTTTTATGGGAAATTCACACAGCTTTTGTGGACTCCAGAGGTAGTAATGTTACCATAGAACCTTTTGTCTATCTTGTGGACTCTTCGCTTCAATATCAGTTCTTTTCTCATCCTTTTGTTCTTTTACAGGCACAAAACAGCAACATCACCTACCCTTCCCATTGCCTTCTTTAGAGTAAGTTCTTTCTTCTGAAGCCTTGACACAGGCTGACATTCTTCTTATACATTTTACTGAATTGCAGGCAGGAGCTTGGTCTTTCTCATCCTTGTATCTTCTTCAGCTTCAGCAATTGTACTTCATCCACACTTGAATTGTCAAGTGGCCTGGAGCTACCATTGCTTCAACACATATGAGTAATACACAAAACTAGAGAAACAAAGCTAGAGAACTATGGAGCACATTGTACTTTTAGCTCCGTGTTTTATACTTGTATGTATTTGGCAATTATGAATGTACCCCTCTATGAATTTACACCAGCACATTCTTTTCTCTGTGAGGTAGAGAAAAGTGAAAGAGGATTAGAGGTGATATAAATTAGATCAATAGCTGGTATAGAGAAATATACTAGGGGAATACATTCATATTCATAAGTAATTTTATTATCTCATTTTCTGGTTTCACATACTTATAGTTAAATGTCTTCACTGTGAAGACAATATCCGGGTCTTGAAATAATTTTCATGAATTCTCTTATTTTCTCAAGTGGGAGAAGAATTCTTTATGATGTCAAAATTAGAAAATGGTTCCAATGGTTAGGATTACAAAACTCATCCATGTCCTAATTAAGAACATTGGTCTGTTATGACTGAATTAATTTCAGCATGAATGTGGCTTTCAGAATAATCTATTGGAGGGAATCTTAAGTTTCTAATACTTTAATATTATTTACATTTTACCCATAGAAAACTATTTAAAATAAAATCATTTGAAAAAATAGAAATTGACAAAATATTAACCTAAAGCATTGAATGTAGAATTTTCTCCTTTATCACTCCAAATTTCAAAGGATTACATGAAATAGTTGTTGGAAAAAGTTATTAAATAGTATCCCTCTGATTATAATAGATATACATATTTTACTAGACAAGTTTGAATCAGAGAGACAGAGCTCCTAGGAATGATAATGACTAGGGGATTGACTATAGGGATTCCAACTTACACATTTGTAAGAGTTGGTTAAACTATATAAACCTGCTTTTTTCTACATTTGACACTGAGACAGAAGTCAGGAAGTCAGGCCATTGGGAAGGAAAGATGGTGAAGTGGGGAAAGAACAGGACACATTGGAACACACAAGAGTGAACTGGAACACATGTAGGTCTCTTGTCAGCTCCAACTCCCAACATTAGTGCTATTTCTGGCTGGATATGAAACTGGTGCCCTTTCCTATGAAGCCAAACACAGCACTGGCCCAAGAGTCACAGAAGATAAAGGAAGAGACCCAACAAGAGTTGGACGAGCAAGTCCTGTTGCTGCTGCAGACGCCACACACACTGGTCGAGGATTCGGAGAAGCTGAAGGGAGGAGATCCAGCTGTTGCTGGAGTGACTGTGGGCTGGCCCTGCTCCACTTAGACAAGGTGAGCCAGCCCATCAGAGACAATGTGCCCGATTTGCAATGGCACCTGATGTCTTGCATTGTAATTGCATTAACCTTCCCAGTATAAAAGGGTATGACTGTTGCTGCTTCTCTTCCACTTTTCAAATGTCATCTGAAGTATCTCTTGTAGCCCACAGGAATTTGGAATTATGCTAAAAAGTGGATTCTGAGAATCATGTTTGTAACTTAAATGAGCTTACACAGTACATATCACCTTGCAAATGTCAAAATAAAAAATGAAATAAAAATCGACACAATCTCATCTTCTCCCTGGAATAAAGACAGTATCTTTTTCTGAATACTATGTGTTCATCAGTCTTCTCCTCACAGCTTCAGTGCCTGCATCGGATAACATCTTAGGAAGTCTCATCCAGGTCACCCTTCCTCCAGACACACTGGATATGATCTTAATTTCTAGAATATTAAGAGAAGATAATAAGATAAGAAGGGAAGCAGCAGCCTTATGATGTGGTAATTGTGAGTCGGGGACCTGGGAGCTTTACGAAAGATATTGGGTAATAAGGACTTGGAGAATTACATGTTTAACTTCCTTATCCAGAGTGATCTGATGGGTATATTTATTATTATGATGGTAAAGATATTAAGTTCAAATTCAACCCCCATCAGAGAGGACTGGAAGACTATTTTAGTTGTCAGGGTAGCCTGACAATGAACCAGGGTGGCATACAAACCATTAGTGAAAACTGCAAAGATACGTGTAACACACAGGCAAATAAACAAAGAGAACCTTGTATGGAACGTAAAAGAAGCATACCGCCTACAAACTGCTGGAGGCTTTGAAAGTAATTTACTGAGAAAGCTTTTTACAGTGGCCCACTTTGGAGCCATTGATAATTAACAAATAATTCAGAGTGTATCCAACTGGTTTCAGCCAATTTCCTTAGGGAGTTGCCATACTTTAAATTCCATGTAATAATACTGTTAGATCGGTGTCTTCAGTTGCAGTATGTAAGCACACAAGACTTGATCCATGATCATATGGGTAATAACTTAAGATCAATATTTTAAATGATGTAATAGAAAATCAGCAAGGAATCTCTCACAAGTAATAAATAGCAATTGAGCCTTAGTTGTGGGTATATGGAGTCATTATGAATTCTGCCAAGTATATAGATTTATGCTTACACAAATTACTGAGTGATAAAAGACAACATTTCTCATAGTAGCAATATGGTTTCATAACTTATTCAAGAGCATAGGTTTCTTCATGTAGGACACCAAGAAACCAAAGCATTATTCTAACCACTTATTCATAATAGGTCTGACTTTAGCAGCTGATGTTTCTGCCTTGCAGGGACTCTGTTTTTCCCAGTCTTGAGATGAGATGTGAAGTTTGTCTTATTCACACTGCGAGGCATATGGAAAGAAGCTCGGGCTTTAGAGGCAGAAATACATCTGCTCGAGGGATCTGCTTAGTGCTAATTTCTGCTTCTGTAAAATGGGGATGGGGGATGTGTCATTATTTTTCTCTCACAGGGTTACCCTGAGAAAGCGACACAGTAAAAAGCAAAGTATGTTGCAAACAGTACAATACTATGAAAACAAGTTAATTTCTGACTTGTTATCCCAGGTTTGTAGTACCTGAAGGGCTGATGACAAAAGGCAGCCATTCATGTAAAAGCACCTAAATGGGAAAATTCTCTTGTTTTATTTATAAAACTCTTTCACTCTCTGCTTTATATCTACTCTTCCTGATACTCTTGGAAAATACACATAATTTCATCTTCCTCATAGCCTGATATTCTTTTCCTTTTTAATGAACTGGAAAACATAAGAACTAGCATCATATTCTCCCTTTCTCCATCCTCTTCATCATTTTAACTATTCATACAACAGAGCCTTCAATTGTGGGTCACATGTCAGTCAGCCATTTCCAGAATTGATTTGAAAAACTATATTTAGGTATGAGATTGCCTTTTCAGTAGATAGAACCATCTTTTCCACTCCTTCTCTTCCACTTAGCTCTTCTATAAGCTATCCAGTCCCCTATTCTCTGGTTTATCAGTGGACTTCTACCAATAATACTTTTTCTATCTGCCTGAATCATTGTGTTAGTTGATTTTCCAACATGCTTTTCCAGCTGATATCAAACCCTGAGTTATTCCATCTATCTGATTTCATTGATCTTGCTCCAAGGCTGTTAGCTATTCTCTAGCTAATCTCCAGAGATTGCTAGAGAGAATCATCCATCCTATATCCATGCATGCCCTTGTAAATGTCCTGTCTGGACCTAGCTGGAACTCACCTAACCACAGGCAAAATGAATGTAGCAGCCAAATAGCTGGGTTTGCAAAATGTGTTCTGAACCAAGCTACACTGCCCACAGACATTACTCTTTCCTGCACTGCTCAGGCTTTGACTTTTTACCTCCTCATTCCATTTGTGTTTGCCCCACTTCCAATTTTGGCATCTTGGTTTATTCTTACCTGCTTCATCTTCTGGCTTTAAGCTCATCTCAAAGGGTTGTCATGTTCAAACTCATTAGCCAATATTTTGCATACTCTGGCTTTGGCCCAAGACTAAGTTTTATGACTGTGTCAGTCCATTCTCCTGCTGCTAATAAACACATACTCGAGACTGGGTAATTTATAAAGGAAAGAGGTTTAATTGGCTTACACTTTCGCAGGGTTAGTGAGGCCTCAAGAAACTTAAAATCATGGCAAAAAGGGAAGCAAACACATCCTTCTTCACATGGCAGCAGCAAAGAGAAGTGCAGAGCAAAGGAGGGGAATCGCCCCTTATAAAACCACCAGCTCTCATGAGAACTCACTCACTATTTACTTACTGTTTTATCTTCAGAACATGGCAGAAGCCCTTTATCTTAGGCACTCAATAAAAGGTGCCAAATCAATGACTAAATAAACAAATAAGTGTGTCTTTGTGCAAAATAAACTGCTACGTAAGAATGTCACTTTCTCAAGAAATCTTAGAGAAAGTCTTGCAATCCTGCATAGGAGACTTTAAAGAGCAGGACTACTTTTTTTCAAGCTAAGCATTGAAGGAATTTAGTGAAGTAGTAATACCTTGACAGGTTTCCTCATCCATTTCTTGATAATTTCTCTTTAAATCTGGCGTTTTATAGCCCAGGTCTCAGTTTTCTCACGGTGCTCTTTGATGGTATAGCTCCTTTACTGAGTGACTCCACTAAGATTATTTCCCATTCAGATGCCACCTCCCCAAATCTCTCTCCACTGCCAAATCTGTTTGCTGTCCACTTCCTGTTAGCCTCTGTGCAAGGCTGTTTGGCTCATCTTATACAGGCTTACATCAGTGTTTGATAATGGCTTAATGCTCTATGCTTCAGGGAGAAAAATAGGTATTATAATAAAGTTCTTAGAGTACTTTAATCCCAAAGAGTTACTTTTAATGAATTCCTGTCTTCACTTATCTCATTTCCTCTCTAATTTCCCCTAATTTTCCCCTTTTTAAAAATTTTATAATATTTATTTCCTAAATAATCTACCTGTTCTAAAGTGAGCTTGGCTTTACAGTACTCTTCACTGTGTCTTTCATATTATCCTTCCACTTCTCCTTACTATACTTTTGCATAATAGTTGTCTAATGAGTTTTTAATGAAAATAAATTTATTGCAAACAAATGTAACTGAGAAATTATTTGTAAAAAAATGTAGTAAGCATCAGTCAATGGCTATTTTAGTTGCGATTTTTCTGAAATTTGAGGACCAAAAGAATATGTGGACTAAAATACACACTGACATCACTTGGTATTTTATTGTTGTGGGATGTAATCTCTCTAGACCAGATTTTTCACCCTCATTTATTAGCTTGATGAATGTCACGATATGTGTGTGAAATATATTGAGTAGATATAATTAGTTCAATTTCAAATTGGAAACTGAGGCACTGAGAGGTTAACTAAAACTACATTAATTTTTAGTAATAAGTTGTAAGCATTTTCAGGTCAAAGGTGATATCTTAGTATAGCCTGCCTTTATACATAAGCGTATCTTCATGTGGTCTGCATCCAGTAACCGATTGTGGACTTGAAATGCCTGGAACTGATCCTAGATTTTATTACCTCCTGCCTAGTGTTCTTTCCATGGCAGTATTTTGCTTCATAAAGAGGGCATTACCAATTGGAAGTGGGTGCCTTATTAAATTTGACCTACTACCTGTAGTCATGGGCAATACAAGATTGAACAATTGGCTTTCTAAATAGCTGCAGGGTTAGAATGGGAAGGTACTTTGCACCAATCAAATCTCCCTGATTTTTGTTTATGGGACAAGCCACTCCAGATGACTTTTGGCTCTTCTAATTCTTAACAGAATCCAAGCTATAACCAAGGTATGGATTATAACCAACACTGCTGATCTCCCGCCAAATTTGTAGCAGCTAATGACTTTTTGCTGCCACCACGTATTAGTTTTAGCAACGAATCATGGCCAAGTTTCATTTTGCCTCAGGGAAATATGCTAGATGTTGAAATGGAAATAGGTGAAGTGGGGGATATGAAGTACAGAGGCCACATTTCAGGGAGTGAAACTCAAGGTCATATATATCATCATGCCATAAAGTAGGGCAAATCATCAAGAACTGGTTATAAGTTACATGGTTAGAGATGCCAACCATCTGGACATGATGGTGCATTAATAGTGACTATCAAACAAAATACCCAAGTGCAGATGTTCATTATATTTCATTAACATGAATACTAGAGGTTTCTTTTTAATTCTATGTAACTACCTTGATTGCCTGAAGTATATGTACAAAATTGGTTTAATACAATTTTGAATGGGATGATTGGTCATTTATATAAATGACGTGGAAAGCTTTTGAATTTTCTCTCTCTGTGCTGTATGTTAAAACCCATACATTATATGTAATAGTTTAGTACTTACGCATTTATCTTTAGGTTGTAGAATGAGAGAGATAGGTTTTGACGAAATGATGTTTAACCTTCTTGAATAGGCAAACTCTTGAAAACAACCACTGTCTGTTTTCCGAGGCTCAAGGAAAACTAAACATTGGCAGAATCTTTCTAGATAAAGATTCTTATCAAGGCTCCAAAAAATTAGATGAATCATTACAATCATCATTATTCTAGTTGCAGACTAGTGTGTGGAACATTTGCCGTCAATTTATAATTAAGGTCAGAATATGAGGATTTTAGTGAAATTGAGTCAAATTGATTAAATTGTTGTTCTCAAACCCCATACTTCATACTATAGCATACAAGGATAAACATTTTGTTTGTCTTCCAACTGAGAAAAAATGTTTTTCACATAAAATATCACTTTTAATTCATCATCTTAGTATCATTTTTTGGGGTACCATAGCCAATGAAGTTTAAGTGGTTTTGGATTCAGATTTCTCATAATTTGTGCCAGTATTCTTTCTTTACCCAGCTGGCCTTCACAGTTACCAAACATATTATTATCTTGCTAAAGGAGCCACAATACCCTATGACTAGATCATTGAAATATCAGAAGAGGAAATATTGTCACACCAAGAAGTCACAATACCTATCCATTATAAACTTCACATTTTGGAAACCAGGAATCTTTGAGAAACAATACAGAAAATTTACTGAAGACAGAAATACAGGAACAACCAGCAATCCTAAGAGGACCCCACTGACCCTCTGAAGGAAGCAGACTGCTACTACAGGACCTGGGAGACACCCCAAATACTGTGAGTGCCCCAAATGCAGAAGTGGGAAGGGGAGAGCCTCCTCCCCCGAGTACACCCCTCACTGGAGAAACTGAAGTTCTGTTTGCGGGAGAAGTTTCCGACCTTACCTGGAGCTGAGTCAATTTAAAGAGCCGAGTGAAATACAGGGGGTAGAAGGAGCAGCAGAAAGGCCCCGGGAGCTCGCTGGGTCCCCGAGCAGCCCATTCCTGCCTGGCACCAGAGGAACTGATTGGGAGGGTGGCCAGAGAAGCAGGGGTAAAACTCCACAGGAAGAAGGACATCTCTAGCTGAACTGTGTAACAATTTGAACAGGGTGAGAAACCTCCTGCCCAGAACTTGGGGAGGGCACAAATCCAGTGTGCAGACTCTACAGTCTAGAGAAGAACCAAGCCCTTTTCTTTCACAGCTGGAAGGCAGGTAGTTGGGGGCAAGTTTTCAAGCCTGGCTTGCCCACCTCTGGGAAACAGACTCAGGGCTGTTGAGGGCGCCATGGTGGGAGTGAGACTGGCCCTTTGGTTTGCATGGAAACTGAATGAGGCCTGTGACTGCTGGTTTTCCCACACTTCCCTGACAACCTACATGACTCAGCAGAGGCAACCATAATCCTCCTAGGTACACAAGTCCAGTGACCTGGGAATCCCACCCCATTCCCCCACAGCAGCAGCAGCAAGACATGCCCAAGGAGATTCTGAGCTCAGTCACGCCTACCCCTCCCCTCACCCGATGGTCCTTCCCTACCCACATGGTAGCAGAAGTCAAAGGGCATATAATCTTGGGAGTTCTAGGGCCCTGCCCACCACCAGTCCCTCTCCATACTACTACAGTTGATGTTCTCTGAAAGGCACCGCCTCTTGGCAGAAGGCCAACCAGCACAAAAATAGAGCATTAAACCACCAATGCTAAGCACCCTCATGGAGTCCATTGCACCCGTCCCCCACCACCTCCACTGGAACAGGCGTTGGCATCCGTGACTGAGAGATCTATAGACAGTTTACATCCCAGGACTCTGTGCAGACAATCCCCAGTGTCAGTCCAGAACTGGGTATACTTGCTGAGTGGCTAGACCCAGAAGAGAGACAATAATCGCTGCAGTTCAGCTCACAGGAAGCCACATCTGTAGGAAAAAGGGGAAAGTACTACATCAGGGGAACACCCCATGGGACAAAATAATCAAACAACAGCCTTCAGCACCAGACCTTCTGTCTGACAGAGCCTACGCAAAAAAGAAGGAACCAGAAAACCAACCCTGGTAATATGACAAAACAAAGCTCTTCAACACCCCCCCCCAAAAATCACACTAGTTTGCCAGCAATAGATCCACACCAAGAAGAAATCTCTGATTTACCTGAAAAAGAATTCAGGAGGTTGTTATTAAGCTAATCAGGGAGACACCAGAGAAAGGTGAATCTCAATAGAAGGAAATCCAAAAAACGATACAGGAAGTGAAGGGAGGAATATTCAAGAAAATAGATAGGTTAAAGGGAAAACAGAAATTCAGGAAGCATTGGATACACTTATAGAAATGCAAAATGCTCTGGAAAGTCTTAGCAATAGAATTAGACAAGTAGAAAAAAATTCAGAGCTCAAAGACAAGGTCTTTCAATTAAGCCAATCCAACAAAGACAAGAAAGAATAAAAATATATGAACAAAGCCTCCAAGAAGTCTGAGATTATGTTAAACAACCAAACCTAAGAATAATTGGCAGAAAGAGGAATAAAAGAAATCTAAAAGTTTGCCAAACATATTTGGAAGAAAAATTGAGGAAAACTTCCCCGGCCTTGCTAAAGACCTAGACATCCAAATCAAAGAAGCACAAAGAACTCCTTGGGAATTCATTGCAAAAACATCATCACCTAGGCACATTATCATGTTATCTAAAGTTAAGATGAAGGAAAGAGTCTTAAGAGCTATGAGACAGAAGCACCAGGTAACCTATAAAGGAAAACCTATCAGATTAACATTTCTCAGCAGAAACTGTACAAGCTAGAAGGGATTGAGGACCTATCTTCAGCCTCCTCAAACAGGACAATTATCAGACAATAATTTTGTATCAAGTGAAACTAAGCATCACATATGAAGGAAACATACAGCCTTTTTCAGACAAACAAATACTGAGATAGGTTGCCACTATCAAGTCAGCACTAAAAGAACTACTAAAAGGAGTTTTAAATCTTGAAACAAATCTCAGAAACATATCAAAAAAGAACCTCTTTAAAGCATAAATCACACAGAACATATAAGACAAAAATACAAGTTAAAAAGCAAAATAAACCAAAGTACATAGGTAACAAGTAGCATGATGAATGCAATGGCACCTCACATTTCAATACTAACACTGAATATAAATAGCCTAAATGCTGCACTTAAATGATACAGAACTGCAGAATGGATAAGAACTCAATCACCAACTATCTGCTGCCTTCAGGAGACTCAACTAACACATAAGGACTCACATAAACTTAAAAGGGTAGAAAAAGGCATTTCATGAAAATGGATACTAAAAGCAAGGAGTAGCAGCTATTCTTACATGAGACAAAACAAACTTTAAAGCAACAGCAGTTAGAAGAGACAATGAGGGACATTATATAATGATAAAAGGTCCTGTCTAACAGGAAAACATCACAATCCTAAACATATATGCATCTAATACTGGAGCTCCCAAATTTATAAAACAATTGCTAATAGACCTAAGAAATGAGAGAGAGTAACACAATAATAGTGGGGGACTTCAATACTCCACTTACTGCACTAGACAGGTCATCAAGATAGAAAGTCAACAAAGAAACAATGGATTAAACTGTATCTTGGAACAAATGGACTTAACAGATGTATACAAAACATTTCATCCAACAACTGCAAAATACATATTCTATTCAACAGCACATGGAACTTTCTCCAACATACACCATATGATAGGCCATAAAATGAGCCTCAATACATTTAAGAAAATTGAAATTATAGGGCACGCCCAACATGGCTGAATAGGAACAGCTCCAGCCTCCAGCTCCCAGTGTGAGTGACACAGAAGACGGGTGATTTTTGCATTTTCAACTGAGGTACCGTGTTCATCTCAGTAGGGCGTGTCAAACAGTTGGCGCTGGTCCATGGATGCAGCCTGACCAGCGAGAGCTGAAGCAAGGCAAGGCATCACGTCACCTGGGAAGCACAAGGGGGAAGGGAATTCCTTTTCCTAGCGAAAGGAAATTGAAACACAGAACATCTGGAAAATTGGGTAACTCCTACCCTAATACTGCACTTTACCAAGGGTCTTGGCAAACAGCACACCAGGAGATTATATCCCACACCTGGCCCAGAGGCTCCCACGCCCACAGAGTCTCCCTCATTGCTAGAACAGCAGTCTGAGATCTAACTGCAAGGC
>NW_012105764.1:125037-125974 GCF_000951045.1 Mandrillus leucophaeus | reverse complement strand
AAGACACATAATTGTCAGATTCACCAAAGTTGAAATGAAGGAAAAACTGTTAAGGGCAGCCAGAGAGAAAGGTCGGGTCACACACAAAGAGAAGCCCATCAGACTAACAGCAGATCTCTCGGCAGAAACTCTCCAAGTCAGAAGAGAGTGGGGGCCAATATTCAACATTCTTAAAGAAAATAATTTTCAACCCAGAATTTCATATCCAGCCAAACTATGTTTCATAAGTGAAGGAGATATAAAATGCTTTACAGACAAGCAAATGCTTAGAGATTTTGTCACCACCAGGCCTGCCCTACAAGAGATCCTGAAGGAAACACTAAACATGGAAAGGAACAACAGGTACCAGACATTGCAAAAACATGTCAAAATGTAACGTCCATCAATGCTAGGAAGAAACTGCATCAACTAGCGAGCAAAATAACCAGCTAACATCATAAAGACAGGATCAAGTTCACACATAACAATATTAACCTTAAATGTAAATGGACTAACTGGTCCAATTAAAAGACACAGATTGGCAAATTGGATAAAGAGTCAAGACCCATCAGTTTGCTGTATTCAGAAGACCCATCTCACATGTAGAGACACACATAGTCTCAAAGGGATGGAGGAACATCTATCAAGCAAATGGAAAACAAAAGAACAAACAAAAAACAGGGGTTGCAATCCTAGTCTCTGATTAAACAGACTTTAAACCATCAAAGATCAAAAGAGACAAAGAAGGCCATTACATAATGGTAATGGGATCAATTCATCAGGAAGAGCTAACTATTCTAAATATATATGCACCCAATACAGGAGCACCCAGATTCATAAAGCAAGTCCTTAGAAACTGACAAAGAGACTTAGACTCCCATACAATATAAATGGAAGATTTTAACACCCCACTGTCAACATTAGACAGATCAACAAGACAGAAAGTTAACAAGGATAT
>NW_012105764.1:3721-118677 GCF_000951045.1 Mandrillus leucophaeus | reverse complement strand
CAAGAACAGAAAACCAAACACCGCATGTTCTCACTCATAGGTGGGAATTGAACAATGGGATCACTTGGACCCAAGAAGGGGATCATCACACACCGGGTCCTATTGTGGGGAGGCGGGTGGGGAGGGATAGCATTAGGAGATATACCTAATGTAAATGACAAGTTAATGGGTGCAGCACACCAACATGGCACATATATACATATGTAACCTGCACATTGTGCACATGTACCCTAGAACTTAAAGTATAATAATAATAATAATAATAATAAAAGAAAACTGAAATTATATCAAGCACTCTCTCAGACTACAGTGGAATAAAACTGGAAATCAATTCTGAAAGGAACCTTCAAAACCATGCAGATACATGGAAATTAACCTGCTTCTTAATGAACATTTGGTCAAAAATGAAATCAAGATGGAAATTAAAAAATTCTTTGAACTGAATCACAATAATGACACAACCTACCAAAACCTCTGGGATACAGCAAAGGCAGTGCTAAAAGGAAAGTTCATAGCCTTAAATGCCTACATCAAAAAGACTGAAAGAGCACAAACTGACATTCTAAAGTCACACTTCAATGAACTGGAGAAACAAGAACAAACCAAACCCAAACTCTGCAGAAGAAAGGAAGTAACCAAGATCAGAGCAGGACTAAATGAAATTGAAATGATACAAAAGATAAATGAGACAGAAAGCTGGTTCTCTGAAAGATAAATAAAGCTGATAGAGCACTGGCAAGATTAACCAAAAAAAGAAGAGAGAAAATCCAAATAATCTTACAAAGAAACAAAAAGGAGGTATTACAACTGATACCACTGAAATATGAAAGATCTTTCAGGGCTTTGAACACATTCATGCACATAAACTAGAAAACCTAGAAGAGATGGATAAATTTCTGGAAAAAAGATAACTCTCCTAGCTTAAATCAGGAATTAGATACCCTGAACAGACCAATAAAAAGAAGTGAGATTGAAATGGTAATTTAAAAATTACCAACAAAAAAAGTCCAGGACCAGATGGATTCACAGCAGAATTCTACCAGACATTCAAAGAAGAATTGGTACCAATCCTTTTGACACTATTCCACAAGATAGAGAAAGAGGGAACCTTCCTTAATTCATTCTATGAAGACAGCACCAAAACCAGGAAAGGACGTAACCAAAAAAGAAAACTACAGACTGATATCCTTGATGAGCATAGGTGCTAAAATTCTTAACAACATGCTAGCTAATCAAATCCAACAACACATCAGAAAGATAATCCACCATGATCAAGTGAGTTTCATACCAGGGATGCAGAGATGGTTTAACATATGCAAGTCAATAAATGTGATACACCACATAAACAGAATTAAAAACAAAAATCACATGATCATTACAATAGATACACAAAAAGCATTTGACAAAATCCAGCATTGCTTTATGATTAAAACTCTCCACAAAAGCAGCATACAAGGGACATACCTCAATGTAATAAAAGCCAACTATGACAAACCCACAGCCAACATAATACTGAATGGGGAAGAGTTGAAAGCATTGCCTCTGAGAGCTGGAACAAGACAAAGATGCCCATGCTCACCACTCCTCTTGAAGATAGTACTGGAATTGTAGCCAGAACAATCAGACAAGAGAAATAAATAAAGGGCATCTAAATCAGTGAAGAGGAAGTCAAACTGTCATTGTCTGCTGATGATATGATCGTTTACTTTGAAAACTCTAAAGACTCCTCCAGAAAGCTCCTAAAACTGATAAAAGAATTCAGCAAAGTTTCTAGATACAAGATTAATGTACACAGATCAGTAGCTCTTCTATATACCAACAGCAACCAAGTAGACTCAAATCAATACAATAGTTGGAAATAAAATAAAATGCTTAGCAATATACCTAACCAAGGAGTTGAAAGACCTCTACAAGGAAAACTACAAAACATTGTTGAAAGAGGTAATAGACAACACAAACAAATGGAAACACATCCCATGCTCATGGATGGGTAGAATCAACCATATTGCCAAAAGTGATCAACAAATTCAATGCAATTTCAATCAAAATACCATCATCATCATTCACAGAATTAGAAAAAAACAATTCTAAAATTCATATGAAACCAAAGAAGAGCCCACATAGCCAAAGCAAGACTAAGCAAAAATAACAAATCTAGAGGCATCACGTAACCTGATTTAAAACTATACTATAAGGCCGTAGTTACCAAAACAGAATGGTACTGGTATAAAAATAAGCACAAATGCAATAAAAACAAAGATAAATAACTGGGACATAATTAAACTAAAGTGCTTTTGCATGGCAAAAGTAACAGTCAGCAGAGTAAACAGACAACCCACCGACTGGGAGAAAATCTTTACCATCTGTACATCTTTCAAAGGACTAATATCCAGAATCTACAACAAACTCAAACAAATCAGTAAGACAAAAACAATCCCTTCAAAAAGTGGGCTAAGGCCATGAATAGACAATTCTCAAATGAAGATATTCAAGTGGCCAAGAAATATATGAAAAAATGCTCACCATCACTAATGATCAGGAAATTGCAAATCAAAACCACAATGTAATATGACCTTACTACTGCAGTAATGGCCATAATCAAAAATAAAAAAAACAGTAGACATTGGCATGGATGCAGTGAATAGGGAACACTTCTACACTGCTGGTGGGAATATAAACTAGTACAGCCACTATGGAAAACAGTGTGGAGATTCCTTAAAGAACTAAAAGTAGAACTACTATTTGATCCAGCAATCCCATTACTGGGTGTCTACCCAGAGGGAAAAAAGTCATTATATGAAAAAGATACTTGTACACACATGTTTATAGTGGCACAATTCACAATTGCAAAATCATGGAACCAACCCAAATGCCTATCAATCAATAGGTAGATAAAGAAACTGTGGTGTGTGTGTGTATGTGTGTGTGTGTGTGTGTGTGTGTGTGTGTGTATGTGTATATATATATAATGGAATATTACTCAGCCATAAAAAGGAATGAATTAACAGCATTTGCAATGACCTGGATGAGATTGGAGACTACTATTCTAAGTGAAGTAACTGAGGAATGGAAAGCCAAACATTGTTTGTTCTCACTGATATGTGGGAGGTAAGCTATAAGGACACAAAGGCGTAAGAATGATATAAAGGACTTTGGGAACGAGTTGGAGGAGGGTGAGGGATAGAATACTACAAATATGGTGCAGTGTATACTGCTTGGATGATGGGTGCACCAAAATCTCACAGATCACCACTAAAGAACTTATGTAACCAAATACCACCTGTACCCCAATAACTTATGGAAAAAATGTTAAGTTTAAAAAAAAAGAAATAAGTACAATGCAAAAGTTAGTCATTTAGTAACCTCACTTTCCCAGGAGAAAAACAGCATCCGCTGTCTAATCATCAACAACATCAATAGATCACAGTTGTTCATGAAAGCTGCAAAATTGGTTCAAACAAATCTACATTTCTATAGAAGGAGACTTTTTATAACAAAAAGAAATTGCTTTCTATATGTTCATCTTTATTTTATCATTAATTTATAACAAATTATATTTGGGACTCAGTTCCCAACACATAATATATGATGGTACATGTATTTATCATTTCTCTAATATATCTCCATGTTTTCTTCTTACTCTCTTATGATTTTATTATAAAAATAAACTATGAGCTTTCCAAATATCCCTTTTGTTTGAATATTATCCAGTTGGAAATGTGCTGGTAGCCAACCTGAACAACTAGATATACAGTAAGTCAAGGTGGAAGGCTGGTGAGCAGTGATTTTCGTGATGCTGAGGAAAAGAACCAAAAGGAGTTAAGGTAACATGGCCTTGGGTGCCTCCTCTGGAATATTCATTTATCAGGAGATCCCACATGTAGCTCAGAAGGCATCAGACTTTCAGGAGATTACAGGGATGGTGATGGAGGATGGAGGGAGACAATAGAACTGAGCAGGTAAATTGCAATCGTGGTTTGGTGAACTTTATAAAAATACAACTCTATAGAGCTTTGACTCAACTGAAGCAGAGGGGAAATTATTTCACTTACACATTGTAGGATATAAATTGGAGAAAGAAGAGCATAAAAGGATGCCACTGTCCTCTGCGGATCAGCTAATTTTTCCATCTATGCTTTGGAGATCTAGCTGTAAACACCCCAACCTGAATTAATTTTCAATCTGTTGTTCTGCTTTGCTTGTATGGCATGGCCAGTTAATGACACTCGTTAATGACATTCTGCCCACCCTAATACTTACTTTAATTCCAGAACAATGAAAAATTTCTGCACTAGGTTTCTAGACACCAGGGCATTATTTAATGTGAGTTGTTATAACAGTGCCTGCAGTTCTATTCTCATACATACATATATAATTTACATTTAAATAGGCAAGATGGCCACCCAGGGATGCCTGGCATAAGCACAATGCCACCTGCATAAAGGAAAACACAGTATTTTATGAGATAAAAACATCAGTTATTTCCAGGAATGTGCACAATGTGTAGCACTAAGTAAAACAATATGATTCAAAAGACTTAAACTAACCAGGGGGCCGTAGGGGTAAAAGTAAAGGAAGTCTTAGAAGACAAATTCAAATTTAGAAACTTTACATGCAATAATAGAAATAATTTTTTCCAAGTTTCCAACATACCTTCCCAAAGTAACAAGTTAGAGTAGAAAGACTAAACAATAAAAGAAAAATTCATTTAAGCACCTTAAAATAAAAGTATTAGATTGTCTTAGTTTTGTGTATCTTCAGCTACAGCACTTGTTTGAAATAATACTCATTTTAATATAAAATTTAAAAGCATTAGAAGATGATAAAGAGTATACACATATATACAAAATCAGAGGTAGCCTCTTTATGATTTTGGGTATTATATTTCTAGTCATTTTACTTCTCATTATTACAAATTTTTATGTATTTAAAAAATTAAATTTTGGGGCTGCATCCTCCCTGTTTCTCTGAGAAATAGTTTTCAGAATACTAGGGGGCTGTGATGTCTCTCATCAGCATAGGAAATTGACGGCCTTTCCTTAGGCAAGAGATGTAGTGTTTTGAAAGGACCTTCCATTCCATCTTTTACTCAACAATGAGGAATAGATGGACAACCTTCCTTGGCCACTGTCTCCCTAACCCCCAAACTCACACCATTCTGCTCCATGACTTGAGCTAATTTGCAGATAACCTTTGCTCTCTGTTTCTCCTACAATTTTTAGTACTACACCCATTCGTGAAATGGAGAAATGCTTTTTTTCTCAGAAATTTTAGCAAATTTCTCTTTTCATATTGCGTTTTTTTCTTTCAGTTCTCAAGTAAGTGTGGCATTCATGAATTTAGTAGTGATACTGGAAAAACGAACACTTTTTTTTGAGACACAGTCTGGCTCTGTAGTATAGGCTGGAGTGTAGTGGCGTGATCTCGGCTCACTGTACAGCCTTCTTCTCCCAGGTTCAAGCGATTCTCCTGCCTCAGCCTCCGGAGTAGCTGGGACTACAGGTGCACGCCACTGCACCCAGCTAATTTTTGTATTTCTTGTAGAGATGGGGTTTCGCCATGTTGGCCAGGCTTGTCTCGATCTCCTGACCTCATGATCTACCGCCTCGACCTCCCAAAGTGCTGGGATTACAGGTGTGAGCCACTGTGCCCAGCCCAAAACCAACACTTTTAAGCGAATCAACTTTGCTATTACTCTTAATGGTTTATTGTCTCAAACTGCTTAGATTTAACCATGCAGATATACAATGACTAAAACCTCTGGAAACACTAGAAAATTTAAATAACAATACTGCCTGCTTAATATCTTATATCACTTAGCAGTTTTCTACAAGATGTGTCTAAACTGGAAATACATTTGTTAATTTTCACTACTAGTTCATGCTAGGTGAGTTTATAAAGTGATCTTTTTTTAAAAAAAGGGTTTTGAAATGTTTTCTTAGGAAAGTTGGGGTATATATTGGCAGGCTGGGGAAATTGTTTAGCAAATTTACAAGGCTATGCCATATTGTGTTTAAATGTCTTCTACTTTATATTTTGAGTCCCAGTTTTATTCTTTTCTAAAATTAATACCAGAGTAAGAAATTCTAAAAAGGCAAATCTAAAAATGTCTGTGTTGAACATATGCTAGGAAATTTTGTCCTAAATCTATTATTTTGCAACCCTGTACATTACATATTCTTCATTGTTTGTAAATAACTTTTATGCCTTTATCTGCAATAAGGACTTTAAAACGTCATTTCAGAAGTGTTCCTAGGAGATTTGCAGATGTTTGCTGCTTAATTTTTAAGGAATGTATTATATTTGTACAGTCAACCTCATCATAAATGCCTTGGATTTTGGATCTGAGTGGCTGATTCTTTGTGGCTCTGAACTTTTTCAGTATACCTTGCACAAAACTTAGTCCTCAAAGAATCACCCTCCCCTTCCCTGAGTTTACAAGGCATTATTGCCCTCATAACATGCTAATCAGAAGATCACCCTCTCAGTGTTTCTAGTGTTCACATCAGATCTAGGTAGAGTTCATATCAGATATACAGAGGAACTACTCTAGGTGCTAGTGAGTCCTTGGCAAATAAGGCAAGCCAAGTCTCTGTCTTTATATTTCAGTGGGAGAGGAAGCAAAAACAAGGGCAGTATATAATATCAGGATGTGATAAGGGCTATGAAGAAAAATAAGCATGGTAAGGAGGTAGAGAGGAGAAGACCTGCTTGTAACAGAGTAATCAAGGAGGTTCTCTTTGAGGAGGTAACAGCTGAGTATAGAATTTATGAAATAAGGAAGTGTATAATGTATGCTTCCCAGTAGAGCAAACAGCAAGTGCAAAGGCCCTGAGGTGACATGTTCATTGCACGTTTGCTGAGAAGACCAATATAGCTTAAGCACTGGGAGAGGAAAAATAGTGTTAGAATTAGTTTTAAAAGTAAATCTGGGACAAGAATATAGAGGGCCTACCAAGCCATGGTGAGTTCAGTCTACTTGCACTGGTACAACCAAACTTATTATTTAAATAATGAAACATGTTCACACCACTTAGTAAACATCAGCTGTTCGGAGCCTTTTATTATCTCCCTGCCTTGGCAGATGCCCTGATCTCTTTCTCAGGATTGATTTATCAGTAGCAGGTGGGGTGATTGACACTATCAAATTTCTTGTTACGTGTTTTTAATTTAACCACTGACAGTGAGGATTTAGGTCTCTATTTTAATAAACTGTGGTGGAAAGTTACTGGAAGGTTTTAGATAATGGGGAGCGAGTATATGTCAAATCTGATTTACTAATTTAAAATATCAGAATATACTAAGGGCATGGAAGGAATCAAGGCAGAGACATCATTTAGAAGGCTATCATAGAAGTTCAGGCAAGAGATGATAGCACATTAGGCCAGGGCGGTAGAAATGGCGTGATAGTTGATACTAGGTGTCAACTTGATTGGATTGAAGGACACAAAGTACTGTTTCTGGGTGTGTCTGTGAGGGTGTTGCCAGAGGAGATTAACAGTTGAGTCAGTGGACTGGGAGAGGAAAGCCCACTCTCAGTGTGGGTGGGCACCATCCAATCTAATATAGACTCCCTAGACAGACACGCTTATCTGCGAAGCGACACAATTTACATATGAATTCTATGTTAATACTTAATAAAATCTTATCCTGTTGTGGAGCATGGTGTAATCTAAACAATTTTAAAAAACTAACAGGAATATAAAATGCACATGGTAATTTCTTCACCTGAAACTCTTTTGAACATTATGGCTAGTCTAGATAACTACAAACTGTAATTATAAACTAATACTTTGGACCTCAAAACAACAATTACTGATTTCACAAAGCAACAAAGATTTTGTGTGTGTGTGTGTGTGTGTGTGTGTGTGTGTTTGAGAAACAAGGCAATATGTTTTATTTTTTTCTATGGTATTAAGTCCTTTTTGCTTATTTATTTAGAGTTAGCTCCAAATTGAAGTGACTTACAAAAATACATGTAACATAATAAGATTTAAAAAACTACTAATGGGGAAAATAGAGTAGAATATTAAGACGATGAGAGAGGAAAATGTATACGGAAATCATATATAATAAGGCCATACTAGATATTAACATATAATAATGTATGTTTGCATTAAAAACAATATATAGTTGACGCTGATAAGGTAAGAATAAATTTTACAAATGATACATAGATTGATATGATTGTTGAAATGAGGGTTCTATTTAACTTCCTTAAAAAGGAATCATGTTTTAGAACTTCCTGCTGCCTTAGTTTAGTAATACCATGAAAAGGTAGTGTCCAATTTGTTTTCAATTTAATTTTAAATAACAGGCACTAAGACAAAAGAAACATTCAAGGTGTTATAAAATGATTTACCAGAAGAGTTGTGGGAAAGTACCATTTTAAATTACCAATTATATGTTTCTATGTTTGCCAAAGCTTGTACTTAACACAGATAAAGAGATATGCTCTACTGAGGAAGTGGTTTAAAAAATAAATTTGATAATACATTGAAGTGATCATTTCAAACTGTGTTCCCTTTCTTTTTGCCACTCCTTCGAAGTTGTATCTTGTCTCCCTTCCCCAGCTTTGATGAGCTTTTATAATCATTGAACTTTCATTACCTTCAAATATGATTCCCTTCCTCTCATGGACTTTCAGAAACTCATTTATTATTAAGCAGTTGAATGTATGACACTCATTAAAATTTAAAAAATAGTCATATATGCTCCGTTTTATTTCTACATGATTTCAATGCATTAAGTTCTTTTAGGTTATCCATATGTTTTCAACACTCACAGGACTTGACTCATTTGTGTCTAGAAAACAGTAAAATATATGATCACTTCACAAGGTAAAAGAAATCTTCTCTAGTTCTTCCTTTGTTTACTGTGGTCAAAGTTACTCAAGGTAAACCTGTTACTCTCCTCCTTGCCATCTCTCTCATGACTTTAGAAATAGAATAGAAAGAGTGAAATCAGCCTAGTAGTCAAACCTCTACTCTGGCTAAGCTCAGACTATTTCCATTTGGGACAGCACGGCTGAGATGTTGTTTACAAAGGTTGATCCTCTTTGTAGAAGTAAATGCATATAGACGTATTCAGAATGTTCCTGCACACTCTAGACAGGCTGGGTTCTCTGATTCCACAGAAGTCGAGGCCGTCACTCCTACACCAATGCAAAAGTTCACTGGTTATCCTCTTGACTAAATTTTACTCCTAAGCCCCACTCTTTATCATCTCAATAACAAGTTAAAGCACGAACAATAAAATAACTAGTATATACTGAGAGCTTAGTATATACCAAGTTTTATGCTTTTTGTGAACTATCTTATGTAATTTTTGTGACAATACAATGAAGTGTCATTATCAACCTTTTATACATGAGAAAATAAAGCCCAGAAGGCTGAGTAATTTCATGTTTATATGATCAGTAAATGACAAAGCCAAGATTCAAACCCAAGTATAGGACTGGTTCACTTCAGAGGGTTGACTCCTAGGTAACTATACTTAAACATTATTTTTACCGCACAGCTTAACAATTTCTAATTATAATTACATTTTAATTATAGAAAGTTTAGACACTTCATCCTATTAAAAAATAATAATTACAGCTAGCATGGATTAGCTCCTTACTACAGAGCCAGGTGATTTTCTTAGTTCTTTATGTTATTTTCCAGTTAAAATCACACAACTTTTAAATTTTTAATAAACTTAAAAAAATCTAACTTTTAGGTTAGGTCCTTTAAATTAAAAAAAAAATTATAATTAAGGAGACCGAACTTCAACGATATAAAACCATTGTGCAAAAGCACACAACTAACTTATGGACCTGTAATTCAAACTTAGGCCTGCCTATGTCAGCAAGTTACTATTTTCATAATTCTGCACATTTCAGGACTCCTAAGCAAAGAAAACTAGTACCTGAGTTAAAGGACAAGCCTAGGACAAGGAAGTAAAAGATGACTAAATGAATAATGAGCAACCTATGGAGAGAACTGAAGATTTATTTCTAAATATGTTCACTTTTCAAAGCAGGAGAAAGCTTGGAGTCATGAAGCCATCTGTTCACATTCCAAAGGACTATAAAACATTAGGGAGCAAAAGCTTCTTTTTCTCTTTCAAAGGGAAGAGGGGATACCACGTAGCCTGTATGAGCTTCCATAATTACAGTTTTAGGCATCCTCACATATGGTATAAGAAATCCCCTTTGTGCACAGGCAGAGTCTATCTGGTTCTCTCCCAACACTCTGAATGGCATTGGAAACCAAATGGGCATTGGAAACCAAGGTGGCTATTGCTGTAAGTACTAACAGACAGTCCCTTACCCTGACACCTCGGGTTTGCTTTCAGGATAATATAAATAACATAGATATTAAAAGCTTATTTCCCTACTTCATATAACATCCCAACACTGTGCTGTTTTCTTTTAAAACTCTCCATAATTCTCCTCTATCCTATGAACACTCCACTATTTTCTCCTGTTTCTGAAATGAACTCTAGGTTCTCCTCCTTACTATCACATGAGAATGGGTATTGCTATACCTGAAGCATTTTTATCCCTGTCTCCTGGTTTTCTTTTATCCTTTCTACTTAATGTATGCATCTATTCAAAGTCCATTTTAAATCCCACATTCTGTAAAAATCATGTTTTGTCATTTTGCTTTCGAAGCCCATCGTTAGACTCCATGCAGTTGTCTCCACTATTATTTATTATTGTGCTAGGTTTGATTTTCCTCCCGATGTGCTATCACTGAGTTATTAGCTCCTAAAAATAGAGTACAGAATTAGTTCTGATAGCCAAGAAACAAACTCGTAAATGGATCAGTGGTGCTTACATGGAGGGCATCCAGAGATGTGTGTGTGTGTATGAGTGTGTGTGTTTGCCTGTGTGTGTTCACATGTGTGCTCGAGGAGCCAATATTCTGAATGTTAGAGAAAAAGCTGAATCGGAGTTTGTCAAGTATTGAATATAAGAACTAATAGAAGAGAGAGGGATAGACAAATTTGGAAAGATGAGAATGCATTACATAATGGAGAAAACACATGCTTTTTGGCAAGGAAAAACACTGACAGAAATGGTTTGCAATTATTAGCACTTTCGTACACTCTGAAAAAATCTCGATAAGGCAGTAGTTCTTCCTTTCACTAGATAAAATAGAAATTGCCTGAGTTGTGATAGAAAAAATTTTCAGTGAAGATATGACAGAGTGATACACAGAAAACACAGACTTGTAAACTGTGCTGTTGGAAAAAGCTACATAAAGAAGACATTAAGTTGTTTTTTTAATTTTATTTTTCCAGAAGTTATTGGGGTACAGGTGGTATTTGGTTACATGAGTAAGTTCTTTAGTGGAGATTTGTGAGATCCTGGTGCACCCATCACCCAAGCAGTATACACTGCACCATATTTGTTGTCTTTTATTCCTCACCCTGCTCCCACTCTTCAACCCAAGTCCCCAAAGTCTATTACAAGTTTGGACCATTGTCCAACCCAGTGGAATCAGGTGGCAGTGAGAGATATCTTGAATGATAGGCACCTTTTGGAGGATAGGTGGTGGGAATCTGTATAAAATGAAGTTTAGAGGGGCTCAAATTCAAACCTTTGCTCTCTCATTTTTTTTCTAGAACCGACTGAGCCTTGAAGGGGACAACTAAATGTGTCCATGGCACAGTCACCTGTTATTAATTATCTTATGAATTACCCGGTTTTGTCCCTTGTCCCATTTACTATAAAATGCAGAAATTTGGTTCAGAAAAGACTTAGATGATTAATATAAATAAGAGGTTAAGTTTAAAAATAAATAAAATATAAATCGTGTCTGTGTGTGCTATGTGGTATACATTGTATAGTGAGGAGTTTGAATCCAACATACCAGGGTTTGAACTCCAGCTCTGTATTCAAAGCTTATATGTGACCTTGAGTGGGGTAGATAATCTTTCTGATGTTCAGTGTTACATATCTGTGAAATGCAAAGAAAAAATTATTTACATTAAAATGTTGTAAGGGTTATATGAATTCATATGTGCAAGGAAGACAGTCTTGGATCTAGCAAATACTAGGTGCTCAATAAATATTATTTGTTATTATTACTATCACATTGTCATACATTATTATAACAGCAATTCTTCATGTTACCAATTCTTTATGTTTTTAGAAGGGCGTTCCTCAGTAGTTGTAGAAACCCAAAAATGTTTTCTTTTAGCTGCCATACACATAGCTCTCAGTAAAACTTTAGAAATGTTGTGCATTTCTCAGGTTTCCTCAAGAGTCATTGGGTGTCATACTTCAGGTCCTGGTCAGTCACTGTAATACGCATTTAGTTAATTTAGGAGTTCAGAAGCTAATGGCCTCATTGCAAACCCCTTGACATTTTAAAACAAGCCAAATAAAGCAAGCAGGAGAGTATTTTACATGAACTCTCCAAACAGAGAGGGTTATCAAGTTCATTTACATGTTTACCAAGGCTGCCAGCCATCCTGACTTGTTTGGTTGAAGGCTGTTTTTATATGAACTGAACTCTGTTTCTGATGGTCTGTTGGCAGTAAAACAGCATGAAATCTCACTCATCATTATTACTTACTCAATGGACCTGTTTTCCATCAGTGAAGTTTGGTATTTAATCAGAGTTTGAGATGCATCACTTCTAACCATGTATACGGTGCTAGAGGCAACAAAAATCATTAAAATTTGACTCCTGGTATAATGACAAGGTGCATGAATGGGGTGGAAGTTGTAAAGGACTATAAAACGGTTAAATTTGGTGTGTGGGAGAAAGAAATTATTTGTAAAACCCATAAACTTCTTTAGCCAAAATATCTATTACCTGCTAAATGGCACAATGAACTGTTCTAAAATCCCAGGCCACTAAAGTATATATTTGTATCTCTTGCTGTGTAAGTGAATATTACAAAGAGGAACTCTTGGTTTTCCTTACAATTTCTTAAAAAAAACAAACAACCTTGCTACTACAAATTTAAGGGCTAGGCCACGTTTAAAAGAAGAAAAGGCATTATTAGTTTTAGAAACTGTGACCTCAAAAGCAAGAATTGCATGTGACGTTTTGCAATGATATTTTCTAAAGCATTTAGTTATATTTTATCAATATGTTGAATTTAAAGATATGAATTCTCAAAGGATAAATTTTTTTTTTAAATGTTGATAACTTTAAACACTTTTAGTATACCAGTAAATATAAATAAAGCATACCAGTAAACTACTAATGGTTTAAAGAAACTGATGAATTGAAAGTAAATCACCATTGTGTCTGTATCTATATCTATATCTGTATCTACATCCCTATATCTGTATGAATATATATCCATATTTGAGAAGAAATAAATGCAAATCAACTTGTTATCAATAATATTGTATAAATGAATATGATATAATCAGATAGGAAAATAGAAAAGTTCTGTGTCACGATAGAACCAGGCACTTCAGTCATTCACTGTGATATGTTGCTTTGAACAGCATTTATCCAAATTGTAACGTTAGTGAAAGGTAGGATTGATGAGATATAAGATTATAGAGTGCTTAGCTCTTAGATCAGAACCAATATTTTCTTAGTAAAGTTTAATCCACCCATCCAATTCCATTAGTAAATCAGCACTAGTGCAATTCGAAATCACACAGCTACTGCTACTTATGTCAAGTGGGTAAGGGTAGCCCAGGCTCTGTTCCAGTAAACTGCCAGGAAACAGATTCCAGATCTTGAGAGGTTGAAGGCTCAGTCAATCAATCTTTATTAGGTAAAAAGTCTGAGCAAGAATAACAGTACCAATGGAAAGAAATTTTAGGAAGGATTTTAAAATTTAATTTAATTTAATATTCCTACTAAAATGGGCAATGATGACAAATACACAAATAAAAGGCACTTTTTATAGATACGTTGTGTTTTACTAAATTCTAATGTGGAAGAACCTTCTATCAATTGGTATCTCGCCTTTCTGTGTTGCTCAGAGAGGACAACTGAAAGTCATATGAACCCATTTTGAAAATCTGTTTCCTGCATCTTTAAAAATAGACTTAGATTTTGTTACTTGCCTTATTTTACCTTTGACCTAATTAAGCTAAAATTATAATAGGACTAAAATTCATAGTCTGGACTTTGTGTGCCATGAAAATTTCATCGATTTGACCCAAATATATTGAGTAACTACTGAGTGATGAGAGCTCTAGCTGCCTGCTAGGTGCCGAAAAGACAGACACATTTCTTATCCTTCTGGAACTTACCGGCCAAATTTGGATAAGTAAAACCACCTCTAATATAGCATTATTTGTATGATAATAAGAAAGTCCAAGTTAGGAGCTCAGACGAGATTTCTGGCAGGAAAACCTTCAAAACTGAAACCCGAAGTATGAGTTGGAATTAGTCACATGAACAGTGGGGGAATATTTCATCCAGGGATAATATGAAAGAATAAACTTAGAGAATGTGTGGTAATTCTAAAGAATTGGAGAAAGGTCTATGTGGTTGGGGTTGAATTTAGGGAAGAAGTTAGGGATCAGATGAAAAAGGCAAGCTGGGCTCTCTGATTGTAAACACATTGCTAAACCAGGTCAAAGAGTTTGAAATTTCTCAAAGGCTAGGGAGATGCTACTGAAGAACTGTAAACCATGAAAAGTATAATTATAGAAAGGTTGTGTTGCAATGTAGCAAATAGATTGGAAGAAAACAGGGTACATAACTAGGAAACTGGGTGAAAACTTGGACTTAAGTGAAAGATGATAGTAGTCTGGATTAGGGAAGTGATAGCAGAGGTGAAGGTAAGTGGATATGTGTGTTTCACAGGGGGCATAGGGGTGGTCATGGTTAATAATGTACACAGGGCAACAGGTGGGAGTAGACTCTGGCCCTACTTCCTGGTTTAGGGATTAGAGCAGGACAATAGCTAATGAAAGAACATAATGGATATTTAAACCAGTTTATTTTGAGATGCCTGTGGCATAGCTGAGTTGCATGCAGTTTAATATAGTAATGTGAAGCTCAGGAGAAAATGTAGAGTTGTAAATGCGGATTTCTGCATTTTCAGAGTATACGTGGTTATCAGAGCCATGTGGGTATTGACATAGTCTAAAGGGCAGGCTATATGCAATGAGAAGAAGGGAGAGTTTAGGTCACGGACATCACTTCTTTTCTCAGTGACTCATCTTCCTCTTTTATCATACTCCTCTCCCATATGGGTGATGGGAAGAGTCACAAAAGGTGGAAAACATACAATGCTTTAAATTATTTGGAAGAAAAATTAAGATAATACAGAGAAGGAAGTTAAAGGATAGAGACCTGTATTATACACATAACAGTGGAATGGTTTGGGAGACTTTCTAATGAGGTCTCTTTTCAAATTGAGAGTCCTGTCCCATCAAAATAGTTGTATAAGCATGAAGGAGCAATTAATTCTATACTCTGCTAGACATACACTAAAAATGTTCTGGAACTGTTAATTGTTCCCTGATCATCCATAAAAGTAGCCCAATAAGTCATCTGTAAAATTTCTTAAGGTGTTCATTCATTCATTCATGCATTCATTCATTCATGCATCCATTTATTCATTCATTTCTAAAGACAAATTTTGCATATGATATGATTTGAGCTAACACCACTACAAATATTTCCAAACAGCTGCATTGTTCTTCACTTCTAGATCAGCCTGTCTCCAATTCTGCAACAGTCAAGCTCCTGCAATAGCTCACCACTTTACAGAAAACTTACCAAGTGCCCTGTGGTTTCTGAGAAGCCTCAAGGCCTTTTATTCTCAGGAAATAGATCTATAAACACTTAATAAATTAATGTTTGCAAGGACAACAGAGCATATGTCATACAAATGATCACCAAGAACTGCCTGGCACAGTGAATGCATTCAGTGAGAGTGTAATTTATATATTTCACTTTCAAGAAGTTATGATAGAAATAGCTCCTCTGTAGACATTACCAAATGTTACCAGAGAAAGATTTCTGCTATGCTCACACTTTAGCCAGTCAGTTCTGAGGGAATTCGTTTTATCAACGGGGAAGATTTACCCTGCCAGTCAAGCTAGAGGAAGACAGTGAACAGCTTGGCCTATATTGAAGTGAAGATCCTTTGGAAGCTTCCAGTATTATCCCCTTTTGTAATCTTTTTGTTCTTTTTGTTTTTGTGATGTAACATTTCTTATCTCTAAATGGAGTAGTCCCTTCCTCTTTTTCTATTCTTCTTTTAGAAGAAAAAAGAAACCTTTTGTCAGTTCTGGGACATGAAAAGAAAAACCTGTCAGGGCAATGGTAAATGGGTAGTGGGTATAATGGGAAATGATACTGTGTCTTTTTTCAGGGCTTAGAGACAGCAAAAATTGCCTTGGACAAGTCACTTGATGTGTCATTCACTAGCCTATGACTCAGCAGGGGTCCTTGACCTTTGCTAGGCCCCCCTCCAAAAGCCTACTCACGCTAGCTTCTCAGTCAGATTGTCCCTGGACAACTGGTAACTCCCAAACTCCCACCTCAGAGATTCCAATGAATTGAAAGCAAAATGGAAAATATCTCATTAATCCAAGTGAGCATTCAGGAATAAGTGAGGGAAACTTCTTAGAAATGAATTCAGATCTATAAAAATTTCCTCAATTCATTTGAGTCTTTTTTACTTATAAAGAAATATTTTTGAGTTTTTTGTTTTGTTTTGGCATATGTTTTATTGCTTTGAAATATTTGTTTTTGTTTGGATTTGCTGTGGAATAAATTTAAGCATTACAGAAGAAATTAAACAGAAACTGTAAGGAATTGAATGGATACAGAAAGTTACCCAGAGCTGATTTTATGTTTGCACAGGTATGTGAATATTTTAGGTGAAAACTCAAGAGAATATATTTCCTTATAGGCTGCAGGCTATTTTCTTTCTTTTTTTTTTTTTTTGACGATATTAGAACACTTCCCTGAGCAGTATTTACTGTTTTTCTTAGTTTTGGTTATAAAAGCTTTCGAAGAAAAATAAAGTGAAAGCACGAAAAATTACCTAACCACATGGGGGTGCCAGAAGTGGTTTTATACTTATTTCACCCACATGTGTGAGAAAAGTATCTAGTGTTCAGATAACTAGGTGAAATGAAGAAATAATTGAGAGTTATAATGGAACAATGTGGTAAAGAAAAGGGCAAACTGATGAAGACTTTTGAAGTCAAAGCAAAGGTAATAAATACGAGGAGAAAGCGGTGGGTCTGTGTTAGAATTTGAAGGCTGGTTAAACATCATGACAATATGCGCTTTCCTTAGATGGCTAGGTGTGTTTTCATGGAGATAAGCTCCAGCTAGGGAAGAAGGGGTATGTTTTTGAGAAAAGGATGTACATAGTCTTGTTAAGGAAAGGCATGGTACCTGTTGTTTAAGTGGCATAAAGGAAACGAAATATTTTACTAGAGTGACAAGTCCTCCCTGGAAAATTTTAGGAGATTTTTGTATTTTTTTGGAGACAGGGTCTTGCTCTGTGGTCTGGGCTGGAGAGAGAGAGAGAGAGAGAGAGTGAGTGATTGAAGCTCACTGCAGCCTGGGCATCCCGAACTCAAGTAATCCTCCTCCCACCTCAGTTTCTCAAGTAGCCGGGACTACAGGTATGCGCCACCACGCCCAGCTTATTATTATTATTATTTTTTTTATAGAGATGGGTTCTAAATATGTTGCCCAGATTGGCGTCAAACTCCTAAACTTAAGTGATCCTCTTGCCTTGGCCTCCCAAAGGTCTGGGATAATAGATATGAGACACCATACCTGGCAAGAAGATATTTTTGATAGTATATATTGAGTGGTTCTAGTGGAATGTTATAATTCCAAGAGCATCTACTCATTCATCTTAGTTTAAAAACATTAACAAAACGGTGAGTTTATTAACATCTTTCTGTCACACTATACATATATATCCAAGCCCTGTTCATTTTTTTTCTGTATGAGATTCCTCAAACTTTTATGATTCCAACTCTACTGTCATATTCATTGCTTGAAATATTTAAATATTTTATCCTATATGATGAAATTCAAACTTCTTGCTTGATGTAAAATTCATGATCTTTTATCTCTTATTAGTTTTATTTCTCATCTCCCTCTAATTTGTACTATTCTTTCTTACAACCATACAAATCCACATGTGTTTTTTCAACCACATTCTCCTGCCTGGAGTGCTTTTCTACTTCCTGGGGGTATATTTTACTCACAATTAAATTATGTCCCTCTTTTTGTGAAGCTTTTTCTGGCCCTTTAGTCTGATTTAAAGGTCTCTTTCATATCCTTTCATTATGGGACTTACCATAGCACATTACAATTTTTTGTTGATTTTTTTTTTACCTCCCTTATTTTGTTTTTAATGTTTTCATAGCAAGGTCTATGTCGTTTAGGTATTAAATTCTTACACCCACCAAATAAGGTAGACCCTGGTAATCTGTGTATAGAATGAATGAAATTATGCAATAACACTACGTGGAAAACTAATATTTTAAAAATGGAAGTTTCAATAGTGCTATAAAATGCTTTTATATCTCGATCAGCAAAGATCATAGTGTTTGTAGTATAATTCCTATGCTTTTGCAATCAAGAGGATACTCAAGTGTGCAAGTGCAATGAAAGAGGCTAGATTACACTAATCACATTTTCTTGGAACTGCTCTTGCCCAAGAGCTAGTACAAGAGAAATGTTACCTCTCTTTCCTGATTGACACCAAGTGGTACACAAAACATGGAATGAAAATGTAGTCATTTTTTACATACTATATAGCCTCTTGTGAGTATCCTGAAAGGCCTAATATAAATTTGGTAAAAATAATACTAACAATGTATGTTAATTATAAGGAGGCATTTAATAAAAATGATTATTAAAAAATGCACTGCATTTTCACCGTGTGTATATAAACACACAAGTATAATGCTGTGAAATGCTTTATTTCTAAATCAAATCTTATTGTAGGGATGAGGTATTCCCTTCATTTTCACTTACCCACCCAAAGATTCCCTGAAGGACTTCCTTTGAAACTTTAGTTCTGAAAAGCATAGTTTGAAAAATGTCAACTAAGAAAAAGAACATGACTATATAAGACATGTCAAATGTCATCAAACTCTTTTCTTATCCTTATATTCTAGAGATTTTTACAGAATAATAGATTTTGCTTTGCAAAATCTAGGCACCCACAGGTTATAGAAAATCTGAGTGCCTGTAAAAAGTTCAATTTTCTATAAGAGTATCAAAATTCCATTTTCTGTAGAGGGATGAAAAAATAATTCCTACCCAAAATAAGTGAAGCTATCATTTACATTTTATTTGGGCAGTATAGCTAGATTCTGAATTCTAACTTGATTTATTAAGTTATGGTATTTTGAATTATAAATTTGAGAAATCATGGAACTTCTTTATATACATTATATAAGCATATTATTTGTTCATAGAAACATGGAATAATTGGCTCTATCAGCTTCTTTGCCATAACTCATACAAGGTTCTCCTTGAGCATAATTTTGGATCCCCTTATCAACTATACCTCCCTTTTCTCAAAAGCCTCAAATTCATAGATGTCTCTCTAAAAGCACAGTGCTCAGCAATGATCTGAGTGGAGTACAGAGGGATTTATAGCTTCCTTGTTTCAAATGTCGTATTTGACTGTTAAGCCCAAGGTTGCTTTAGATTTGTCAGAAACAGCTATTTGACTCAGTTAAAACAAATACCTAAGTCTTTACAAAACCGACTTGTCTTACCTCAGGGATGAGCAATACATTGGATTCCTCATAAAATCAGTTTAGTTTAAAATGTAAAGAAATCCTTTTGAATCTGTTGTAAATACGTATTATAATTATATCAAATATGCATACCCAGAATTTGAGATGATATGCAAGGAAACAATTGAGGGGAAGGATAGAGTCACAAGCTATTTTCAGCATTAAAAAATATATAAGGAACATTAGGTGTTTGTTGATAATAAGGGTGGAAGAAACTAAAATGTTGAGTGTTTTTCCTTTCAGTTGGAATCATATCAACTGACTGTTGTAATAATGTTACTCATTTTATGCTGTTCTGTGGTCACGTGTGTATATATATAGAGAGTGTATATTTGCTTAATAAACAAGGCAAAGATAAATGAATTATCTTTAAATAAATGCAACATACCAGCTGTAAAAATTCCAGTGGAAAAATTCTGGAATTGGTATCTTCAAAAGGTAGATAATCTAAAAATATGAATAAGTTTTAAGAATATTTAATAAAGCTCCTGATTGGAATTTACAGTGCTGGTTGTTAAATTTCAAAGGGCATTCCTCATCCACTGAGGCTGACAAGAATATGGGCTGAAAGAACCATCCATACAACGTACTGCTTTTGTGGCTGTCTCTTTATGACTGTGGTCAAGTTTGCCCTTGAGACTCACATACAGACAAAGCCTCTTCTGCATATGCCTCCTGTAACAGTCCCTTGAAAGCCCTCTTTTCAGCTTTTTTAGACATTCATGAACAAACATTATGGTCATTGTTGTGAAAGAAAAGCAATTTCATTTGTCTCAAAAATTTATTTGCTACTCCTCCTCAATTTAGTTGGCAAGACTAAAAAAAATCCTGTCACACGGAATTTAAATTTCAGGTAAAGCAAATAGAGAAACGTCTGAGCTTTCAATTTGGAAACTTGTTTAGCCTTTCCTGGTGTTTCAGAGTACTCATCAAGCTTCAGTGTCTTGGTTTCAGAATGTGTGCTCAGCAGTTCTGGCCACCGGAGAGTTCCCTTGCTCAGGATCCTGCCTCCCCTGGTCGAAAGCCACAACATCTGAAATTCTGTTTTATCATCATACTGGGATGCAGTTATCATCATTCTTTTTCTTAAAAATGACTAAGTTATTTTTCATTTTGTGTACATGTCATCATTCATACAGAAACCATTCATTGCCACTGGGAATAGCATGGACATTTTGAATTTTTTTCCACTATGTTATCATTAATTACCTGCATCCCAATTTTTATTGTGGCAATACAAAAGGTTTTACATATGGGATTCTTAGTACGTATTTCTGAGTATCTTTATGCAGCACCAAACAATGGATATAATGTTAACAACATTAAGGGGTAACTAAAAGAAATTGTATCTTAACAAATTGGAGTTCTTTTTTAAGTAAAATAATTTTCTGAATATGTTTTGCTAGAGAACATAACACATTTCATTCTATGAATTACGTATGCCTTCAAGTGACTCCTCTGACAGCATCGTTTGGCAAAACTTCCCTTTGGTTGAGAAGGGGGCACAACATTCATAATCATTTCAAGTTGTGGCAGGTGAAGGGAAAACCTAATGCTAAGAAGTGAGGCTGAGGGTAAACAAAAAGATAACTGCAAATGGAGTTCACAAGATACCACTATATTTTAATCAATAATATTAGTATTTAATTCTCCCCTTTACCCAACTGTAAAAAATTGAACTGGGTCCGTTTAGTTACACATATACGTGATCTTTTGAGATGTTATACTAATGCAGAATAAAATAAAACAAATTCATTAAACGAAAGTCTTGGGGTTAGATTGCAACTTGTAAGTCATCTTCAGGTCTTGAATTCTATCTTAAATCTTTTCAAGTTTGTGAGGCATTTGGTATTCGCTCCTAACTATGTAATAATGTAGATTGCAGAGTGCAGGCACTAGGCACATGTTAAGAATTTTAGGCTGTTCTTTGAGAGAGCAAAGATTTGCAAATTGAACTATCTGTGCCTTCCACGTATGATAGTGAATTTTTTCAATCAGGAAAGTTAGTTTGTAGGTTTAGGATGGATTGACTTGATTAAAGCAGATCCAGATTTTACTACCACTTCTGATTCTAATTCTTCTGCATGCTTTTATTACAATTTAATTGCTAAAGAAGTGGGATTTATACTTTAAATTTATTTTATGTATGTTATTTATCTATTGTCCCAGAAATGCTGTTTATTTCCTATCATAGAACACACTTGATGTCTCTGTATTCAAGGTACAGGTTGTAGTGTGGTTAGGGTCAGGGTTTAGCATCAGTGATCGCTGATGTAGCTTTGTTAGGTGTATTGCAATTTTTGTGGCAGTTTAAAAAATCATAAATGGATAATATATTCAAGTACTACATTTTGTTTCGTCTTTTTTCCATGTTAGTTTTGGAGAGTTACTATAGAGGGTACTTTGTAGACATTTCTCTTTCCTGTCCTTTGATGCTCAAATTATTTTATATAAATTCAGAAACAATCAGATTGGCTGGCTTCTTTTTATTTTTTGGAACTGATTTCCTCTTGATTGTAAATTTGTCATTGGGGAATCTTTTTCTCTTTTTAGGCCAAACAGCTGTTTTTAATTTTATTTTTATTTTTTCCTCCATTAAGGAGGTCAAGTTCCTTTGGGGGAAAATCTTCAGTTCATTATGTTCCTTTCTTTTATAGCAACATGCACAACAACAAAATACAAATTGCTTTTGGGCTGAAATTTGCTGTAATAGATTTAGTAGTATTCATTTAAATACCTTGGCATTTCCAAATGGTAGCGCCACTTCCAACCCTTAGACAAAGCAGAATTCGCAGCTTATTATAGCTAATTTATTTTTTTCTGAAAATATAGAAAATATATTCTTAGCCATGTATTATTGGGTTGTTGAAAAGAATGACATTTGTTTAGTTTTTGTTCCTATTTTGCTGTGCTTTCACGTTCCTTTTATGTATATCCAGGTCTGATTAACACAAACCATTAACCAAAGCCTGTTTTAGATACTGTAGATGTTTTGGCATCTGTTCTTTTTATAGATGCCAAAACATTTATAAAATGCCTATTCTTTTTATATAATATCTTGAATTAAGTGATTTTTAAAAATGTCTCTGGTTCTGAGAACCAATGAGTTCTCTTGGAATGAATCTATGTAATCACGATTAGTGACTGGCAACATAGATTTTGTTCTATTGTAGATTAATATTAGTTAAATCAGTAAAATATTTGCTTACACTTAACCTAATGAAGAATAAGTGAAACTTAAAATAGTGAAACTCATAGATGTTTACAATATATTTATGAATGTCAGAGTATCATCCAGGCCTAAGTAACCTTTTTTTTTTTTTTTTTTTAGATGAAATCTCGCTCTTGTCCCCCAGGCTGGAGTGGCACCATCTCAACTCACTGCAACCTCCGCCTCCTGGGTTCAAGCAATTCTCCTGCCTCAGCCTCCTGAGTAGTTGGAATTACAGGTGCGTGCCACCATGCCTGTAAATAATCTTACCTCTGTTCTCTTACTAAATGGAAATAGGACAAATACAATACTCACTTATAATCAAACAATCTATTTGCTCTTCCTTCCCTCCTTCCCAAGAATTTGAAATATAGATTAATTTAGTCCACTGACATATGTATCATAGAAACTCAAAGAGAGTCAGGTATGTGTTGGGTGGGAAAATGTATTTTAGCTTCCTGTAGCTTTATAATCACGCCTCCAAATTTGAGTATGGGCAGAGAAATCCAAGAGTGTTTGCCATATGAAAGATCTTGCTTTTCTTCTATTTAATGTTTTCTCTTTCTAAAGTTTCAAAGATCTAGATAGTAACTAGAAAGCAGTAACTACTTTCAAAAGCACTGTGAAGAATGATGAAACCATGAGGACCTGTGTGTGGTTTATCACCTCTTTCTCTTCTCTAAAATATAAACTAAGAGATAATTTCCATTTATGATTGAAACCATGTAAGTCATCAAATTGTCAGCAACTTGAGGAGTTTTGGCCAGAAGCAGAGTGTGTAAGACCAGGTTAAGGAGAAGGACTTGAAGGCAACATGCTAGTTTGATGCTGTATCACAGGCGACAGTAACAAAACAAATTTGATGCTTTATCACAGGTGGCAGTAACAAACAAAGCCACCTCAGCAGTAGTATTCAGAAGTCAGGAGGGATGGTTTTTCAAGTTGGCAAGTGGTAGCCTCATGCATCTTGGTGACAGGAACTATTACAAGAGATGGCACAAGTATTACAGAGAAACAGTCAAGAGAGTGGCTCCAGTGAACTCCCCTCACAACAAAAGCTCAGTCTGGGAGTTGACAAGGCTATTCCTATATCAAGAAAGACAGCTGTTGATGTTGGGTCTGGAATCTGACATTGTACTTCACAAAACTGAACAACAAATGCACATAATAAAACTAAAAAATGAGTGGATGAAGACATGCAATTTTCCATCTTGAATTACTCATCTTTCCAATACTTTCTCTTCTCTCTCTCCCTCTCTCCTTCTCTCTCAGAGCAAAAGAGAGTTCATCAGGATCTAGAAAAACAAAACTAATACAAATAGATAAAAATGTATAGTTATCTTTGTATGGGATTCATAGGAGCCTATTAGTCATATCTCCACCTATTCTTAATTTCTTAGCTAATTGAAATAGATGCAAGAGTCAACTGGGCATTGAAATATAGCATGAGGTTATTTTTTCATTGAAGGAAGCAGTTTAGACTCACATTGAGTGTTTTACAACTTCCCAAAATGAATTCAAGCAAACAGTTATAGATGGACAGATGGAAATAACAGACTTTCCCTTAAAAGGGCAGGACATTCCCTGGTGAGGTTACTGGGCAAAGTAGAAATAGAATAAATTTCATTTTTAAAAGCAGGTACCTTCAAGAGAGTTAAAACAGAGACATAACAAGTAGGCAATGACTTTTCATATATTATTCCTATCTAGTAGAAAAACAAAGGATGCCAGGCTCTCATTAGTTTTCATAGCTTCCTTTTTGATAAGGCAGCATGAGAAGGGGCAGAGAATGGCAGAAATTATTTTCCAAAGTGCTTCACTGAGATGGCAGCAGAGCTGGTCAATGCTCCTATTTTATGGCACCATGAAGAAATACTGTGACTGGAGTAGATATATTTCCTTCTATTATCCTGGAGAAAGTCTTGAACTTCAAGTACCCAAGCATACATAAAAAAGCAGGTAACATACAAAGAAAGAAAAATAAGGCTGACTTCAGATTCTGCAGAATTAGATATAGAAGAACAATGAGCAATACAAAGTACAAAAGATTCAAGAATATTGTATTCATCTAAGTAATCCTTCATGCTTGAAAGCAACAAAAAATGTTTGTAGATAGGCAAAGTCTCAGAAAGTACACCATGTACTTCTGAAAGAAAAGTTGTTTGAATATAAATTTCAGCATGAAGTTACTGAAATGATCAGAAACATTAAAACTACACTATAATAAACTATGTAATAACTACATTATTATGCTGTATAATGTCTTAGAAACAGTGAAAACCTGGACCTAAATGAAAGAGGATGTCGAGAACTAATACATGTCTCTCCAGAAACAATGCATACGGGAAATTTCATTAGACCAAATAAGAAAATCCTGAAGACCTCTAGTCAATTATTCTTTATTTGGAAAAGTGACATCTGCGGAACAAGTTGGATATAATATCCAGGCCCTTACTACAGGGCAGCAGGACAAAGAAAGCCTTAGAAGGGAAGTGCCAGTTTTACTTGCTTTGAGCTAGGAAAAGTGGCCAAGACCTAGAGATTTGTTAAAGGATACTAAATTACAGCTGGAGAGGAGGAATAAGTTCAAGTGCTCTATACCAGCGTTGGATGACTTCTTGTTAATGATCACAGAATTAAATAAAGCACTGTCTATAGAGTATTGAGGGCAAAGAGCTTGACCACAAAATTTTTAATGAGGCACAAATCATACACATGTAAAGAAAATGGAAATGTACTTATAATTATAGTATTCATGCATCTCCCTGAAAAAATTCTTGAAGACAGAGTCATGTCAACTGAAATATTAATCCAAAAAAACCTTGTGAATGAAACATCTTTATGTAAAGACTGGTGTTAAGCATTGTATCCAACAGATAGTGCATCTTTTTGCAAGTGCTCTGGTAACATTTCTGAAAATCATAAACTAGTAATGGGCCAAAAATAAAAGCATAAATGTATTTAAAAATTGAGATAATAAAAAATAAGGTAACTAAACTACAATAAAACTAGAAAACAAAAGCAAAATTAGAAACAAAAGTATCCAACCACTTGAACATTTAAAAAATATTTTCTCTCTTTGATTTCCCCATGGCTCAAAACAAAAAGCCAAAGCAAATTTCAAAAAAAGTATCAAAAATATGTGACAAAGGATCAGTTCTACAGGGAGAAAATTCATGGCAGTAAGCAATCGTGAAATTGGAATTAAGTTACTTGCAAAGAATGGAATTAAATTAATTAAACAATTAACCTAGGACTTTTCTTTTTAAGAGCGAGAAAAGCAAAGTTCAGGAAGGCTAAAAGATACTGTGATAGAAATGAGTTTCGGCTGGTGTGCAAGAAGAGAGCTCAGTAGAAGAGAGACTCTAGATAGAAAAGATTCACAGAATGTAAAGTTTTTGCTTCTGCATCCCAAATAGCAAAGACTGAAAAAGTCATTGAACGACAGGCCTAATAGTTTCTCACTTGAAGAAAATCAATCAGTCCTACAGCAAAGAGAAGTTTGAGGATAGGATCTTCTGGGCCATGCCCATGTTTTTCAGATGGTCTCAAGGGAGCCATGATTGAGATAGAAGTGAGGTATTTAGAAAAGAATTTTGAACATGGCAATTAGTATATAGACCTGACCAGAAAGCAAAAGAATGGAAGCCTAATACACACTTGATGGAAGAACATGAACAGGGACATAAAAAAGAATTTTCCACTGCATAAGTGAAGTGAAATAATCTTTAGTGAAAATAATCTTGAGTGCCCCCCTAATGTCTGCTCAGGAATATTTAATAATTGCTATGGATTAGTAACTATTGTTTTTTTTTTTAATCTTAATTTTTTTCAAATAGTGCTTTTATTTTGTTTTGTTTTGTTTTCCCATGCAGTTGTCTTGTCTGTGGAGCAAGAAATAATTGGTTCTTTTAGTTCATAGGTCACTGAACCCACAGAAACCTCGTTCCAGATCTAATGGAGGGAACTGTTCTTTACTTAGAGATCCTGAATTTTGAGATGAGCATTCTGCTTGTTTTCCTGGAGGAATGGGTGGATGTATTCTCTGTTTGGAAAGATAGGTACACTTTGCAGATTCAAGAAGAGACTTTGGCAGCTATAGCTTAGTTGTTCACCAAACAGTTTTCTTTCATCCAGTGCATTGAGCTCAGCCATCATTCTCAGTGTCCCCAGGAACAAATTGTGTCAATGCGAATGAGTTCCTACAAATGGAATGTGAACAGAAGGCTCGACACATAACACTTCATACATACGCTACTTCAAGGGCTTTTGCCTTTCGCGAAATGAGACTGTCTTCGTTGGAAGCCATAGACTGGGAATGGCAGAGCCACAGTTAGAAGAAGCGTGGTCCTTGAATCACAGATTAGTGGTGAGCAATCACTGTCCAGAAACACCTGTTTTATACTTTATATGCAAAATAAATTATTTTATATTTGAAGCATTTGATCTGGAGGGTTTGCTTCTTATAGAAACTATTGCTCATTTATCAATATATGGTGTATAACTTTTATTCTACTATTATTAGAATTAATATTTTTCTTTATTTTCACATATAAAGAACCTATTCTGTGCTGTTCTTGGTCCAAATAACTTACTATTTCCTTAGAGTTTCTACATAAGAATTGGCTGTGTGAAAACACAGAATATTTTTAAAGATTTGATAAACAGTACCAAAATTCTCTCTAGAAAGATTGTGCCAGTTTTTTAATCTCAAGAGAAATGAATAAGGGGAAATAATTTTTTAGACAAATATTCTCCCTATGGCCCTGTGGTGAAAAGCTTTTAATATTTTTGTTTTGTTTAAATATATTATCGGCTTTAGGGCTATGGATTCTGATTTCTGTGTTGTCCAGACACAGATCCCCCTCTTCAAATTATTATAGTTTGATCAAATGTCTTAATATTTTGTGGTATGGTATCTCACTCATTTCTTTTTCTAAAATACCTAGCTTATTTCTAGCCACATGTTCTTTCTATGACCTTTAGAAACAATTTGTTATGTTCCCTTAAAACTTCCATAGGGAATATCATATTAGAAGCATTTGTTTAATAGTTCTAAGAAATTGAGTATATTTTAAATATTTAGCATTTCCAAGCAGGATATTTTCACATTTGTTTTGTTAATCTACAGTAAATTTGTGTACTTTTCTTTGTATGCTTTTGTGCATTTGTTATTCAAATTTAAGTAAAAGTATTTTATAACTTTATTGCAAGTATGACTGGAAGGCATGAGATTTAAACTTACACAGTAAACATGTTTTAAAAATCAATTGTACTTGTAGCATTTTCTGTGCAAAAGATTTTCTTATTTTTAATAAGTTAATATGAAACTAAAAGCATAATACTCCCATCCATTTGGTATTTAGGCTGGTTAATATTGCTATACACTTTAAAATACAGAAATTAATACTTTCATTACATGTTTTACTGGTCCAACTACTTTTGACTACTGTGTCTAGCTATGGATGCTGCACAATAAGACAGGCATATAAGGTAAAATTGTCTAGCAAAGGAAGATAAAGATTTTGAAGATTCTGGGAAATATTCCAAACGTGAAATAATTTTAAAAGTTCAGAGTGTTTAGCTCAAAGAAGGGAAGGTTTAACATATTAGATGTTACAAAATATGTTAAGAGTTGTCCTGCTGAAGGAGTAGATTCTTTAGAGGTCTGTTATATGACAAAATTAGGACCAACAGGTAGATTCAATGATTACAACTTTGATACAATGTCAAGTGAAACCTTGTAACTTCTAGAAAAGTATAAAAGGGAACAGGTCTATTTTCTAAGGTGCTGAACTCTGGTTGGAACTGGTCAGGCCATCTGTCAGGGATGCAGGGTAAGACATTCTTAAACTGGGTCGAGGCCTGGCCTCAACGACCTTGGGTCCCGTCCAGCTGTGATTCTCTCATTAGAATGTCACGCAGTGAAGGTGGTCCCTGCAGTTGTGGAGCCTCATTTTAGTCATTTCAGCAGTCATTGCTAGTGCCAACTATGATTTTATTCTTCTATCAGTTCTGTGCTGTCAAAATTCTGTTTGTGCAGAACAACTCCCTATTCCCTGCACGTGCAGTTGAAAATTTGAGTTTGCAAAATTGGGAGTTTCCTTCTTATATATAAATGGTTGTTCTAACAGTGACACAATTTCCTTTGCCACAGTTTTTCATCCTTTAAAAAAATTCCTACCATATCATGTAGAAATCATTTTAAAATAATCTCAGGTTCTCAGCCCAAAATACAGAACCATTTTTTTTCTCCCAAAATTTGTGGAATCCAGAATGGAAATCATCAGAATAATAGCTCTTTACAATTCAGGGTATTTATTGCATCAAGTCTGTTATACAATAATATCTTATTTGAGGAGAAATCTTATGATATCACTTCTATATCTAAGCTTATGAATTTAAAAAGGAATCAAATCTACATTGTATGCCAGTATCAAAATATCACATGCACCCCATAAATATGTACTTTTATTATGTATCCAAAAAATTAAAAATAAAAAAGAAATCTAGGCAATAATATATCATGTAGGGATATTATAACTGCTGTAACATTGTATATATGTCCTCATTAGGAGCACAAATAAAATGAAGATCTGAAGGAATTGGCCTTTAAAACTTGATCTAGGTCTTTTGTTGGAGGGAAGGTGGCCACACCATTTACCACAGACTAATTCCTTTGTCATGTGCTTGCTGTGCTCTGGTGCTCAGGCAACACCATGCTGGCGTTGATTTTCTTAAATTTTCAAATAAGGAAAAAAGCATGAATACTCCTTTTCAGAGCATTCTTGTTTTTATTTCAGGGCTCTTTTTCTTTTTAACAGAATCATTCTCTTACGGCTCTGAGAGGTCTGGAAACTCTGGGTGATGGTGCATTCCCTGTCTTGTGCTGTCACATTATCTTGGCTCATCGAAGGAGGCTGAAAGCCTGACCATATCCTCCCTGGTGCCTGGACAGCCAGTTTTGTATAGCCTTCCCTGTGATGTGTCCCTATCCTTTTTCCAATCCTCCTTGCTCTGGGACCTACATCCTGTGTTCTTGTCCACCCTCCACCCTTCCCTTTTTGAGTACATCATTTATTGCCGTCTTAGCTTTGGAGTATAATAAAGTGTATAGACTCACACACAGACCATTTCTGATTATTGGTCCTTGTTCTCATAGTTTATTTTGGTAGTGATCTTCACCTCATTTTACTATAAACTGGCCTTTATTTCATTTTCCCTCTAAAGTCAGACCCTCACCCCAACGACTTTTTACATTGGTGTTTAGCATTCTAGAAGCTTACGTTCCATTCTATACTGGTTTTATACCAGTTTAGTTTGGCCAGATGTCTAGTTCTGCCCTGAGAAAGTTCATTATATATCATTTATGGATACTTAAAAATAGTCATGTTCATAATTTAATCCTTTTTTTTTTTTTTACTTCTGTAGCTTCAAAGGATGCATCTCTTTTGAAAATTATAGTTATATTTTAATAAAGTAGCCTTTTATTCCTAATTAATTTCTATTACCTCCAGAATTAGCCTTCCTCGGTATGTCTTTTAATGCTCATGTGATATAGTTTCTAGATCCCACAGCATCCTTTGAAGAGTCTTCACACAAACTCTCCACTAGACGTGTTTCATTTTATCATATATATAACATTTTTTTTTTTTTTTGAGATGGAGTCTTGCTCTGTTTCCCAGGCTGGAGTGCAGTGGCACTATCTTGGCTCACTGCAACCTGCATCTCCTGGGTTCAAGCGGTTCTCCTGCCTCAGCCTCCTGAGTAGCTGGGACTACAGGCACATGCCACCACACCCAGTTAATTTTTGTATTTTTAGGAGAGACAGGGTTTCACCATGTTGGTCAGGATGGTCTTGAATTCCTGACCTCAGTTGATCTGCCTATCTCGGCCTCCCAAAGTGCTGAGATTACAAGCACGAGCACTTTAAGGCTCACTGCACTAAATTCAATATTCCAGAGAGAGGCCCCTTCTCACTCGTGCACTAAGGAATTGTGACAAGTTTACCGTGGGAGGAATATAAAGTGTGAGAATCAAGTTGGGAGGAAATGAGGCTGGAAAAGTAAGCTGGGGACAAATCATGAATCATTTTGAGCCATGCAAAGAAATTTTGGATTTATACTATAGAGGCATAAGGGTTATTATGGAAGGCAATAACAAGAATGGCTTATTATTTGTGTTATTGTTTGAAGTTTAGTATATTATTCCTATATTCAAGTGTGAAATCTTAAGTGTACAACTGGATGAATTTTTGCATGTATCTTTACCCCTCTAATCAGCACATAAGTCAAGATATCAAACATTTCTGGCACTCCAGAAGGCTCCCTCAGTCAATAGATAATTTCTTACCTCGTGGGTTAGCTCCATTCTGACCCCTAACTTACGTTAGTTTTGTCTGTTCTTATATCTGTATTTTCAGAAACATGCAAAATGTTTCTTATAGTGTTTTTCCATGTGTATTTGTTAGATGAATAAATGAATGAGAGAGAAAAGGATGAGGCAAAGAATCCAAGATTTCTATTCAGGAGGCTAATTTCATTAATCCATTTTTTTTTCATTTGTTTAACTGATTATGAACTTGTCTAACTGAACTTCATCCAGATCATAAGTTTTGTCTTTTACATGAGGATATCATTAAGATACTTAGTAAAATGATATAATGAAATTGAGATAAAGTATAACTATGAAATTTCTCTAAATTGCCCTTTTAGGAATTTTGTCTATAAACTATATAATTTTATTTTCATAATTTGTTTATAACAAATCATTTGGGGTCTTTAATGTACCCCTTCAATTACTGATAAATTGTCTATATAATGAATGGTGGAAATTTTTCTGAATTGTGTTATTTATATAATAATCTCTTTCATCTAGCAGTGTCTAGAACATAAGAAGAAACTATGAAACATGTTTGATGAAGTAAACTGAACTGTTGCAACTTAATCTTTTTTTATTTGAATTTTTAGTTGACAAAAATGATATATACTTATGGTGTACAACATGACGTTTTGAAATATATAGACATTGAGCAGTGGCTAAATCGAGCTAATTAACACATGCATTACTTCATTTTTTTTTATAGTGCTGAGAACACAATCTGCTCTCAACAATTTTCAAGAATGCAATTCATTCATATTGACTATAGTCATGTTGTACAATAGATTTCTTATTCCTCCTAATTAAATTTTGTGTCCTTTGACCAGTATCTCCCTGACCTACCCTCTGAGTCCCCCCCTTACAACCTGTGCCCCTGATAATCACTATTCTAGTCTCTACTGTTTTTTTCCCTTTCAACTTTTGTTTTACGTTCATGGGAACATATGCAGGTTTGTTACATAGGTAAACTGTGTGCTTTGTATACAAATGATTTTATCCTCAGGTAGTGAGGACAGTACTCTCACCTTCTGCCATGAGTGGACGCAGCCTGTGGCCCTTGCCAGGTGCAGATGCCCAATCTTAACCTTCTGCAAGTAATTCCAGAGACCTGAATTGGGCTAAGATGAAAATGAGACAATGCACAGCAGTAATATTTAGAAGCAAATATCAGCGGAAATTGATGGTGTTTTGGGTGCAAGGAGTAAAGTGAGTGAGATAAATAAATAAAAAGATAATAAAAAGACATAACAAATGTCATGATACAGACAAGCAGGGAACATTATGTAAGTTCAGGGTAAGGAATTTAATCTATTTCAGGGACACTGGGTATGGCTAAGGGGAAGGAGGCATCAGATTTACTCACTTGAAGTCTGTTAAGAGGTGGGCCAGTTGCAGAATTTTAGTGGATTTTAGAGACAATGAAAGAAAGCTGCTTTTTAAGATCCTGGTTGTAGAAGGAGAACAATTGCTCTGAGGCAATGGCTAAAAAATCATGAAAAGCCATGGAAGGGACTTTTAATGTAATGGTAGTGAATAGAGACTATGTGCATCCTAAAGTGGAAGAACCATGAGAAAGTGAGAATAATGCACAGAAATGATGGGATCATCTGTGGATCGCCATTCTGGAGAAGATACATTTCAGGGTGCAGGGTATGAATAATCCGATTACTGCTTCCTCTGCTCCAGGGTAAACAAGATATGTATAGGTCCAGCTGTTGGTGAGGAAGCAAGAGTTCAGGAATGGGTTCATAAGGGACTCAAACTTTTTCTGTGATATCAGAAGAGAAATAATCTTTTGTGAGGTGAGAGCATGTTGAGACAGAGAACATGAGGGTGAGGACAAAATTTTGAAATGGCCATTCAAGGAACTAGGAGTGGGAGCTTATTCAGAATATATAATTGGATGACTAAGTCATTTTGAAAGAACATATGAAAATGTATAATATAAAGTTTTGTTGGGATGATCTAATAATCTATATGGTTGTGTGAGTGTGTATATATATTTAGATGTGCTGGGCATCCAGAGCAGTTATTTTGCCAGGATACATTGAAAGAACAAAAGTAAAGATGTGGAGGGTTATGAACCATTGAAGATGGGGAAGAAGGTGGTACCAGAATTTTTTTGGCAAGCAAAGACAGATAGCAAAATTTTAACGACCAAAAATTGTCTTTTTCTGAAAAAAAATAAAAGGATATTGGGATTTCGTTGGCTGAAGTGAAACAGTAGTTGCAGGCTGACCATGGGAGCAGTTGTAAAAGTCAAGTGAAAATCAAGTCTTTTCAGTTGAGGCAACCAGCAAACTCTAAAGCCATTAGGTCTTAGAAGGGTCATCTATATTATTTGGGGGTCTCTCCAAATTATGACTGCTATAGTTTGGATATTTGTCCCCTGAAACCTCATGTTGAAATTTGATCTCTAATACTACAAATGGGAACTAATGGGAGGTATTTGGGTCATGAAGGCAGCTCCCTCATGAACAGATTAATCCCCTTCCTGGGGGAAGTCACATGAGTGAGATCTCGCTCTCACTCTATTAGTTTGCAGAAGAGCTGGTTGATAAAAGGAGTCAGGCACCTTCCCTCTTGCCCTTGCTTCTCTCTCACCAAGTGATCTCTGCACACGCCATCTCCCCTTCACCTTCTGCCATGAGGGGAAGCAGCCTTTGGCCCTTGCCAGGTGCAGATACCTGAAGGGGTGGCCTGCCCCTCCACACCTGTGGGTGTTTCTCGTTAGGTGGAACGAGAGACTTGAGAAAAGAAATGAGACACAGAGACAAAGTATAGGGAAAGAAAGAGTGGGCCCAGGGGACGGGCACTCAGCTTACAGAGGACCCACGCCAGCACCGGTCTCTGAGTTCCCTTAGTATTTATTGATAATTATCTTTACCATCTTAAAGATAAGGGAGTGGCAGGACAATAGGATCGTTTTAGGGAGGAAATCAGCAGTAAGACATATGAACAAAAACCTCTGTGACGTGAATAAGTTTAAAGGAAAATGCTGTGCCTTGAGATGCATATGCAAACATTTCCATAAATCTTTTAGCAGCATTGTTTCATCCTATCACATGGGAATAAACCTTGGACAATACCTAGCTTTCCTAGGCAGAGGTCCCTGCGACCTTTGGCCGTGTACGTGTCCCTGGGTAGTTGAAATTAAGAGAATGGTGATGACTTTTAACCAGCAAGCTGCTTTCAGGCACTTGTTTAACAAAGACACATCCTGCACAGCCCAAAATCCATTAAACCTTGAGTCACCGCAGCACATGTCTCTTGCAAGGACAAGGTTGGGGGCAGGGTCACAGATTAACAGCATCTCAAATACAGAACAAAATGGAATCTCTTATGTCTACTTCTTTCTATATAGACACAGTAACAGGCTGATCTCTCTTTCTTTTCCCCACAGATACCCAATCTTGAACTTTTGCAGACATCAGGATCATGAGCCAAATAAATTATTTTCCTTTATAGACTACCCACCCTCAGGTGTTCCTTTATAGTAAAACAAACTAAGACAATGGCACTGAGGAAAATTTGCTTTTGAAAGCTTTTTTTTTTTAAAAAAAAGACATTCTTTTTTTTTTTTCAGTGTCACGGTTAGCCTATTACATTTAGCAATCAGCAGCATGGGTGCAAAAAAAATCTACATTAAAAATTTTGTTGGAATGCCTTATGTTTTCCACAAAGCAGAAACTAAAATAACCTGGTATACAATTAGTTACAAATATAGTCCTTGAGTCTTTTGCCCATACACATGAGTATTGTCTAAGGCATGTCTTTATGGCAGCTATGCCCTGCCACCACAGGGCTTGGCTGAGTTCACAAATCTGTTGTAAACTTAGCTTTCCTGTCACTTCTCTGGCTCTTTTCTCCAGCTAAACTTTGTTTCCTGACAGAAATTAAAACCTTCTGCCACTGTGATTAACTACTGCTGCTATTGGAACAATCATTGTAGCCACTATGGTTTTGTGGTTGGGCAAAGTTTTGACTTCCACCATTAAAGGGTCTAGAGCTTCTGCCCCCAAAGTTTTCTCCCCTCGTGGCTTCAAAATTTAAGGATTGCTTATTGTAATTGCCAAAATCCTTGTAGTTTCAACCACCTCTCAAACTGATCCCGTCATTATCAATTCCATTATAGCCATGCCCACTGTCACTATATCCACCACCACCATGATTGCTACCAAAACCTCCTTGACCGCTGTGGTTTCCTCCATGACTCAAGTTGTCATCCCCATCGAAATCACCTCCACAGCTTCAACCAAAGCTTCCAGAACTACTTTGACCTCTTTGACTGGATAAAGCACCAGCTATCTCTTGTTCAGACAGAACTTTTTTACTTCACAGTTGTGGCCATTCACAGGATGGTATTTCCAAATGACAGTCTTATCCATGGAGGCATGGTCATCAAAGGTTACAGAACCAGAGTCCCTCTTCTTGCCATTGCCTCTGTCAGTCATGATTTCAATCACTTTAATGCTTACATACTGTTCAAAATAATTATTTAGGTATTATTTTTCAGTGACTTCTTTAATGCCACCAATAAAGATCTTTTTTTTTTTAATTTTTAATTTTTTATTTTTTTACAGTTAAGCAGGCCCTTGGTGTTTGAGAATCTTCTCTTGAGACAACCCTCTTTGGTTCCACAACTCTCTCATCCACCTGTGTGGCCTTGCATTCAAGGCTGCATCCACCTCCTCCACAGTGGCATATGTGACAAACCCAAAGCCTCCCAAGCCTTTGGATCTCTTACTGCTGCGCAGTCCAGTAAGCATTCCACATTGCTCAGAATGGCTTCTCAGAATCATTGGTTGTTTTAAAGCCCAACCTTCAAACAGATGAAGGGCTTCCTCAGCTGTTTAGGCTCTTTGGGAGACTCTGACTTAGACATGATGGCAGTGGGAGAAGAGATTTAGAGATGGTTTCTCTGTGGCATTCACCAGTAGAAGGCTTGAAAACTTAAGTGTCAAAAAGTAAAATGTAATGCAACACTCCATGAAATGGTATTGTAAATCCTGTATTATTTGGCTTCCTGTGCCCAAGGTTCTCTTAAGTAACAGTAGGGAAAAATAGATTCCAAAAAAGGATGACAACCAAAATAAATGAACAAACGAATGAATGAATAATGGTGGGTCTATGAGGGTAGTGGAAAAAAGAGAAAAGAAGGTTTTGAAGAGATTCTCCAGGGTTTGTCATGTTTGAATGTCCACTGCAGTTCTGCCAGCTCCTGACCAATGAAATTTGGCCATGCTAATGAATCAGATTGCTCATCAGTAAAATAGAGGTGATATTGCAACTATTGTATATGGTAATAGTGACAAATATCACCTGTTACATACCTAAAATAGTGTATGGTAGTAAGTGCTTAAGAAATATTAGTATTTATTATCATTTTATTATTTATCTAACTCATAATTAAGATGACAAACACTGCAAAATGGAAAACAGTTCATAATAAAGCCATATATATGTATATATATACACACAAATATATATATCAGTATTTATAAAAATGTTCCTTTAATCATGCAAATAATAGGGTCTTGGTAGGCAGTCTCTTTCTATTTTCCACAAATTCAAAGCATTGTTTTGAATAGATTCAAATAGATTTTTGATATCTGCAATAATCACCAGCAACAGAATCACCAGGACACAACCTAGCATTTCAGAGTTAGAATCCTTCTGCTAGAAAGTGGAAGAAAAGGAAAGATGTCATTTACAATGTTGATTTTAGGGACAGCTCATTCATCTCAAAGAGATTCGGCTCCCTGCTCTCAGAAAATCTTGGGATTAGGCTTTTTTGTCCTCTTTCACAATTGCATCCTTTTAATAAAATGAATGTATCAGGAGAAGAAATAGTTATAACAGTAATTTTTAATTATTATTTAAGAAATATATTTCCTGGAAATAATTGCTGCCAATTTTTAAGGAAGTTGAGGCTCAGATTTAGATAAATGGAATGAATAGACTGCTCTTAACACTTTCAACAAAGTTATAAATATGCATATTGCTGAAGATCTAAGATTATTTTTAATTCAGCAGAAAGAAACTGTACTGCATTTACTGCCATGACATGCAGTGCATCTAGAATTGGCCTGGATTAGCATGCCTTCCCTAGGCCTGGATTCTTTTCTTAGGAATGTTGAGGGGGATTCTGCTTACTGTGGGAAGAAAATTTTCCTTTAATGATGAATTTATCTACCAGATTTTTAAAAATACATATATATTTTTGGAATTTGTTGAGTAGGTTGTATTCTCACTATTCTTGGTACACTGACTGTATCTCCCACATTTAGCCTACCACCTTACCTCTCAAAACAATTGTTACCATGTGCCCAAATAGTCTTTCTCCCAGTCATTATCAGTGTGTAAAAGTCATCTGAGAAGTGATAAAAGGAAGTCTTTAAAAACTTCAAGTTTTCCATTTTGAGAGGCTGAGGCGGGTGGATCATTTGAGGTCAGGAGTTCAAGACCAGCCTGGGCAACATGGTGATACCCTGTCTTTACTAAAAATACAAAAATAAGCTGGGCATGGTGGAGAGTGCCCGAAATCCCAGCTACTCAGGAGGCAAGAGAATTGCTTGAACCGGGAGGCAGAGGTTGCAGTGTTATGAGATCACGCCACTGCACTTCAGCCTGGGTGATAGAGTGAGATTCCATTTAAAAAACAAAACAAAAAAAAAAAAAAACACTACGTTTTCATTTAGAAAACAGTTTTTCAAGAATGTTGTGTGATTTCTTTTTTTTTTTTTTGTATTATGAAAGCAGATGGCCTTATGCTATAAGCACATAATTGTGACAACAGAATCCTCCTTCATCACTCATTCACTTAACAAATGTAATAGTACTTATTAAGCACCACCAAATATCAACATTGTGGTAAACACTGGGTTTACAAGGATGGAAAACTTTCTTGCTTTTGAGGAACTTAAGATATGGTTGGCTTCTAGTGTTGTAAGCAGAGAGGCACATTTGCAAATTATTTAAATAGATTAATATTCTTTAAGAACTTATGGCAGATCGTCCATATACCTTTTACCCTTAATATTGTAAAAATTACATTATTTGCAATATTAGAGCTAAAAATATTTTTATACCATTGTTTTGTTAAACAAAAAAAGTTATGAATGTACACCTGATTATAATTAATTCAAAATAATACAAAACATACTGGTTAAAGGATGAAAAATCTTGCTTCTTATTTTTCTTTCCTTTTCTCTTCAGCTTTCTTGGCCAAAGGCAAAAAATACTAATGGTTTAGGTGTATTCTTTGCAAGATTTATTTGATGAGAATGAATGTCTTGGTGTGTGTCTTCTCATCCAGGAACATGAGATTTTGCTGCATTTAGATATTTTTTCTACTATATTTTCTAATTTCTTGTTGCCAATGAATGGAAAAGTTATTTTTGGTTTATATATTTCCACCTTTAGCAACATTACTATCTGCTTATATTTTTTGCAATATTTCTAAATTGAATCTCTTTATGTTCTAGAGAATTATAAATGCCATCTATACATAATTATATTATCTTTATTTGCAGTGTTCATTATTTCCTCTTATTGCACCTCTTGGATCTCGGGAACAATGCTGAGAAGTAGTGATGGCATTTCAGTCAAGACTTGGTTGCAAATAGCATATATTAAACTTAGTTAAACAGTGGAAGCTAATATGAGATTCACACAGTTGCAGGAAGAAAAGTCATCGTAGATTGGCCTGAAGAACAATCAAAATTAGTAACTGAAATTCAGCCAGCACTTGTCCGAATAGCTCAATTTTTAATTTTCCCTCATTTTGGCCTCCGTTTCTACAGCTACTGACTTCCCCTCTACTGACGGGGACCATAGATACAGAGCTCTTCATGTGTCATATCTCAAAACTTTTGGCTACCACTTGGGATTGAATGTTTCTTCAGCTTCAGTTTGAAAACAATCCAGAAAAGGATAATGATTTTCTTGGCTTACCTAAGAGTTTTAGCCTTAAACAATGACCTAGAGATTGGTGGCACCCTTTACTCCTACCATATACTTGTCTTGCTGTGGGGAGAAATTCCCCACAGAAAAGAGTTATTTTCTAGATGAAAGGAATAGTGCTAAGCAAACAAACAAAAGATGTTCCCTGTAGTGGATGTCCTCATCTTTTTGATGCCTTTAAAGAGAGGCCAGTCACGATGGCTCACACCTGTAATCCCAGCACTTTGGGAGGCCGAGGTGGGTGGATCATGAGGTCAAGAGATCGAGACCATCCTGGCGAACATGGTGAAACCTTGTTTCTACTAAAAATACAAAAATTAGCTGGGCGTGGTGGCGTACGCCCGTAGTCCTAGCTACTCGGGAGGCTGAGGCAGGAAAATCACTTGAACCTGGGAGGCAGAGGTTGCAGTGAGCTGAGATTGCACTACTGCACTCCAGCCTGGGCAACAGAGTGAGACTCCGTCTGAAAAAACATAAAAAAAAAAAAAAAAGAAAAGAAAACAAATAAATAAAGGGATTGCAGCAAATATATGTTCGTGTAGTGTGATGTGTGATAATTGCTATAATTTTCTGGTTGATACATTTTATAAAATAAGGAATTGGTGTTAAATATGTATATAATGTGTTTTCAGCATTTGTCTAGATCTTTATATTGTACTTTAAAGTCTATTTTATTAGGCCTTCTTTAACTTACTTTTTAATGATGTTAACGATACTTTTATTTTCTTCACTTTGATGAAACCACTTAACTTGAGATCTACCCTCTTAACAAATTTTTAATTGCAAAACACAGTATTATTAACTATAGGCACAATGTTGTATAGGGGATCTCTAGAACTTATTCATCTTGCGTAACTGAAACATTATACCCATTGAATAGCAACTGTCTCTTTCTTTCCACCCTAGTCCCTGACAACCAGCATTCTACTTTCTGTTTCTATCAGTTTGTCTATATTAGACATCTCATGTAAGTGGAATCATGTGGTATTTGTTCTTCTGTGCCTGGCTTATTTTAGCTAGCATAATATCTTCCAGATCTATTCATGCTGATGCATGTAGCAGAATTTCCTTCTTTCTTTTTGAAGTCTGAATAATATTCCATTGTATATATATGCCATATATTATTTATCCACTTATCTGTTGATGGAACCAGGTTGTCTTTATACCTCGGTGATTGTGAATAGTGCTATAATAAACATGAGAAAGCAGGTATCTTTTTGAGATCCTGATTTCTTTTTTTTTTTTTTGGCTATATATTCAGAAGTGGGATTGCTGGATCATATGGTAACTCCATTTTTAATTTTTTGAGGAACCTCCGTATTGTTTTTCATGTGGCAGCATAATTTTATACTCCCATGAGAAGTGCACAAGAGTTACAATTTCTTCACATCCTTGCCAATACTTCTCATCTTTCTTTTTTAATAATAGTCATTCTACAGGTGTCAGGTGATATCTCATGTCATTTTAGTATGTAAAAGGTTTTAAACAGGACCAAGTTTCTCTTGCTTTAATTCTTGCTTCCTCTGCTTTATTTTTTTTTCCTCATTTTTTTCCTTTTCTCCTTACTCCTCCCTGTCCTCCTTTTTTTGGCCATTTCCTCCCTCTCCGAAGCTTGACAAACTATAGGTTTGGAAAAAAATCTCTTAAAAGATCTGTTCTGATAGTTGTTGGGGTAAAATTTAACCAATCATTTCAATCAAAAGGTATGAATAACTGGAACAATTTCTAACTTTTTCAGCTGTAAATTTAGTAGCAGTCAGAGACGAAGAAAGCTGCAACCTGGACCAGAACACATGGACTCATATTCCTCTTCTCCTCTTGTAAAAGCTGCAATCCTGTTGTGGCTCAGAGTCACCTGTAAAGTACCTGTAGTGCAGGTGCTATAGAAGTATATCAGCTGAATAAAGCTGCTAGCGTCTGTTTAAATCATTTCAACTACTTTTTTTCCCACCTGACAAGCACAGATAATATAGTTTATAGTGTTCTGAGATTCATAGTGATGAAGATTATTGGCATTCCGGGAAAAACTCATTATTCTAATTCACAGCAGGACTGGATTTTTTAGACTTTATTTGTATTTTTGTATCTTTTTTTATCAATGGGATGGGACTACACTTCTTTTGTAATACTAACCGTTTACATTTTGTAATACAAGATCTTGCCAACGTTAAAGGGTCTTCTGTATTTTCTGTCTTATGAAAGATTTTTCTATATCATGGGAATTCACTACATTTTGATGTTTTAAGATACTTGGAAATAAAGCTGTTGGGGGTTGATATATTTTTAAAGAGAGAGTTTTTAATCTTCTATGATTTTCTGGTCATATTGAGTAAATTTTGTTACTTCATATTTTCTTCAAAACTTGTTTTTGTTTCTGAATTCATAGATAAAAATTGCATGTAGTAATCTCCCATCATTTATGAAATGTTTTCCCATGTAGTTATGCTGCTTTTTTCATTCTTAAAGCTGTTTATTTGTGATTTCTTACTTTTTTGTGGAGGCAAACATTTGGTTTGTTACACTAAACTCTTCAAAGAAGCAGCTATTGCTTTTGTCTATTATTTTTCTTCTTACTGTTAGATTTTCTACTTGATTTATTTCTGCTTTTATCTTTATTAACTCCTCTCTGTGAGTTGTGCCTTATTTTATTTTTCCTTGATCCTTTAATTTTCCTTGATCCTTGAATTGAGTGTCTAATTAATTTTTTTAGTCTTTTTTTGTTTTCCAAAGTATGTGTTTTGGATTATGCAAATTACTCTTAGTAGCACTTTAGCTCTATTCAGCAGGCTTTGATATGTAGTACTTTTCTAAGTAACTTATAATGTTAAAATTGATATTCTCTGTAACCCTACTGTTATGTTGAAGTGTATTTTATATATTTAAGAGGATAAATTTATTTTGTATACTCTGTTTTTCATTTCCAACAGCCAATATTCTGGCAAGATGTTTGAAGCAAGTGTGAGTCTAGTTTAAATGATCTTTCTTCAGTTTTGTGACACTTTATGTGAACTGTTACTTTGTTTTCTTTTCTCAATTCTCTTTGTTCTCTTTCTCTGGAACTACTATTATATGGATGTCCAAATTGAGTCTAGCTTCCATGAGAAAGCTTCTCATGCTATTTCACTCTTTTTCCTTTTTGACTGCCTTCTGGGGGAACTCCTTGGCACTATTACTAGTTAGCTTTCTAATTCAATTTTAGCTAAGTGCATTCTGCTGTTCACCTATCTATGATTTTTTTTTAAAAATTAAGCAATAATTTTTGTCATTTTAATTGCTTTGATTATTCCTTTCTAAATGACAGTGTTTCTCAGAATGCCAAGTTTTATCAAATTTCATTGTGGATACTCACCATAATTACTTAATTTTAAAAAAAAACTGGTTATGTGATTATTGAATATAGTAATTCTGTTTAGTATATTTAGTTATTTTATAACTTTGCTTTCCTAAAATACCCAGAGATTCATGATATAATTCATTTTGTATATAAGTATCTATGTTATTAGTTTTGTTAGATTGAATATTTATTATAAGCTCCAGTTAAAATTATGTTTGTTCAGCAGAAAAAAATTTTTCTAAGTTTGTAGTTATGTTATTTCTCTGCACTTAAAGTTGTTTGTTTTCTAACTTTTAAAAAATAAGATTTGGCATAAAATTTTCTGTGATATTAGACTCTTCAAAGTACCAGTCTTTGCTGAAAAATACCAGTACTTTTAAAATTGCTATTCGATAAAAGAAGCCTGGTTTCTCTCTTATCTCTCTCTCTCTCTCTCTCTCTCTCTCTCTCTGTCTCTGTCTCTGTGTGTGTGTGTGTGTGTGTGTGTGTCTGTGTGTGTGTCTGTATACATGTGCAGTGGTAATATGTCCTCTAGAATGGAGATTTCTAGTCTCTTATTTTGTTTATAAACTACTTGGGGCAATACCCTGACTCTCTAGATCATGCACTTCGTTTATGATTTCCTAGGCAATCAGAAAACTCAGTTCTGTTGATGTCAATATTTACCTGAGGAAATTCTGACATTCGTCACCATTAAGATATATCTTAATTTATATCTCTAGATGATAGCCATGATTCATTCATTTTCCTAACCATCACTGCTTCTGGTCAGTAGTAATTCTGGATTCTGGATATAATCTTCATCATCATCATCATCATCTCTCTCTCTCTCTCTTTGTATATACACACACACACACATATATACATATATATATATATCTCTCCATCCGTCCATCCATCCTTGGGGGTCTATCTGCTTTGTGTGACCCAGGAATCTTCCAATCTTCCACTCTTCTGGTCAACTGAAGGTACCCTTCCAGAATTTCCAGTTCTGCTATTGCTTATTTCTGTTTCTTATATGTCTTTAATAATTTCAAAGAGATTTTTGCTAGAAGTAGAAGAAATTCATGTGTTTGTTTATCAATCTTGCTAAATGGAACTATACTTGATCTATATTTTTACCTAGTAAATATTTCCATTAGTGATAATAATAGTTTTAACAAGTTCTGATAATACAAACGTTTTCTCAACATTTCTTAAATTACTTAAATTACTGCAAAGATATTTAACCTCATATGACTCTGGCTAAAATATTTATTATTCACTCTACCATTGGAATCCTTCTAAGGTTGACTTTGATTTTCTTAGACTTCTTAATAAAAGGGGTTGGAGAGATACTAGATGACAAATAAAATGTGGAAACTTTTATTACTTATAAATGATCCTGAGACTGTCTCACTCCATCATTGTTGGCCAATGCTATGTTGGGCAAGTTACCAACCTCTGTATGCTTCTATTTGGCCATTGAGTTAGATCAAGCGATGCTCTTCAAAATTTAGCATGACTATGAATCATCTGGGTAAGTTGTTAAAATGCAGATTTTGACTTGTAGATCTGAGATATAGCCTGATCATCTGGATTTCTAGTAAGCAACCAGGTCTTGCTGCTATTGTTCGGTGGGGCACAATTTGAGTAGCAAAGATCTAAGAAATAGGAAAAACTGAAAATAAATGCATTCTATTTCTTTCAAGCTATATATACACCAATTAAATTGACCACCTAATAATATACAAGGAGTGCGTTAGAATCTGTGACCCTAATTTCTCATCTGCCCATGCTCTCTCTTCTGTTCTCAGGGCAAGATAATCTCATACTGTAGATGATATGGTCTGACTCTGTGTCCCCACCTAAATCTCCTCTTGAATTGTAATCCCCACGTGTTGGAGGAGGGACCCTATGGGAGGTGATTCGATCATGGGGGCGATTCCTCATGCTGTTCTTGTGATAATGAGTGAGTGCTCATGAGATCTAATGGTTTTACAAGGGGCTTTTGCCCCCTTCGCTCTTCACTTCCCCCTCCTGCTGCCTTGCTTCCCTGTCACCTTCTGTCATGAATATTAGTTTCCTGAGGCCTCTCCAACAATGTGGAACTGTGAGTCAATTAAACTTCTTTCCTTTACAAATACCCAGTCTTGGGCAGTTCTTTATAGCAGCACGAGAACAGACTAATACAGTAAATGTGACTGGTGATAAAGTAACATTAATGATATATCTTGGACCATAGTTTGATTTCAACTAGACTTACATTATAATTATATTCCTCCTCACCCAAGGGAGATCAGCCTAGATCTTATAGTGACTCTTAGTGTGTATTGGGAGAAAGCAGAAGGTGTGTTATCATTGTCTTATCCCATTGTACTATTGTCAGAGGAGGGGCCTGGATTTCTATGATTCCTCTCCCCCAAGAAGTTGTATTAAAGTAGGAACTTTATTGCCTATGGAGTTCTTACCTCTAAGGCCTCCCAGAAGGACAAGTGTCTTACTTCCTGTTGGCCCAGCAGCTTTAACTTTCTAAGTGACAGGTTTCACTTACCTTAAGATGCTTGATGGCCAATTTGGAATTATTATCTGTTTTGTGATCAAAGTACTTGTTGTTAGTAAACTGACAGGATGTTTGTTCTCCTTTTTTCTTAAATCTCTTAACACCAGGAAACAACAAACAGAAAATTTGAGACATTCCATGTAAAACCCCATAACACTAAAGTCATAATTTGGAGTTTATATATTTACTTCTATATTGATGTGTATTCTTAAGTAATTTTTAGGCTTGTATTTTTTTATTCAGACATGAATTGTGAGTTCTTTTTTCCAGGGATTGTGTCATTGTATCTTTGGTACTACTTATATATTCAGTATGTTTTGTATACAGTAGGATTCATTTTGTATTTTTTACTGAGTTTTAAATTTCGGTTTAGTAAATATTTTTCAGGAACACTTCATTGCTACTAAGGTACACAAAGAATGACTAATAGTACCTGACAAATTGGACATGGTGATGATTAGATGATTAAATGATATTGATAGTTTTTCCCTAACCCTAAATGTCACAGAAAAACGTAGAGCATATTGTATGGTAGTTGCTTCTGCTAGGGGTGTGTGTGTGTGTGTGTGTGTGTGTGTGTGAGAGAGAGAGAGAGAGAGAATTCAAAAGCAGATAACGTCTAGCGAGCTACAAGTAGCAGAGCTCTTGAAATAACTCTTCCTAAATTATATATCCTGCTTAAAATGATGAAATAAAATTTAAAATGGAGCCTCCATGTTTGTGGACACTTAAAGTGTGGTAATAAAAGCTAATGTGAGGTATCCAAGGTCATGGCAGTGAAAGGAAAGAAAAATAGCAGATAGCACATATGAAAATTACTTCAAGCAATAATATGAAATAAAAGAGAGAGTGACACATTTTTCATCGGGGAACATAAGAACCTACTAAATCCAGTAAAGTCCTTCAATCTTATCAAATTCAGCTTTCTAAAAATCTACTCAGAATATTTCCACATCTCACATCCTATGATGACTCTTTTGAGAACGCAAAAAAGTGGTTGCTAAAAATGTCATTCATTTGGATAATTCTTTTTTTCAAGTACTCCTTTACATTTGATGGCTCCCAAGTAATTGTCACGAGCATCTCTTCTACTATCAAAATGTCACGACAATGGATGATAAATTGGATAAAAACCTACCCTTGGCATAAAAGGAAGGTAAATAAACAGAATAGAATATACACATATCTCTCACCATTAACACCCATATCTGTTTTGTGCTGATTTGGAGCAAGACAGTTTTCTACTAAGCCAGAGTTGTCTGCGCTAATCTAAAGGGCAAGGCAAAGAAAAATGCAGTGACGGGTGGACACACTGGGAACTATAATGTTTGCTGGAATATGTCCTTCAATGAAGGAGTCCTTGGTCAAAGTCTCAGTTCCTGACTCATCAGCTTATTCCCTTAATAGCTTGGAGTCAATGATTCTTTCTGGAGCATGCAAAATCTGTCTATGGAGGTCAGTGCAAATGGAAGCATATGAGGAAATAAACTCCCACGCCTTAATTTTTATTTTTTCTGGCTGAACATTTGTTCTTGTCTTAGAATCAGGAGAGCTAATATCACAGGAAGTAAAAGCTATTTCCTAGACTGGTGTATTGCCCAATACCACATCCTGAAGTGCTGAGAAGAGAAAGAACAGCTGGGAAGGTACTAGTGCCAGCTGCTAGAAACCTATTTCCATGATTTTTATGATCCAGAGTAGGAAATTGGGGATGTAAGAGCTGCATGGAGACTTACGCAATACAGGGACCATATTTTTAAAATATCTCTATAATTTAATCCTTGGTACATTGCCCAGCACACATGAGAGGTGCTCAGTAACTGTTACTGAATGTGAATCGATGATTTTATATTGGTCAACCTGACCTTTCACTACCTGGAACAGCTAATGTGATGATAAAAACATGGAATATTGTGTTGCACACACTTTATTTGTTGTATAAACTCTAGGGACTCTTATTATTTAGATATTTACATCATAAGAAAAATCTACATCTTCTCTGACCTCAGTATCCTTCAAGGTCAATCTGAAATCTATAAAAATATTTTCTTTTTACATTTTCTCATTTTAAAATAATCTTTCATGTAGACTCATTACAGGCCTTTTGAAAACCTAAGCTAGTCATCTTCATTGATTTCTTCCCATTTATATATTCAGTTAGTTCTGAAAGAATCGGCATCACTCAGAATGATTTTTTTCTCATAGAAACACTTTACCTTGTTCACACTTATTATGTTTGTTTCATTAGTCTGTTTGTTGATACAACTTTCATATATTTGTCAAGAAAATGATCCTCATTAATCTATATTTCTCAGCTTTTATGATTTTTTGAATTTGATTCATATTAGCAATTCCACAGTCCTACAGCATATTAGAAGTGGATAATAACTTTTAACTCTTAGCCAAGAGCTTCATATTTACATATTTGTATTTTTCAACCTCCTTTCATGGATATCATACTACTACTGTATGATAGAGTGAACCTTATACTCAGTCATATTTTTTTCAACTTCTTTTTATTTTTCAACGCATTTTTTTCCATAGTGATGGTGTCTTGCTATGTTAGCCAAGCAGGTTGGTCTCAAATTCCTGGCCTCAAGCTGTCCTCCTGCCTTGGTCTCCCAAAGTATTGGAATTAACAGACATGAGCCACTGCATTCAGTCTATTTTTTAAACCCTTAACAAATATTTAGGAGTAAATATCTGTCAGATGTTTTTCTCAAGAAACACTAAGGCATGAAGTTGAGTACCAGTCTGCACTAGCCTATTCTGCCCATATTTCTTTTTATTTTTTAATGATACACACAAATGTCTGGCATACTAAATAGTTCAGTTACTTTTGTTGTTGGTCCTTCTTCACTGGAATGTAAGGGCCATGTAGGCAGGGACATAAGACTGCTTTTTTTCATTGATTGTTATATATTATATTCTAGAATCTAGAACAGTGTTTGATGTAAAATAGTCCCACAAGAAATATTTATTTAGTAAATAAAGTTTGTCTTTTTGTTCTATGAATTTCTGAGCATGTCTTCTACATATTGATCATTGAATGTCCCCTGCTATCTTTTTCCTGTTGATTAACTGATTTTTTTTTAGATTAGTTTTTGTATCTCTCTGTGCTTCCAGCTGGTTCTTTTCTCCCTTTCTTTTGAATATTTTATAGATTTTTCATAACTTATGTCATTAAAACAAAATTTAAAAGAGACTTGGGACAAAGAAAATAAATCATTATTTTATTTTGTCTCGTGTACCATCAGCATCTCGTAAGATTCAGTAAGTCTGTAAGCCAAAAAGTATTGCTCATTTCAGAAAGGGACTACTCTGATTCCTGGAGTAGAGTACAGTAGAAGAGTAGAGTGAAATAGCTGGAATATCAGCCACTACAGGATTGACGGAATCACCACGAGGCTTAACATGACAGCCATGCCTTCTCCTTGGGAACGTCTATCCTTTTTTTGGAGTTTTATGTCTGGTTTGTAACATGTTTTTCAATCACTGCTGATAGCTTTAGACTGGTTATTTTCAGTTCAAATGTGTCACATAAAATGAAATCATAGTTCTTAAACATTAACATCTATAAAATGGGGGAGATAATTAAAAAATAATGTATATACATTCTCATGAATATTACAAAATTCTGACTTTTAATGCTTGGTCACTTTAAATGACAGAATTCAAAGTTGTGAAAAGAACCCCTTGACTTAATCCATTCAAAATCCTTTAAATATAAATCACCAGGATCTAATCAAATTGGCTTCCTTGCAAATAACTTGAGTTAGCCACTTAAGATTCAGCAGGATTACACTAAACCCTTGATAAGGATTTACACTCCCAAAGCACAGCAAAGACAAATAGTTAGAGTTAGACAAATTTACATGCATACCTAGAAGTAACTGATAATCAGGAGTATAAGCATGGGAAATAGATATTACTATTCGTTTCTTTGCCAATTTCTCACTATATTTCTTCATTCAAGCCAGAATTGCATTGCTAAAGATTCCACTGTGGCAAGTGAAAAGATGAATGGAATTTAGTTCTCTTTTGTGAGCTCTAAGAGGAAAGAGAAAGGACACAGTAAAGCTTTTATTGATCCAACTCCAAATCCAGTGTGTCTAACTAGGAAATTGTTCATTCAGATGAAAGCCAAAAAGCATCTCAGCCTTAATGTGGCTGAGACAGCAAAATCAATTCTGAACACAACAGCTCTGTTTAGTAAATGTTCAAAGGAGAAAAAAAGACCTTTATAAATTCATAAATGATATTAAGAATAAGAGATATGTAGCTTATACGTTATATCCCTTTTATGATATACCCAAAGTGAAATAAGTGTTTTTGCTGGTAAAATAAAAATGACTATTTTCTTTACCCATTAAAAAGAAAATATTATCTTACAAAAGCAATGATTCTTCTATAATGGTTATTTTGAATATCACAATTTATGCCTGTGACCTAATATTTCTTTCCAAAGACAGGATGGATTTAGTCTCCCTATTAATCATATTTCATCCCATTTCTATAAATTGTTCTTGTGCATATTTAAGTCTTCACCAATGTTTGGGTTTTTATGGGCTGATAATTTTACCTACTGCTAACTTCCAAAAAGAGCATAATGCAATATTTAAATGGTTTTTTTTATGACTCGTTCTATGAGTATTTTAAAATGATTGATTGCAAGATGCTATGGATAGAAAACATGCCAATAAACACACATTTCTTAATAGATTCCTTGGACAATGGATCAGAGTTTCTTAGTAATTGTCGATCTTCCATTATTAAAAATACATTGGCTTCAGATACACACAATATGGCTTGTTTCCATTGTATATCTCTTTGGTATTCACATATTGAATACCAAAGAGATAAGATCTTGATTTAGTTCTTGTCAATCAATATAAGCCTTTGAAAATATATTTTTCTAATAATCACTCCTCATATTGAATATGTCATCTTACCTAATTTATGTTTTCATAGTAATGTACTATATTCTCTGATATTCTTCACGCAATGTCTATTAGGGAATGGGGTAATCACAGAAAATCCGTTTCTGTATTAATCGTGAAATAGGTACAGCTTGGTAAGTATTTCAGATTTCAGTATAAGGTAACCAATATCACTTAAATCTTTGTCAGATGATGAGTTTACCTATACTAGCTGGAACTTGTTTTATAGATGCAGATATCTTTTTTATTTCAATGAATGAAGACTTACAAGCTAGATTCTGGAACGTTGTACCAATAAAAAAAATCATAATAACTAATCAAAATGAAACACAGGCTTATATTTCATGCCATATTTATTTGCTTACTTGCATACAAATTTGAAAGAACAGATTATCTTGCCAGCTACTTAATCTAATGGTGTGTGTAAAATCATCAATATAATTGGACTGTATCTGGACTATTCTGAAATGTACATCTTGTAATCATTATTACAGTTGAAAGAACTGATTTGATTGCTGTTACTTTGTTGAAGATTCTGTGGCCAGGTACAATTGTATTCTGAGTCATTATAGAATGTAATTTTGTATTAATCTGTTAGGAGGTATGAAGTACATGTATAAATTCATATTTCTACAAAAATTATTTTTTATTTTTGTGGGTACACAGTGGGTGTATATATTTATGGAATGTAATTTTATATTAATCTGTCAGGAAGTATGACATATGTATAAACTCATTTTTCTAAAAAAAATTTAAATTTTTGTGGATACATAGTAGGTGTATATATTTATGGGGTGCATGAGATATTTTGATACAGGCATACAATGCATAATAATTGCATCAGGATAAAACGGGTATCCATCACTTCAAGCGTTTATCCTTTGTTTTACAAACAATCTGATGATATTCTTTTGGTTATTTAAAAATGTACAATTAAATTATTGACTATTGTCACCCTGTTGTTATCAAATACTAGATCTTAGTCATTCTTTCTAATTATTTTTTATACTCATTAACCATCCTCACTTTCCCTCACCCCTTTACTACCTTTCCCATCCTCTGGTAACCATCGTTCTGCTCTGTATCTCCATGAGTTTAGTTGTTTTAATTTTTAGCCACCATAAATATAAGTGAGAACATGCAAAGTTTGTCTTTCTGTGCCTGGTTTATTTCACTTAACATAATGACCTCCCATTCCATCCATGTTGTTGCACATGACAGGACCTCATTCTTTTTGTGGTTGAATAGTACTCCATTGTATATATGTACCACATTTTCTGTATTCATTAGTCTGTTGATAGACATTTAGGTTGCTTCCACATCTTGATTATTGTGAATAGTTCTGCAATAAGCATAAGAGTGTAGATATCTCTTCAAATATACAGATTTCCTTTCTTTTGGGTAACCTACCAGTGATACTGCTGGATAAAAGGTACCTCTTTTTTTGAGTTTTTGTGAACCCCCAAAGTGTTCTCCATAGTGACCGTACTAATTTAGGTTCCTCGCAACAGTATCTGAAGTTTCCCTTTTCTTCACGTCCTTGGCAGCATTCATTATTGCCTGTCTTTTGGGAAAAAGTCATTTGAACTAGGGTGAGATCATATCTCATTGTAGTTTTGATTTGCATTTCTCTGATGATCAATGATATTGAGCACCTTTTTCTGTACCTGTTTTCCATTAGAATGTATTCTTTTGAGAAATGTCTATTCAGATCATTTGCTCATTTTAAAATTAGATTTTTAGGTTTTCTTTTTCATGTTGAATTGTTGGAGCTTGTTATGTATTCTGGTTATTAATCTTTTGTCAGATGGGGAGTTTGCAAATATTTTCTCTTATTCTGTGGGTCATCACTTCACTTTGTTGATTGTTTCCTTTGCTGTGCAGAAGCTTTTTAACTTAATGTAAACCCATTTGTTCATTTTTGCTTTGGTTGTCTGTGCTTGTGGGGGAATACCCAAAAAGTCCAGAAGAACTCTGAATTACCAGAGACTTGATCTCTCTCCTTACTTTCTCCCAAATAAATAGAGTCTCTCCTTTTGTGCTGAGCTTCCTGGAGCTGGGGGAGGGATATAAAGTGCCCCTGTGACAACTGCCACTGGGACTGTGCTGGGACAGACCTGAACCACGCACAGCACTGGGTCTCACCCAAGGCCTGTTGTAACCACTACCTGGCTACTGTCTATGTCCACTCAAGGTCCTAGCATTCTGCAATCAGCAGGTGGCAAAGCCAGCCAGTCTTGTGTCTTTCCCTTCAGGGACAAGCTTTCCTCTGCCCTGGGTGGGTCCAGAGATGCCATCTGGAAAGCAGGACCTGGAGTCAGAAACTTTAGGAACCTACCTTGTGCTCTATTCTACTGTGGCTGACTTGGAATCCAAGCCAGAAGACAAAGTCCTTCCCACTCTTCCCTCTCATTTCCACAAGCAGAGGAGTCTTTTCCCAGGGCAACCCAACACAGGCCCATAGGGAGTAAGGCTAACACTGATGTTCACTCAAGGCCCAAGGGCATGAAAGTTACTAGGTCTGGGACTCACCCTTCCAACCCAGGGCAGGTCCAGAAATGCCCTCCAAGAGCCAATACCTAGAATCAAGGACCACAAGTGCTTGCTTGGTACTCTACCCTGCGGTAGCCAAGTCAGTACTTAAACTGATTTTTGTTTCTCATGAAGGTGCCTTTTTTGTGTAGATGGTTGTTAAGTTTGGTGTTTCTGTAGGGAGGACAATCAGTGGAGGGTTCTGTTGGGCCATTTTGCTCCACCTCATGCTCTCCATATATAAATTCATTTTAAACTTCATATTTAAATATTGGCATTTTAATTTCAAAATAAGTACTGTTTTGTTTCTTCAATTTCTACTTTATAGTTCAGTTGTGAGTTCCTATATCACTTCTTGTTCTGTTATTAATTTATTTATATTTTAAAATTTCTGGTTTTGCTCTTACTTCTACTTGCAACATCCCTTTATACACTCTTTTGGGTTGTTACTTGCCAGTTCAGATGCTATCTTACCCAGGAAATATTAAAGTTCTATACTAGAGCCTCGTACTTTATTAGTTCGAAGTATTTCTGAGTAGCAGATCATATTTAAATGATACATCATTGTTCCTATTTCATCTATCCACTCCTCAAAGCCTGTGACTATTTTAATTAATATCATATCTCAGTGCTTATAACAAGGCCTGTCCATAAATATTGTCAGGAACTGTTTTATTAATTTTGTTTTTATTCCTTACTTTAACATCTTTATTATAAAATCAAACACAAATACAGAAAGCCATACAAAACACATATATAACTTAATGAATTATATTAAGTTGGGCACAATTGTAATTACCACCTAGGTTACAAAATCAGAAATGATACCAGCCGACCAAGAAGCTCTTTCACTTGCCCCATCTCAATCACAAAACCCTCATTCTCTCCCAAACTAACAATTATGGTGATCACCTTTCTGTTTTTCTTTATATGTGGTCACATAACTATTCATTCTTAGACTTTATTCTTGCTAATTTTAATTTGTTATGTTTCTTAATCTACAGGTTCCCCATTCATTTATTTCTTTTCCTGCAAATTATTTGTTCAAGAACCTGGGCTGTTTGACCTATAATGTTTCCCATATTCTGGTTCTGCTGATTTTAAACGTTTAAACATTTAAACATTCTTCTGTTCTCTGGTTCCTGCAAATTGGCATCTGAACCCAGAGGCTTGATCAGACTCAGATTTGAACCCTTTGGCAGGTTTATAGTTGATGGTGTATTTATATGTAATTTCTGGTTTTCACATTTTTGCTGCTTATGTTCACAGTTATTGAGGCCCAATGCCAAGATTTGTTGATTTATCATAGGTTGAAAAGATGGTAGCATCATTTTTATTTGATTAAAATATGTAAAACTGCTTCTCTCTCTGTATATGTTACTCATTGATACATTTCATATAAGAAAAGCAAAATGAATGCTCTATTTTCTTTTTCATAGTTTTCTAGGTAGTGAATTTGTTCCTTATCCTCCAAAATTGGCCAGGGAGGTGTTTAAAATGATATTAATAGTTCTACAAATAACTACATATTTAATATCTACCAGTCTTTACATCAAAACACTCTTTTATTCATTATCTAAAGTTCATTTTCTAGTAGATACCTCAGAAAGACCTCACTGCACAATAGTTTCTGAAGTCTTGCATGTTATAACAGATTTTCTGTACTCTTGTTCTTGATACTTAGCTTTTCAGCATGTAAATTCTTCACTTGCTTTTTCTTTCCTTTGCTATACTGATAGCTTACTCTTTTTTTTTCTTCTTTAAAGCTTTTCTAATGACCGTCTTATTTTCTTTCTCTTATATGTCACTTGATCTTTTCCTATAGATGATCAAATAATTTTTACTGTTTGCCTTAGGAGCCAGTGATTTTATTACAATACATTTGAATCCTTGAAATCGATTTAGTGAGAATTAACACTTTTGAGTTTTATTTCCCATGAACATAGCATGTCACTTCATTTATCTGGGTCTTCTTGATTTCTTTCATCAGTGTTTTATAGTTTTTAGCATGTATAACTTGCACATGTTTTGTTAGGTTTCTATAAAAATATTTCATAATATTTGTTGTAATTGTAAATGGTACCATTTTAAAAATTCAATTTCCAATTATTTACTGGTAGTAGATTTTAACACAGTTCATTATTATATATTAACCTTTAATGCAGCAATGTTGCTAAATTCAGTGATTAATTCTCTGAACTTTTTGTAAATTCTTTGAGATTTTTTAAATGTAAACTATCACATGCAAAAATATAATTTTTTCTTTTGAATCTGGGTGATTGGGTTTCATTTTCTTGCACTGTTGCATTACCTATGATCTCCAGTACAATGTCAAATAGGAGTAGTAAAATCAAGAACTCAGTCCCTTTCACAATAGCCACAGAAAGAAAAATACTTAGGAATACAGCTAACTGTAGAAGAAAAATATCTCTAGAATGAGAATTATAAACCATTGCGGAAATAAATCAGAGATCTCACAAACCAATGAAAAAACCATTCCATTCTCATGGATAGGAAGAATCAATATTGTTAAAATGGCCATACTCCTCTAAGCAATTTTCGGATTCAATACCTTTCCTATCAAACTACCAGTGGCATTCGTCACAGAATTAGAAAACAGTATTCTAAAATTCTTTTGGAACAAAAAAAAGAACCTGAATAGCCAAAGCAATCTTAAGTAAAAAGAACAAAGTTAATACTATCACACTGCCTGACTTCAAACCATACAACAAGTCTGCAGTAACTAAAACAGCATGGTACTGGTACAAAAATGGACACATAGACCAATGGAATAGGTAGAAAACCCAGGAAATAAAGCCATAAACCTACAATTATCATTGACAAAGCCAGCAATAACAAACACTTCAGTAAATGGTGCTTGGATAACTGACTAGCCATATGCAGATGAATGAAACTGGACCCCTTCTTTCACCATATAAAATGATCAACTCAAGGTATATTATAGACTTAAATGTAAAACCTAAAAGTATAAAACCCCTGGAAGAAAACCTAGGAAATATCATTCTGGACATCAGCCCTGGCAAATTCATGGCAAAGACTCCAAAAACAATTGCAATAAAAATAAAAACTGACAAGTAGGACCTAATTTAACTGAAGAGTTTCGGCACAGGAAACTACCAACAGAGTAAGAAGACAACCTACAGAATGGGAGAAAATATTTGCATACTATGCATCTAACGAAAGTCTAATATCCAGAATGTATAAGGAACTTAACAAGATAAAGACAACCCTATTTAAAAAATAGGCAAAGACATAAACAGAATTCTCAAAAGACATACACACGGTCAACAAGCATATGGAAAAAAAGTTTAATATCATTAATCATTAGAGAAATGCAAATCAGTACCATAGTGAGACACTATCTCACACTAGTCAGAATGGCTATTACTAAAAAGTCAGAAAAATAGCAGATGCTGGCTAGGTTGTGGAGAAAAGGGAATGCTTATATACTGTTGTGGGAATGTAAATTAGTTCAGCCACTGTGGAAAGTAGTCTGAAGATTTCTCAAAGAACTTAAAATATAACTACCATTTTACCCAGAAATCCCATTACTGGGTATATACCCAGAGGAATATCAAGCATTCTACCATGAAGATACATGCACTCATGTGTTCATCACAGCACTATTCACAACAGCAAATACATGGAATCAACCTAGATGCCTTTCAGTGGTGGACTGGACAAAGAAATGCTGTTACATATATACTGTCGAATACTATGAAGTCATAAAAAAGAGTGAAATTATATCCTTTGCAGAAACATGAATGAAGCTGTAGGTCATTATCCTAAGTGAATTAATGCAGGAACAGAAAACTAAATACCACATCTTCTCACTTATATATGAGAACCAGCCTTGCATATTTCAGAACAAACTCAACTTGGCCATGATGTAATACCATTTTTATATATTGCTAAATTCAATTTACTAGTACTTTCTTGATTTTTGTATGTATGATTTTGAGAAGTATTGGTCTGTAGGTTTTCTATCTGTTGGTATGTTTGGTTTTGGTATCAGAGTAATTATGACTTCATAATGAGTTGGAAAATGTTCTCTCTGTTCAATTTTGAGTAAAATTTGTAGTACCCATTAAATACTTGATTAAAACTTGTGAAACTTTGAGTAAAACTTGTATTACCCATTAAATATTTGATAAAATTGCCCAGTAAAGCATCTGTTTTGGGAATTTGTTGCCGTTGCTATTGATAGGTTTTAACCATAAATGTAATTTATTTAATAGATACAAGATTATTGAAATTTTCAATTTCTTCTTGGTAGTTAGAATCTCTCAAAGACCTTTCAATTTAAGTTATTGTATTTATGGTCATAATTTTATCTATAATATTCCTTTATTTATCTCCTATTACCTGTAGAATGTGTAGTGAATGAGGATGTCCTTCTTTTATTTCTGACATTACTATGTCTATTCTCTATTTTTCTTGGTCAGTCGGTCTGGTATAAAGTTAATTGACTTTACTGATGCTTTCAACAGACCAGCTTTTAGTTTCATTCACATTTTTCCTATTTCTTTTTATTTTAGATGTTACTGATTTCTACTTTTATCTTTATTATTTCTGTCTTTCGTTTTCTTAAGTGTAACTTACCTACTTTTTAATTTGAGGAACAATTTTAGATAATTATTTGAGATATGTTTCTAATATAAATGTTTATGCTATAAATTTTCCTCTGAGCAATTCTGTAACTTCATCCCACAAATTTTGTTTAGTTGTATTTTCATTTTAAGTCAATTTTAAACATTTTCTAATTTTGGGGGGACTGCTTCTTTGACACATTAGTTATTTAGATTTATTTTTTATTTCAAAATATTTGACGATTTCCTGTCTTTGTTTATAAATTAATTGTATTCTGATGAGAGAACAAACTTTAAAATCAATTGCATTTTCCTTTTTTGGCCGAAATGATTGTCTATCTTGGTGACTATTTTATATGTACTTGAAAACGATGTACATTTTTCTGTTGGGTGGAGTAACCTAATGTCAAGTAGCTTATTTGTTGTCTACTTATTCTATCAATTTCTAAAAGAGGAGTGTTGACATTGTCTTCGACTATAAATATGCTTTCACTCCTATAATTATTTTTCCTATGTAATTTAAAGCTCTCTTTTTAGATGAGTACACAGTACATTATTTCTTCTTATTGAATTGTACCTTTAATCATTACGGCTTTGAACTGTGCCATTACAGCAGAGAACTGTGGGTTCTCTATTAATTTTTATGTGGAGATTGAAGAACTCTGTACTGTGTTTCCAGAATACTCCAGAAAGGTTTTTACATGAATAAAATGAGCAGGGATATTGTAAGCCTGTAAGCTGCCTCTCTGAGAACTAGAGAATATATATTTCCTCTCACTGTGCACACATTTTCAGATACATATTTTTGTGAGAAGATAATTCCTTTGTGTGAATTAGAAACAAGTGCCTCTTTTTCTAAAGTACCCCTCCTTCCATGCACACAACTTGGTGTGAAGCATCAGACTAGATATTTGCTCCTGCTCAACCTGAATCTAGGTGCTCTTGTGCTTTAAAGAAACTGCCCAACCATGCATGTCTAAATGCAGTGGCCCTGGTGATTATTCCCAGTCAAGATATGAATAGTTTATGCTCCAATGTTATTTTCTCTGTGACAGCCTCATAATAATGATACATAAAGTATGAAAAGGAACACTAAGAAGTCTTAGGTGGGATCAAGCATAACATAAACAATGTTGTGGCCACAAATGAAATAGTAATTTATGAGAGTAAGAAAAATTCATGTATGGGCTGTACAACCAGCATCCTGTGGTAGTCAGGAAGTTACTCCTGCAGGGTCATATGAAGTAAGTGTTCTAAGTGAGATGGTAGATGTGAGCCAGGCTCACTGCATGAATACAACAATTTGGTTGGCAGTGTTCCCACCTCCCACCTGTGAAAGAAACTTGAAAAAAATTCTTCCAGTTGCTTTCTGGCTCTGTGGGCTACAGGAAATGGTGAGCCTGGGGACATGAGAGGAAATAAGTCAGGATCACCAACAGAATCTGAAACTTATTTGCTGCTGGCTGAGAGACTTGATATCTGCAATACCTATAATGTCATTACATGGCATAAAAGATCACACTTTTATTTTAAAATCTAGTCCTGGTCTGTGGATCTGAGGATGAATTTCTGTGACCCTACAGAAGTGTACTCCTAGTTTCTTCTGCTTGCCTCCAGATGTAGAGTACAGCAAGCTCTTAGCTTATGCTTATTTACCATTTTATAGCTTTATTTTGGGAACTTTGGGAAATTGTGTATGTGAATGGTATATTAAAAAATGATAATGGAATTATGTTTATGTAGGAAAATGTTCTAGTTCTTAAGAGATGCATGATGATGTATTTGGTATCATGTAACAATGACATCAAATGCCATGGTGTCAAGCAACAATGTCATGCAACATGGTGTTATTGCAGACATTGTTGCAAATATGAAACAATGTCTGCAACTTCCAGACGATTTAGTAGAAAAACTTATTATCTGTTTATCTATAGCTATTGGTCTAGCAATATCTATTTGTCATCTTTATCACCATCATCATATATCTTTTATCTAAATACACAAAGATAAATACAGATGAAAGAATATAGATGTTTATTATAGTATTCTTGTGTAGATTTTAAAATTTTCCAAATAAAATGAATACGATAAGACAAAATAGGACCTGTGAGGTCTCTGAACATACTTTTTTTTTGTTTCCATTTTCTGGTCACAATCCTGCTTTCCAGGATAACCTCATTAAAACCTTTGTAAATATAGTAAGCGTCTTTTTCTATTGTCTCAGTGATATGAGAACCCCAAAATGACCAAGTGACCGTTTCAACCTTCAGCTTAATAAAATGGCCATTGTGTCCTCTTGGGCAAGTATTCGCAAGGGCGTGTAGTCCACCAAGAGAAGACGAAGTTTACTGAGAAGAAGAAATGCTTTATGAATGGATCATTTGCGATTATAGTTACAGAAATCCTTGGAGCAGTGCAGCTTTATCATGAGAGGAACGACAGTGTACATCAAGAGCTGATTGAAAGCCTACACCACTAAAGGATCAAGCCCTCAAGGTCATTCTATCCAGACTAAACCATAACTAAATATTCAGTAGACCATTCAACATTTTCTAAGGCCAGCTATTGGGTAAATAAGCTCCACATCAGGATTTTATGGCCTCATTGCTTTTGAGAAAAAATAAATTTCTACATCAAAACTCACGTTGCGTAGAACTAAAATAGCAATTAGAAATTCATTGATGGTAGTCTTGGCAGAAGCATTGCAAGCATGGGAGTCAAATTCATAACCTGAGTTTTGGTTTAGTGAAGATAAACTACCAACATTTCCCTGAAGGAAGATGTCCAACAGAATATAACTGCCATTGACTAATGCCTTCTGTGAAATTGTGGTTTAGTGTTAATCTCTGTTATTTGGTAGGCTGGATGATCAACAATGGTTGTAGCCAGATATCAATCAATCAAAAAAATCAATATTTTTATTTCCATGTATAATCTCCATCTGTGCCTCCATGGCTACTTTGTACATTAGTCCGTCGAGCAAGTGGCCGGGCTAGCTGGACAAAAAGCAAGTTGTTATTCACAGAATATATTTCTCCATCTGATGGATAACAGCCTTTATTACAGTGGATGCCCATGGGTAAACATCTCACTGGACACAAATATTCTTACACTTTGTGCTCATTCCAAGATTCTATCCACACACTATTCTCCAGAATTCTGTGTCACCAATTTGCTAATCTTGTTATTTCCACGTCCTTTGATATTTGAAACATTTGTTAGCCACTCCCCAATAATTGATATAGATCTCTCTCTAGACTTGATTTATTCTAGATGAAGTGAGCAATCAGTTATCTATCATCATTTTAGCTCATAAGGAATGTTTGCCTTCACTACTGTCTTTCAAGTCCACCACTGAATAACTGTAATGCTGCAGCTATTTGCCTCTGGCTGGCACCAGCAAAGGATCACAAGGACAAGAGGACATGTTGAGAAGTCATAGGTAATGGTTGTGGCCAAGACGTTGATGCAGCAGAAGTGAGTGCCTTGTGAGCCTATAATACCTGCTTATGCAACATGCCTGTGCTTCAAGATTTGCTTGAACCAAGTCCTGTAAATGCCACTCTTTCTTGATAATGGAGGGCTGTTGTGCACATCCAAATTTACAAGTTGGTATTTCAGCCAACATCCAGTTCATAATAGGCATTTTAATTTACATGATTACTTAGTATAGCAGTGCCCACCATTTATCCTCTGTCAGGCATAGAACTTTTCAAGGAGGTGATGAAAACATTTGGAAACCGTTGGTTTTGGAGGATCATAAAGGTCTGAGTGAAGGTAACTTTCACTGAAAACTGAACCTGCTGCAGAGGGTTTTTATTTTTTTTATTTGTACACATTTATGGGATACATGAGAAATTCTGTTACATGTATATAAAGCATAGTGATCAAGTCAGAGTATTTAAGGTGTCTATCTCCTGAGTATGATACATTCTTGCTAAGTATAGTCATCCTACTAAGCTATTAAACATTAAATTTATTCCTTCTATCTTACTGTATGTTTCTACCCCTTAACACAGTTCTTTTTATCCCCCTTTCTCCCCTCCTTAACCTTGTAAGTCTGTTATCTATCTTTCCACTCTCTACCTCCATGTGATGTAACTTTTCGCACCCACATATGAGTTAGAACGTACAGTAGTTATCTTTTTGTGCCTGTATTATTTCGCATAAGAGAATGACCTTTAGTTCCATCCAAGTTGCTGCAAATAACATGATTTCATTCCTTTTGTGGCCAAGTATAATTCAGTTGTGCATATGTCATATGTTCTTCATCCATTCATCCATTAATGGACATTTAGGTTGATTCCATATGCTTGCTATTGTGAATAGTGTAATAAACATGCAACTGCAGGTATCCTTTTGATATATTGTTTTCTTTTCATTTGGGTAGATACCCAGTAGTGGAAATTCTGGACCAAATTGTAACACCATTTTTCGTTTTTTTGAGAAATCTCTATTCTGTTTTCCACAGTAACTGTACTAGTCTACATTCCCACCAACAGTGTATATAAGTTTCCTATTCTTCACATCCTCACCAACATCTATTGTTATTTGTGTTTTTAGTAATGTACTTTGTTACTAAGGTAAGATGATATTTCTTTGTGGTTTGATTTGTATTTATCTGATCATTAATAATGAACAGTTTTCCATTTGTATGTCTTCTTTGGAGAGATGTCTATTCACATCCTTTGCCTACTTTTTAATGGTATTACTTGTTTTATTTTATTTTTTTTCTGTTGAGTTATTTGTATTTCTTGTATGTTCTGGATATTAGCCGCCAGTCAGATGAATACTTTGAAAATATTTTCTCTCATTGTACAGATTATCTCTTCAGTCTGTTGATCATTTCTTTTACTATGTGAAAACTTTTTAGTTTAATTCTTATTTATTTATTTATTTATCTATTTATTTTTGCCCAAGCTTTTGAGGTCTTAGTCATAAGTTCTTTGCCTAAACCAATGTCCAGGAGAGTTTTTCTTAGGTTTTCTTCTAATTTTTTTTTAATAGTTTTTGGTCTTACGTTTAAGTCTTTAATTCATTTTAATTTGTTTTTTGTATATGGTGAGAGTTAGGAGTCCAGTTTCATTCTTCTGCATATGGCTATCCTATTTTCCCAGCACTGTTTATTGAAGAGGGTTTCCTTTTCTCAAAGTAAGTTCTTCTCAAATTTATGGAAGACCAGTGGACTGTAAATATGTGACTTTATTTGCAGATTCTCTCTTCTGTTTTGTCTGAATATTGCTTTGGGCAATATGCAGTGTGGTCATTTTGACAATATTCTTCCAATCCATGAGCATGGGATAATTTTCCATTTATCTGTGTCACCTCGATTTCTTTCATCAATGTTTTGTAGTTTCCTTGTAGAGATCTTTCACCTTCTTGCTTAAACTTTTTTCTAAGGTGGTGTTTTGTCGTGATCGTGTGGAATTGCTTTCTTTCTCAGCTACATCATGATTGGCATTGAGATATGCTACAGATTTATGGATGTTGATTTTGTATTCTGTATATTTGTTGAATTTATTTATGAAATCTAAGAGGTTTTTTGGTGGAGTCTTTAGGTTTTCCTTGGTTTAAGATTATATTATCAGCAAAGAGGAACAATTTGACTCACTCTTTTCCTGTTTTTTATTCCTTTTAGTTGTTTCTCTTGCCTAATTGCTCTGGTTAGAACTTCCAGTTAGTTCTATGTTAAATAGGACAGGTGAAAGTGTACATCTTTGTGAAGGAACTTAAGGAACTGATTTTACTGTTTTTGTTGGTTTTCTTGTTAAGGAACTTAAGATTGGATTAATTAGGTAAAAAAATTATAGTCAAATATAACACACATTGTCTACAGAATTCAAAGAGGTCTACCAAAGACCCCTAAAAATTGAGTGCAAGATGTAACAACTTCTTAAATTATTTTACTGTAATAAAGTACATGACTTGTAATTCACCATTTTAACCATATTAAAGGATACAATTTAGTGACACTTAGTACATTCACATGTTATACAACTATCACCACTATTTAGTTCCATAACATTTTATATATCTCAAAGTATTTTCCAATTTTCTTCATGATTTTTAAAATTTGAAACATATGCTGTTTAAGAGTGTGTTGTTTCATCTTTATATATTTGTAAATTTTGTAGTTTTCCTTCTGATCTTATTTCTGATTACATTTGACTGTGATCCATAAAGATATTTTATAGTATTTTAACCTTTTAAAATTTATTGAGACTTGTATTTTGACCTCATATGTAGTATATTCTGAAGAATATTGCATTTGCACTTGACAGGAATAAGTATTCTGCTGTTGTTGGATGACATGTTATATATATGCATATTTCTGTTGGGCCTTATTAGGTTTTAGTACTGTTCAAATTCTATGTTTTCTTAATAAACTTGTCTAGTTGTTTTATCATTTATTAAAGTAGATTATTGAAGTCTCCAACTATTGTTGTAGAATTGTCTATTTCTCTCTTCAATTCTGTCAGTGTTTCTCACATTCATATATCAAAATACACTTTTATATATTCACAGTGGGGTCACCGTTTTAAGTAATATATAAATGTTATATTTGCTTATAATTGCTATATCTTCATAATGGGTTGACCTTTTTATCAATATATAATGCTTGTCTTTGTCCCTTGTTATGACTTTCAAGTTAAAGTCAATTTTATCATAGAATAGTCACCTGAACTCTCTTTTGGCAACTATATACATCAAATGTCTTTTTCTGTCTTTCACTCTCAAATTATTTGTGTCACTGAATCTAAAGTGAGACATTTTTAGATAGCATGTAATTGGATAATTAAAAATTTCTTCCACTCTCTGCCTTTTAATTATAATCTAATCTATATTTATTTGAATTAGTTACATATAAGAACCGCTATTTTGCTATTTGTTTCCTATGTGTCTTATGTTGTTTCTATTCTTCATTTCCTCTCTTACTGCCTTCTCTTGTGTTTACTTGATTTTTTTTTGTTATTAATCATTTTCATTCCCCTTTTATTTCTTTTTGCATATGTTTTTCGTTTTTATCTTAGGAGTTTCTATGGATATTACAAGTAACACATTAAGCTTATAACAATCAAGTTTGAATCGATATGAAGTTAACTTCAATACTATACAAAACTCTGCACTCAAATGGGATTGGAGGTACTACACAAAACCTTTAGTATTCCCTTAGTTTGGTGTTTTGTCACTTATCACATCTGTATTCATTGTGTGCCCAATAATTTCAATTTGTTGTTATTTTGTGCTTTAAAAATCATATTGAAAATTAAAAGTAGATGTACAAATCTAAACTACAATAACACTGCCTTTTATATTTGTCCAAGTGGTTACCTTTACTGGAGATCTTTATTTCTTCAGATGGTTTCAAGTTACTGTTTATTGTCTTTTCATTTCAGTCTCCCTTTATCATTATTTTGTAGTACAGGTCTCTTGGTAACAAACTTCCCCAGCTTTTGTTTACCTACAAATATCTTAATTTCTTACTCATTTTAAAGAAAACTTTGTCAGATATAAAATTCTTCGTTGACAGTTTATTTCAGCACTTTAAATATACCATCCCACTGGCTTCTGTTATCCATGGTTTCCAATGATGAATTGGCTATTAATCTTATTAAGGAATCCTTGCACATGATGAGTCATTTCTATCTTGCTACTTTCAAAATTTTCTCTTTGTCTTTATCTTTGCACAGTTTGATTACAGTGTGTTTTGTTGTGAATCTCTTTAGGTTTATTATGTTGGAATTTGTTGAGTTCATGAATGTGTAGATTCACATCTTTCATCTAATTTCATGTTTTCAGACATTATTTTTCAAATATTTTTTCTACTCTTTTTGCCTCTCTTTTCTCTCTCAGACTCCTATAATGCATATATTTGTCTGCTTGATTGTGTCTTATTGGTCCCTTAAATCTATTCATTTTTCTTTATTCTTTTTTATTTCAGCTCTTCATACTGGATCATTTTTATTGTCCTATATTTAACTGCTACTTTCTTTTATGTGATCAAACCTGCCTGTAAACACCACCTCTTCTAGTGATTTTTTAAAATTTCAGTTTTTGTAATTTTCTACTCCAGAGTTTCTATTTGGCTTCTGTTTATAATTTTCATCTATTTATTTTTATTTTATATTTTGTGAGAAATCCTTCCCTTGTTTTTCTTTAGTTGTTGTCCATGGTCTCTCTTAGCTCCTTGAATTTAGATGTGGTTATGAAACATGCTTTAGACACTCAATGTGAATGGGAGTTATGTGTGACACTTCTAGGCCTCTAAGATCCAATGTACAATGGAAAAGGACAAACCTCACAGAATAATGAGTCGAAGTGTGTGGAGAACAATACACAAAGGAGCTGTGTTCAAGGAGAAGAATTTATCTGTTTATGGAACATTCTCCTCCATCAGGGTAATTGGATTGTAAAGTGTCTGCACAGTATATTTCAGAATTATGCACACTCTAATCTGTTTATTTCCTACCTCTCCTTTTTAGGACAAAGATTAAGTTTTGAGGTCACCTTCTTACCATTTCTCTCTTATATATATATATATATATCTCAGGAGTGTGCAGGCCAAAAAATCATGTCTTTTTAGTTCATTTTTTTGTTGTTGTTTTCATTCCAAGGCAGATGTCATGATGTTTAGTGGTGGGAATAGGTAACATTCTGATCAGGTAGCAGTGCTCTGTGAAATGGGAGACCAGTACTGAATAAGCTCTGCACCTGAGGTATTCTCCAAATAAATTGGGTGGCTTGGCAGTTCACAATTTTGCAAGTCAGGAAAAGCCAGTTTTGAATGTAATATAGAATGCCATGTATCATCTCCTAATGGAAAGACTATCATGCATCATACAGAAGGCTTTATCTGCAAACTTGACGCTATGACTAGATGGGACTTTTAGGCTGTCCCCTTTGAGTATATTTTAAATGCAGGAAAGAGTGATCCAAATATTGGGGACTAGAAGTTTAGATTGGGGTTATTATTGTGGCTAATTACAATTATATTCCAGCTTTCCTTTGGTGTACGTGTTAAGATTGCCTTCCCTTTCTATGTGAGTGGAAATGATGTATATCTTTTAGCAGTCATTTCATTATTCACTATCATCCTATTTTCCTACCAAAATAATTGTGAAAACAAATGTTGAAGTGAGCATCTATCAGACTTATTCTTTGTATGATATGCATTGAATATTTGGTGTAATCAAGAAATAAACTCTTGTAGCATTAAAGCAATAAGGATTGATTTATTTTGCACAGCATCTTAAGGTAATACTGGCATTTATAATATTTAAGGGTGAAATCTATTATCCAATAAATGCATCCAAATAAAGTTCTCAGAAAGGTATGGTAAAGGAGCTGGTGGTGAGCAATGAATATATTTTAAAAAAAGAATCAAAAATAAATACTGCCAAAATTATGGCTTAAAAGGAGAAAATAAACATTGGAAATCTTGATAATATAAAAATAAGAACATAACATCTAACTAACATGAGATTGAGGAACAGCAAGAGAGTTCCTATCTTAATTTTTTTTTTACAGGAAGTGAAATAATGTATACATTAAACATGTTGCTAAAAATAGCTAACTTTATAATATTTAAGATAATATCACTTGTGTTGATAAAACATTCATTTAGAGTTTGGAAATTATTTGTTTTTAATTAAGTTCCCCTTCTGTTAATTTCCTATGAAGTAAAACTTAAATAGAATTTAATTTAATTTTTACTGTAATGACATGTGTACTGTATTTCAGGTCTTATAAGACCATGTTTATCCATTCCTTAGTCTTTCCACCTGTCTACATGTCTGCTTTCTGCCCATCTGTCCTTCTATTTGTATATCCATCTAACTATACATAGTGATATAGAGATATGCCTGAAATGTTATTCATATTAAACTTATAGGTGGTATAATTTATAGTAATACTTTTTTAGATGTTTGTACTTTTATGTATGGAATGCCTTTTGTCTTTTTTTTTTTCAAGACTATAAAATTTGAAATCTGAAAATAAAAGACAAATTTCTTGACCTCAAGTACCTTACAGAAGTTACATAGTATCACAAGTTCCGGTCATGTTTTAGTTTCTCTTCCATAATTTTAACATGCTGGAAAAAGAGATTTTGCAGGGAAGCAGTAAGATCTGTTAGACAGGAACCAGATCTAGTGTTTTATGTTTTGATAGAATACATGGAAATAATATGAGAAGAGACGGGGGGGAGAGGTAGAAACATGTTTGAAACCACATAGTAATTCAGACCTTGAAAATAACTATTCTCTAAGGTTTCAAGTTCTCTTCACTTCACACCTAATTTCTCAGTGAATACATCCATATTTTGAGTCATTGGACTCAGGAAATCAAATTATTACTAGTCTGGTGATTAAATTGCTCTATCCATCTGCTAGTATATTGTCATTATTCTTTGAGCTTTGCTTGATGATAACAAAAATTATAAGTCACTTGTATTAAATCCAGGCAATGATTCTATAAAATCTTGTAGAAAAAAAAATGAATGCCTGAACTTGTTTTTTTTTCTGTCTTAAAAGCAAAACAAAATATGAAATGCAATATAATCAAGTTTAATATTGGAGTATATTTTCAGAAATGGTGTTGTCCAAAGATGTCTCCACACAGCTGGACTTTTTCTTGGATGCTCTTTTGGTTGACATTGAATCCACAGAGATTTCTGGCTTCATGGATGGCCAAACACTGGTAAGGTCATGATGTTCATTTAATTAGTGTGACTGAGTCTACTCCCAGAATAATTTTAATGTTTTAAGTGCACTTGTCAATCTTCTTTATTCACTAAGAATCTTTGTTATTTTAGGATACATTATTTCTAAAGTTACAGAACAATAATTGTGGTTATCATCTAAAAAAGTTATTCTAAGTTATTTGTATGATATACACAAAATGATACGGCTGAAATAAAAAATATGGTGAAGTTATATTAGAATCTTATTCTCCTTTGCTTGCTGTATCATTGTTAAATAATATGAAAAGCAGCCTCATTGTAAAACCAGCCTTTCCACTTTATTAAAATAAACAGAATTAAGCTTTATTTAAAAAAATCTTTAAAATATTAAATATTTAACTACTTAATATCTTTAAAATATTAAAATATTATTTGAATGCTTCCTATTTATACAAGGTAACATGTAGGAGGTCTTTCCCCTCAAAGCATTTGCCATCTAGCACTGTTTCTCCACGTAAATAACACAAACATGCTTTTTTCAAGCTCTCATAGTATTTTGTATCTTTTTTCAGAGTTTATTCACTCTTCATGGTGTACTTATTTTTTAAATAATTTATTTAATGTCCACCTTTACGGCTAGACTCTAAACTCCATGTGGATGAAAAGAGTGTACCTTTTGTTAGTGTCATATTCCTAGTGCCTAACAGAGTGATGAGCACATCACTGACATTCTGCATAGAATTAATTACTGACTCATGCAGACTGTGCGAATTGTTACAAGAGGTACAATCTAAAGAAAGAGTATTAGGGAGGTATACATTACTGTGTGGATTCTGTGTTCATTTGGAAAAGTTGGTTCAGATTTAAATGACTTGAAATTGGAAAAGAGAGAGTGGATAGGCCAAAAAAGAATAGCATGTTCAATGTTTTGAGGCAATTCAGGAGGAATAAATATTTATGAAACAGTGAATTACTCAGGACCACTAGAACCTGTGTTAGTCAGGAAGTGGGAGTGTGGGGTGGCAGTGAGACCTTGAAAAGAACACCTGAGTCAGATTATTAGAAAACTTAAGGAATTTTAAGTTTTTATTTAATAAATGTTGAGAAATTTGGGGGGATTGTATAATTTTGGTTAAGTGGCTAAAATAAATTACATTTTAGTCATATATCTTCCCAATTTAAAGAAAGAAAACATTGTTTAAAGGCTAAATAAACTTTTTTAAGATCAGAAACTGTAAGTTTTAGCCTTGGTAAGTAGAGTAACTTCCATAGTTCCTAGCATGTTTTAGGCATTGGGCATATATTCCTGATTAGATGTTCATTTGAATTTGTTAACTGAAATAATATTCTGAAAGTGATGAAGTGATTCGTGCTTTGTACAACAGGTAGATAAGATATAGGTAACTAAGATAAGAAGACAATAATTTAACAGTCATTAGATGAATAAAAATTAATATATACACATGAACAAAAAAACAATGCACACACTTAACCACACACATATAGACAGGAATATACACAGACATATACCCACAGAAGTACACATTTGCACATACAAGTACATGCACACGTACACAAACACACACACAGACATCCACACACATATGTGAGAAAGACAATAGGTAAAATATTAGGATCATGCTGTAGAAAACACAGACAAAACTCACAGAATATCAAGGAAGATAATATCAGAAGGGCAGACAAAGAACAGATGGAAGATAATTTGCAACAAGTTAAAAAATAATGAGTTCATTCTGTGTGATGAAGGGTTCATCCTAAGCAGATTATCACATTGTAGGCAGATTTCCCAAACTCATATTGTGCATTGCCAAATACTTACCCATCACACACTACCTACACTAGAATGTGGGCCTGCGGACAGTTGGCATATATTTACCAAATATTATAATGTTTACTTTTTCCCTTACAGAATCAAATGCCTGTTTTAAAGAAAAGGAAAAATATAGAAAAACAAGAAACACAATCCATTGCCAGAACCCAACATTAAGTATACTAACAGTTGGGTTTTAAAAACATTTTCATTCTAATTTTTAAATCTATACAACAGGTGTTTCATGCCAACATGTTGGGGCAGCGCTCTCTGAGGTGGGCGGCTTCACAAGTGTGGTCCACTCCAGGTTTTAGAATTTGCCACTTGTTAGAGCCGGGTCAGCCCGAGGTGAAGGAGCTAAAAACGGGAGGAAAATGGCGGCCAAGGCCGCACCGGCGGAGACAGCAGCGTACGCAGGGAGTTGGGGCCCCGGCCAGGCCGGGCTGGGAATAGAATCTGTCCCCAGCAGCGAGGCTGGCACTGATCCCCTCCCAGTCACGGCCACTGAAGTGTCTGTGCCCAACCGTGAGGCCGCCGCCCAGGAGCCCGCTCCTAAGGCAATGCCGCAGCTGTCGCTGCGGGGAGCTTGCCCGCAGCCTGAAGGCAGAGGGGCCGGAGCTGGAGGCTGAGGGGAAGCTGCCGGAGAGGGTGACGGATCTGAGGCAGCCACGCCTCTCAAGAGTCTGACCTTACCCGCCTTTGCCTGCCTCGCCTCCGAAGCATCCCAGCTCCTGAGGAGTGCGAGGAGACTCGATATGCCTCCTGCCGCAGCACCTGGGGACTCGTGCCGCCGTCGGGCAGGGGCGGCGAGGGGGGGACTTCTTGGTGTCGCAGCTGACCCCGGGCTCGGAGGTGCAGGTCACGCTGCATTGAGGACGTGCTCATCTTGTCGTCCTTCCTCGAGTAGACGCTCTTCTCCGGGGTCCTCGTGGATCTGTTCAAAAGAGACCATGAAACATTTGGTGCCATAGCCCAACTTTTGGTGGGAAACATATACAGCTCTTCTGGTGATGCTGTTTGGGCTCGCATCCCTGTGACAGTATTTCCCAAAAGGGACTATAAAGATAACCCGTAGCCATGTAGCTTCAACCTCATACATTCCAAGAAGGGACGGAAGTCAAGTGTGAAGTGAATGGTACTGTTCCCAGTGACCTTTTTCCTGCCCTACCTCGTGTGCTAAGCTTGCCTGAAAGCCTGTGGACTTCCAAAACATCACCTCTTTCCCATGAAGGACCCCCTTATCCTCCCTGCTCTATCAGAATCCATCTAACCAATCAGTACCTCAGCCCCCTCCTCAGAAAATTAAGCTACCCAAACGAAGATATTTGGGGAAGAACCCACTTCAATAATCCCATTAATCTGTGACCTAGGCAAGTCGTATGTGATAAATGTTTTAAAAAAAATGCTGTTGTTGAAAATAAAATTAGAAAAGGTAGTAATGCAAGTGACTGCTAAATATGACAGTAAAAAACGGAGATATGAAAATGTACCTACTGTGAACAAAAAAGTAAAAACTGGCCATAAAGTGGATGGAAAAACCCAAAATGAAAGCCAGAGAAGAAATTCTGTGGTTATGGTTTCAAATACTGCTCACAGAAGAGGCAGAGTAGTAAATGTTTCTGCTCAGGTAGATAGGTCAAAAGCTCAGTTAAGTACTAAAAATCAGCTCCTAGAGTAAGAACATGGATCATGCAAAAGCTCAGGGAATTGTCAAAAATTGCCAAGGAAAAGGCATAAGAGAAGCAAACTGAAGCCTGTACTCCAAAAATGCCCATTCGAAAGTCCATTTCATGGGTCAATATCAGAATCCTAGTCAGGTGCCCTTCTGTCCAGGTTTCGTTTAAAAACACAGAGGTACAAGAATGAAGAAAATGACTCTTCTCTGAAGACAGGACTCGAGGAAGTGTGGAGTGCAGAGATGGTCCCCAACTCCAGTCTTGCTGCACCTCTATGCGCTCACCAGGTAAAGGCCTTCTGAAAATCAGAGTCCCTGAAAAGGCCGGGAAGAGGCCAGCAGTGAGAGGTTCAGGACGCAACTGAAATGCATGCTCCTGGTGAACTGGATGAACGATAGACATTGGACAAAAAGGGCAGCAAAAGCATTATCTCTGGACTTAAACCAAAAGATATCTGACACTTCCCATGCATCAGTGTGTAGCATTGATAGCATAGATGATTTGAAATCATCCAACTCTGAATGTAGCTCCTCGGAAAGCTTTCATTTTCCTCCAGGCAGTATGCATGCACCTTCCAAATCCTTCACTTCCTTCTCGTCAAAGGAAGAGGAAAATTTCAGTAATTCCTTGAAAATGAATCTTCCAAAATTGTCTCTAAATGCATCATACCACATGGCAGGACCATATGTTTGGGGACATTGTTTGGGCCAAGATACATGACTTCCCTTGGTGCCAGCCCCTGTTCTTACTAAAGATAACGGCCTTTTAGTCCTATAGGAGGACTGTATTTTATGGTTCAATTCTCCAGCATTTTTTTTCTCTCTTCTGTACCTTTCTCACTTTTTAGAAAACTTCCAGACACACTTGAATGAGAAGAGAAGGGGCCTGTATTGCAAGGCTATTACAGAGGCAGCTAAAACTGCCAAGCAACTGACCTCTGAAGTAAAGGCTCTGTTGACTGTTTGAAACATAAACACAGTAAGGTAGGCAAGACCATTGGAAGTCGTCATAGATTTTCAGTCTGTTTAGGAATAATTTCTACTACATAACTTGGCCAAATTGGAGAGAGATTGCACTGAATTGGCTATTTTAAAAAATACTTACCTTATAGCCATTTTTAGACTCAGAAGCTTAAACTGAACATGTAATCAAAATTTTGTCTTAAGGAAGTGAGATTTTAGGAATATTTTTCAGTTTTGAAGTCTAAAACCATTCCAAGGCATAGAAACCATAGCCTCAAATTGAAATTGAATTTTCGTGAGGACTGTTAATTGTTATTTGTACCTAATACCATGTGTGTGTGTGTGTCTATGTAAAGTATAGCCTGTGACTATGGAACATGGACACAGGCTGCATATTGGGGATTGCTGTAAGGGCTGGTGAGGTGCAGGAATAGTGTGGATATTTAACGACTACTTATTTTTAATGTATTTTTATTTCAGTAGCTTGAGGGGTACAATTGGTTTTTGGTTACATGGATGAACTGTGTAGTGGTGAAGTCTAGCATTTTATTGTGCTTGTCACCTGATTAGTGTACATCAAACTGTTGGGGTGATCAGACCCAACACCAGGTCGTGGGGGCAACAAAGTTAGGCAGAGTCAAGGAATTGAGAAAAAAGAGTTTGAGAAGTATATGGGACCAGGGGGCCATCACAATTGTGGAGGCTGCGAAGGCCCCAAGCTCTGGGAGTTCATGCTATTTATTGGTAATCCAACAAAGAAACAGGTGGTGAGAATGTGGTGGTCAAAAGGGCAGGTGCACGATCTACAGCTGTGATGGTTTAGCATTTATATGGAACATGTTCTGCTACTTGAGATAATGGGAATACAATTGATCCAGGAGCCTAGGAGGGCTAGAAGCAAGGAGCCAGCAAGTCTAGACACATTCCAGAGGACATTATGCAAGCCCTGCCTTAACTTTCTTCCCAACACTCAGCTTTTTCCCAACATCAAACCCAACATGCAGTTTTTCAGTTCTCATTCCCTACCACCTTACCCACTTCTGAGTCTCCAGTATCCATTATACCAGTCTATATGTCCTTGCGTACCCATAACCTGACTCCCACTTATGAGTGAGAACATGCTGAACCTGGTTTTTGATTCATGAATTACTTCATTTATAATAATGTCCTCAAGTTCCATCCAAGTTGTGCAAAGACATTATTTCATTTTTATAGCTGAACAGTATTTCATGGTGTGTGTGTGTGTGTGTGTGTGTGTGTGTGTGTGTGTGTATACACACATCACATATTATTTATCCAGTCATTGGTTGATGGGCACTTAGGTTGGTTCTGTATCTTTGCAATTATGAATCACGCTGTGATAAACAAACATGTGCTGGTGGTGTCTTTTTGATACAGTGGCTTCTTTTCCTTTGGGTAGATAATAGTGGGATTGCTGGATCAAATGGTAGGTCTACTTTTAGTTCTTTGAGAAATTTCAATACGGTTTTCCGTAGAGGTTGTGCTAATTTACATTCCCACAAACTGCGTGGAAGCATTCCTTTTTCCTCACATCAACACTAACATCTATTGTTTTTTAACTTTTTAGTAATGGCCATTCTAGTTGGGGTAAGGTGGTATTTTAATGCTTTAATTTGCATTTCCCTGATGATTATTGATGTTGAGGAGTTTTTTCATGTTTGTTGGCAATTTGTATATCTTCTTTTGAGGAATCTCTAGTCATGTTCCTTGCCTACTTTTAAATGGGATTATTTTGTTTTTCTCTTACTGATTTGTTTGAGATCCTTATAAGTTCTGGATATTTGTCCTTTGTCGGATACATTGTTTACAAACATTTTCTCCCATTCTGTGGGTTTTCTGTTTACTCTGATGATTTTTTTTTCTTTTTCTATTTTTTATTTTTTTTGCTATACAAAAGCTTTTGTTTAATAGGCCCCATTTACTTATTTTTATTTTTGTTGCCTTTGCTTTTGGGGTCTTACTCATAAATTCTTTGCCTAGGCCAATGTTCAGAAGAGTTTTTCCTAGGTTTTCATCTAGAATTTTTATGGTTTTAGATCCTAAATTTAGATCTTTAACCCATCTTTAGTTAATTTTTTATGTGGTGAGAGATAAAGATCCAGTTTCATTCTTCAATATGTGGCTATCCAATTTTCCCAGCACTGTTTATTGAATATAGTATCCTTTTCCCAGGTTATATTATTGTATGCTTTGCCAAAGATCAGCCAGTTGTAGGTATTTGACTTTATTTATTGGTACTCTATTATGTTCCATAGGTCTATGTAACTACTTTTATACCAGTACCACGCTGTCTTGGTTACTGTAGCCTTGTAGTATAATTTGAAGTTGGGTCATGTTATGCCTCTAGATTTCTTCTTTTTGCTTAGGATTTCTTTGGCTATTTAGGCTCATTTTTGGCTCCAGATGAATTTTGGGATTGTTTTTCTAAATCTGTGAAAAAATACTATTGTTATTTAACATTTTTATTAGAATTGCATGAATCTGTAGATTGCTTTGGGAAGTATGGTCATTTTCACAATATTGATTCTCCCAATTTATGACCATGGGATGTATTTCCATATGTTTGTGTCATCTATGATTTCTCTCAGCAGTGTTTTGAAGTTCTCCTTATAGAGATTGTTCATCTCCTTAGTTAAGCGTATTCCTAGGTATTTTATTTTTTTCTAAATATTGTAAAAGGGATTGAGTACTTGATTTAAATCTCAGCTATGTCATGGTTGGTGTATAGCAGTGCTACTAATTTGTACATTGATTTTGTAACCAGAGACTTTCGTGAAATCATTGATCAGATCTAGGAGTCTTTTGGAGAAGTCTTTAGGGTTTCTAGTTACAAGATCATATCATCAGCAAACAGAGTCTGACTTTCTCTTTCCCAATTCTGAAGTCCTTTATTTATTTCTTTTTCCTGATAGCTCTGGCTAGGACTTCCAGTGCTATGTTGAATAGAAGTGGTGAAAGTGGGCATCCTTGTCTTGTTCTGGTTCTTAGGAGGAATTCTTTCAACTTTTCTATGTTCAGTATGATGTAGGCTGTGAGTTTTTTATATATGGATTTTATTATCTTCAGGTGTGTTCTTTCTGTGCCTAGTTTGTTGAGGATTTTTATCACAAAACAATGCAGGATTTTATTGAATGCTTTTTCTGCATCTACTGAAGTGATCATATGGTTTTTAGTTTTAATTCTGTTTGTATAATGTACTTAATTTATTATCTTGTGTATATTGAATCATCCATGCATCCCTGGAATGAAAGCTACTTGATTATGAAGAATTACTTTTTTGATGTGCTGCTGGATTTAGTTAACTAGTATTTTGTTGAGGATTTTTGCATCTATATTTATCAGGGATATTGGTTTGTAGTTTCCATTTTTTGTTATCTCCTTTCCTGGCTTAGTATCAAGGTGATACTGGCTTCATAGAATGAGTTAGGGAGGATTCCATCCTTTTCAATCTTTTGGAATAGTTTCAGTAGAATTGGTACCAGTTCTTCTTTGAATGTCTGGTAGAGTTTGACTGTGCACCCATCTGGCCCTGGGCTTTTTGTGTGTGTTTTGGCAGTTTGTTTTTTCAATTACTGATTTGCTCTCACTGCTTGTTATTTGTCTCTTCAGGATTTCTATTTCTTTCTGATTCCGGCTAAAGAGGTTCTAAATTTATCCATTCCTGCTAGATTTTCTAGTTTTGCATAGAGGTGTTTATGTATACTTGAATGACCTTTTGTATTTCTGTGGTGTCAGTTGTAATGTGTCCATTTTTATTTGTTGCGGGAAGTCAGGGACTCCGATGGGAGGGACTGGCTGAAGCCATGGCAGAAGAACATAAATTGTGAAGATTTCATGGACATTTATTAGTTCCTCAAATTAATGCTTTTATAATTTCTTACGCCTGCCTTTACTGCAGTCTCTGAACATAAATTGTGAAGATTTCATGGACACGTATCACTTTCCCAGTCAATACCCTTGTGATTTCCTATGCCTATCTTTACTTTAATGTCATAATCCCATCATCTTCATAAGCTGAGGAGTATGTATGTCGCCCCGGGACTCTGTGATAATTGTATTAACTGTGCAAATTGTTTGTAGAGCATGTGTGTTTGAACAATATGAAATCTGTGCACCTTGAAAAAAGAACAGGATAACAGCAATGTTCAGGGAACAAGGGAGATAACCTCAAACTCTGACTGCCAGTGAGCCGGGTGGAACAGAGCCATATTTCTCTTCAAAAGCAAATTGGAGAAATATCGCTGAATTCTTTTTCTCAGCAAGGAACATTTCTGAGAAAGAGAATGCGTCCCTGAGGGGAGGCCTCTAAAATGGCCACTTTGGGGGCAGCTGCCTTTTACGGTCGTAAACAAAGGGATGAAATAAGCCCCGGTCTCCCGTAGCACTCCCAGGCTTATTAGGATGAGGAAATTCCTGCCTAATACATTTTGGTTAGACTGGTTGTCTGTTCTCAAACCCTGTCTCCTGATAAGATGTTATCGATGACAATGCATGCCCGAAAGTTCATTAGCAATTTTAACGTCGCCCCATCCTGTGGTCCTGTAATCTTGCTCTGCCTCCATTTGCTTTGTGATATTTTATTACCTTTTGAAGCATGAGATCTCTGTGACCCACACCCTATTCGTACACTCCCTTTCCTTTTGAAAATCATTAATAAAACTTGCTGGTTTTACGGCTCAGGGAACATCACAGAACCTGCCAACATGTGATGTCTCCCCTGGACACCCAGCTTTAAAATTTATGTCTTTTGTACTCTTCCCCTTTATTTCTCAGACCACCCAATGCTTAGGGAAATAGAAAAGAACCCACGTTGAATATCAGGGGTGGGGTTTCCCTGATATCTATTTCTCATTGAGCTTATTTGAATATCTCTTCTATTCTTGGTTAACCTAGCTAGTAGTCTATCAATTTTGTTTATCCTTTCAGAGAACCAGCTTTTTGTTTCATTGATCTTTTGTATTTTTTTGTTTCAATTTCATTTAGTTCTGCTGTTATCTTTGATATTTATTTTCTTCTGCTAGCTTTGAGTTTGGTTTGTTCTTGTTTCTCTAGTTCCTTGAGGTGTGACATTTGCTTGTCAGTTTGTCAGTTTTTCAGTTTGTGATCTTCCAGACTTTTTGATGTAGGCATTCTGTGCTGTAAACTTTCCTCTTACCACTGTTTTTATTGTATCCCACAGGCTTGATAACTTTTGTCACTAGTGTCATTCATTTTGATAATTTTTAAAATTTCTATTTTGATTTTATTTTTAATCCAGAAATAATTTAGGAGCAGATTGTTTAATTTCCATGTACATGTATAGTTTTCAGGGTTTCTTTTGGAATTGATTTCTAATTTTATTCTGCTCTGCTCTGAGAAGATATTGGCTATTATTTCAATTTTTAAAAATTTATTAAAACTTGTTTTGCAACCCATCATATGATCTATCTTGGAGAATGTTCCATGTGCTGGTAAGGAGAATGTATAGTTCACAGTTCTTGGGTAAAGTGTTCTGTAAGTATCTGTTAGATTCCATTTGTTCTAGAGTGCAGTTTAAGTTCAGTATATCTTTGTTGACTTTCTGCCTTGATGGTTTGTCTAGTGCTGTCAGTGGAGTGTCAAAGTGCTCCACTATTATTGTGTTACTGTCTATCTCTTTTCTTAGGCTTAGTAGTAATAGCTTTATGAATCTGGGAGCTCTACAGTTAGGTGCATATATAGTTAAGATTATTAATATATTTGTGTTGAATTGATCCTTTTATTATTATATGACTTTGTCTTTTTTTTTGCTTAAATAATTATTGTTGCTTTAAAGTCTGTTTTATCTAGGAATAGCAATTTCTGTCACTTTGGTTCATATTTGCATGAAATATCTTTTTCCACCCCTTTATCTTGAGTCTGTAAGGATCCTTTACATTTTAGATTTGTCTCCTGAAGATAGCAGATATTTGGTTTGTGATTCTTAAAAATCCATTCTGCTAATTTGTATCTTTTAAATTGAACATTTAGGCCATTTACATTCAATGTTAATATTAAGATGTGAGGTAATGTTCCAGTGATCATGTTGTTACCTAGTGACTTTGTTTCCTTCATTGTGTTATTGTTTTGCAAGCCATTTGAATTTTATGCTTCCAGTGGTTCCATTCTGTTGTGTTCCAACCTTTTGTTTCAAGATACGTAACTCCTTTTAATGTTTATTGCAGGGCTAGTCGGGCATTGACAAATTCCCTTAGCCTTTGTTTGTTTGAGAAAGGCTATTTCTTCATCATTTATGACACTTAATTTTGTTGGATACAGAATTCTTGGCTGACAATTATTTTGTTTATGGAGACTAAAGATAGGACCCCAAATCCTTCCTAGGCTTGTAAGATTTCTGCTGAGAAATCTGTTAGTAGTTCGATAGATTTTCTTTTAAAGATTACCTGATGTTTTTGTCTCACTGCTCTTAAAATTATTTTCTTTACGTCGACTCCAGATAGTCTGATGATTATATGCCTTGTTGATTTCTCTTTTTTTTTTTTTCCAACGAATCTCCTAGAAATCATTTGAGCTCCTTATATTTGAATGTCTAAATCTCTAGCAAGATCCAGTAAATTATACTCGATTATTATTTCAAATAGGTTTTCCAAACTTTTTGCGTTTTCTTCTCCCTCAGGAACATGTATAATTCTTAGGTCTGGCCAGTTTACATAATTCCATATTTCTTGGAGACTTCGTTCATTTATTTTCAATATTTTTTAAAAAAATTTTTGTCTGGTTGAGTTAATTCAAAAGCCTCATCTTTGAGCTCTGAAATACTTTCTTCTACTTGGTTTAGTTTGTTTTTAAAACTCTCCACATCATTTCATAGTTTCCTAAATGTGTCTTTCATTTCCAGAAGTTCTATTTCTTTTTCTCTGAAATATATATTTCTTTAAGAAATTTTTCATTCATATCCTGAATTGTTTTAAATATTTTTAATGTTGACTTTCACCTTTCTCTGTATCTCCCTAAGTAACTTAATAACCTTTTGAATTCTTTATCTGGTAGTTTAAATATTTCATCTTTATTTGGATCCACTGCTGGAGAGTCCAGAAAGATAATTCTGGTAATGTGAAAAACAGGGTTCTGTAACATCCCCTGAAGATCACACTAACTCACCAGCAATGGATGCACTAAGCTTCACAAATATGCTAAAGGATTAACTGAGAGTGACAAAACCAACATTTAAAATATGGATACAGTGGCTCACTCCTGTAATCCCAGCACTTTGGGAGGCCAGGTGGGTGGATTGGATCACAAAGTCAAGAGATCGAGACCATCCTGGCCTCATGGTGAAACCTGGTCTCTACTAAAAATACAAAAATTAGCTGGATGTGGTGGCACATGCCTGTAGTCCCAGCTACTTGGGAGGCTGAGGCAGGAGAATTGCTTGAACCCAGGAGGCGGAGGTTGCAGTGAGCCGAGATCCTGACACTGCAAGACTCCATCTCAAAAATAAATAAATAAATAAATACACTATTGTTTATTTAAACACATATAAATATAATCAATTCTATAGTGACACATAAAATACTTCTATGTGTATTCTCAGTAAGAAGGGTGAAAAACTCTTTTCTCTGTTTACATAGGCTCTGGCTTGGAGTAGGGAGGATAGTGGGATGCTAAAGACAGTACCTGAGTTAAGATTATTAGGATCTGATATGCAGGGTAGGTTTGATTGTAACAATTTCTCTCTTTTTTTTTTTTTCATCTGAGAATACCTTGATTTTTCTTCCAGTCCTGAAAAATATTTTGCTGACTATAGAGTTCTGGGTTAGTAGTTTATTTTTTTTTCAGTTCTTAGAAAATGTGTCACTTCCTTCTAACCTCTGTGGTTTCTGATAAAAAAAATCCATTGTAATTCAAATTATTTTTCCCTAGAGATAAAGTGTAGTTTCTGTCTCACTGCTTTCAAGATTTTTCTTTGTCTTTATTTTCCAAAGTTTGAGCATTATGTGTTTTGCTGTGATTTATTTGAGTTATACTGTTGTCATTCATCCAGCTTCTTGATTATGTAGATTTATTTCTTTTGCCAAATTTGGAAATATTTTTCACATATTTCTTTAAGTTTTTAGTTCCACATTCCTTATTCTCTTCCCCTAGAACTCTGATGACACAAATGTTAGCTCTTTTCTTTTTGTCCCACAAGTCCCTCTGACTGTGTTTATTTTATATTTTTAGTATATTTTCTTTCTGTTGCTCACATTTGACAATTTATATTTTCTATCTTCAAGTCCATTAGTTGTTTTGTCTTCCCTCTCCATTTTGTTTTTGAACACATCCATTTATATTTTTAAAAACAATCATATTTTTCATTTCTTAAATTTCTATCTAGTATTCTTTATATCTTCTCTCTCTTTGCTGAGATGTTCTTTTTTTTTTTTTTCTGCTGAGTCTTTATGTGTTTTAATTGGTCGAAGCATGTTCATAATTGCATACTGAAGCAATTTTATAATGGTTGCTGTAAAGTCTTTGTCAGTTAATCCTAATATCTCTCTCATCAGCGTTGACTTCTATTAATATTTTCTTCATTCACTTTGAGAATTTTCTAATTCTTAAAGTAATCAGTGACTTTTGTTTGAAACTTGGAAGCTTCTGTTATTATGTATGAGACTCTGGATCTTATTTAAATCTTTGTTTTAGCTGACTTCTTTGACACCACTCTTTCAGGGGACAGTTGGAGAGGGGGAATCAATGCTGTTGCTTTGTAAGTGCTGTTAGGTGAGAGAGGAAATCTAGGCTCCCTACTCAGCCTAATAACATCTGGGGAAAGTTTCTCATTACTGCTGAGCAGAGATGGGAATTCTGGCTCCCCAGGTGAAATCCACTCATACTTTTCTGGCTAAGATGGCTAGGAGTGCCTCTTTACTGCTCCCACATTCCTCTACTGACACCGTGGAGAGAGTGACCTCATTTGTCAAGGAGTTGGTGAGAATACTGACTCTCCACTAACCCCTTCAGGCACCACCCTCAGCAGATAGAGGAGGGGACACCTTATTATTACTATTAATAGATGGGAGTAGATAGCCAGATTCTTCTCTCTGACTTTGTTGATGAGGAAGGGGATAAGACTACCATTTTTCTTTTGACGTTTGGCTTCAGTCAAGCAGTTATTGCTGAAGGTGTCTTGCTAAGCTGCCCATTCTGTTTTTTTTCTTTTCTTTTCTTTTTTTGTTGTTGTTGTTATTGGTGTTGTTTTGTTTGTTTAGGAAGAGTAAGATTTTTCTGTGGCTTTCATTTTATTTCACTTTTCCCGTGTCTGTTGGATTGCCAGCTTCTTCAGCTTCAAGTCTGGGATACATGTGAGGAACTCACCATCATGGTGTTCTTTGCGTCCTTATGTTCCTAGCTGCTATCTGTTCTGACTTTTTTTTTTCCTATTTATCAGGCTTGCTCTGTTTGCTTTTGTGTAACAATGCCAGGGTTTTTAGTTGTACATTGTGGAAGAATAGGGAAATGTTTGCCTACTCCATTTTCTCACATGACAGAATTGGGCAAATAGATTTTGAGAAAAGAATTTGAGTTTATTAATGGAAAAGCAGAAGGCTGAAAAGTTACTTAGTCTGAATGTCAATTGAAACTCTGTGCAGAGATTGGTAATCAGTTATCTTCATTTTCACTCAGAATTATCAAGAAACAGACTGAAAGCTGTATATTAAATCACAGTAACAATTATCTGACCAGTTTCTTTAAGAGGAATTTGTTAAATAGTCTTTGTCAGCAATTCCTACAAATAGAACAGGTTTTCATTGGATTCTGCTTAAATAATCCAAATCAAGTTGTAACTTGAAGAAGACTTTTAAGATATTTTTCAATCCTTTATTGATATAGGTAATAATAAATCTCTTAACATGTTATAAGTGTTAAATAGGCATTTAGTTGCTTTACTGAAGATCTTCTGTGTGGGTAACATTTCCTTTAAAGTAATAATTTTAAAGGCAACTTGAGTTTATTTTATTTCCTTATATTTCTTTCAAAGGGTAAATAGTTCCAGCCCTAGAATAGAAATGCATAATTTCCTGGGACTCCTCAGATGAGTAGCCAAAGGGAGAACTGCTTGACTACATAAAATTTAACATATTTTTAAGCAAAATCATACATATCCAAATGTGGGTTCTGGCAGTTTGGGATGTCATGTCACTATGAGGAATTCCCAAAGGGACTCTGAAACGCTCATGGAATTACTGTGTTACAGCAGTAAACACAGTAGGCATAATTTCTCTATAGTCATAACAAAGTATGATCTGTGTGATATACTTTGTGTAGTAAGTAATACGAGTGTAATATAACAAGACTAATTTTGCTTAATTTTTAACTGCACCATGTGATAAAATATAGCCAAATTGTAATTATTTTCATGAAAATATAGATAAATTCCAACATTTAAAAAGCCTGTAATTTGTTGTAAACTTTGAAGCTATGCATGTGATGTGTTCTTGTTTATTATATAATCAATTATGAGAAAGTTAAAAAATAACCAAATATTCTAGGAAATAATTGTCTTTTTGTGTATGAAGAAACCAATCATCCAAAAAAATATTTCCAAGAAATATGTCCTGCCATGTTAAACTAAGCATTTGCATTGTTTAATTCAGTAGTTGCAAATCCCAGGTTCATGGACCGAGATTCTATCTGTTGGTGCACCTTAATCTGCTACTGTGTTCCACAGTTATTGAATATACCCTTATCTGACATCATCCCTTAGAAAATGCAGCTTGTGAACACCAGATGAGAAAATACACTTGAATAACAGGAAAATCTAAATCTACTCATACTGGACCAGTAACACTAATTTTATTTTTTATGTGGAGAAAATTTGCACAATTAAATGGAATAGCTGAGGTTTGTATAAATGGTAAATGCAATGAGACACTTAACAAAGTCTCCGGTCCTAATCTGTTATAGGCATCTGCCCCCAGAACACATCCACTTGTGTAAGATACTGTTTGCTTAAGTTAGTATCCAAAAGTGTAATACTATCCTTTTTAAAATTTTCCACATTATGTATATTTTCACTTTGCCTAATCCACTTGGCCTTAACTCACAGTTTAAATTAATATTCATTGAGCACATATACTGTCTAAGACAGTGTACTATTTCTACAAGACATATAGGGATGAAGTACACGCAGAGCCTGACTTCAAGAATTCCAGTAAGTGAGCCTCCAAACCCCACACCACCTTAGTGTACATTTATCTCTCATTCTAAACACAAAATGAAAGGAACCAGGAAAAATGAAAATCTATTAGCACTAAGAGAAGAGGCTACGCAATAGCTGAGTAGGTCTGGGTAAAGAAGCTGTTTTGGATTGATGAGAATGAGCCCAACTGATTCCCTTACAAGAAAGTCTAAACCACAGATCTTGTTTTAATTGATAGCCTCGGGGGATTCCTAACTAGGGAATCCTAAACCCCTAATGAAATACTTTCTTAGACTGAAATGATGTTGAGCACTGAATGGGTAATGCCATTAGGCTTGAGAATCTATTTGTTGCCATAGCCCATTACCAAGTGAATAATTGTGCAAGGAAGAATCACAAACACAGCTTGGAAGGAAAAAGGAGAAAAAAATAAAGAGAAAGGACACAAGTTATGGCCTTAGCTTGACTAGTAGAACCTCAGAGGAAATATTCTTGGTGGTGTGAAATCTTAGACATTTTTCACTTCTTTGGTTAATTCCTAGGTATTTAATTTATGTGTGGCTATTGTAAATGGTATTTTAAAAAAATCCTTTTTCACATTGTTCACTGTTGGCATATAGAAATGTTATTTATTTTTGTATGTTGATTTTGTGTCCTGCAACTTTATCAGTTCTAGTAAGTTTCTTGTGGAGTCTTTTGAGTTTTCTAAATATAAGATCATATCACCTGCAAACAAGGATAGTCAACTTCCTCCTTTCCACTTTGAATGCTCTTTCTATCTTTCTCTTGTCTGATTGCTTTGGCTAGGATTTCCAGTACTATGTTGAATAACAGCGATGACAGTGGTATCCTTGTGTTTCAGATCTTAGAGGAAAAGCTTTTAGTTTTTCTCCATTCAGTGGGATACTAGCTGTGAGTCTGTTATATGTAGCTTTTATTATGTTAAAGTATGTTACTTCTAACCCCAGTGTTTTGAGGGTTTTTATCTGAAGGGATGTTGAATTTTATCAAGTGCTTTTTCATCATCAATTTAAATGCTTATATGGGTTTTGGTCCTTAGTACTGTTGATACAATGTATCATACACATGATTGATTTGTGTGTGTTGAACCATCCTTGCATCCTAGGGATAAATCCCTCTTGGTTGTGATGAATGATCTTTCTAATATATTGTTGAATTTGGTTTGCTAGCATTTTGTTGAGGGTTTTTGCATTAGTATTCATCAGATATATTGGCCTGAAGTTTCTTTCTTTTTTTTTCTTTTTGATATGTCTTTGTCTGGTTTTGGTATCAGGGTAGATACCAAATTCATAGAATGAATTTGGATGTATTCCCTCTTTTTCAATTTTTCAGAATAGTTTGAGTAGGATTGATATTGGTTCTTCTTTAGATGTTTGGTAGAATTCAGCAGTGAAACCATTAGGTCTTGGGCTTTTCTTTACTGGGAAACATTTTATTATGGCTTCAATCTCATTATTTGTTATTGGTCTGTTCAGGTTTTGTATTTCTTCTTGATTCAATCTTGGTAAGTTGTATGTATATAGGAAGTTGTTCATTTCTTCTAGATTTTCCAATTTATTGGCATATAGTTGCTCATAGTAGCCAATAATAATACTTTGAATTTCTGCAGTATCAGTTGTAATGTCTCCTTTTTCATTTCTGATTTTATTTATTTGGGCCTTCTCTCTTTTTTACTTAGTCTGGTTAAAGGTTTGTCAATTTAGTTTAACTTTTCAAAAGTAAAACTTTGTAACAATTTTATCTTTTGTTTTGTATTTTTTTTCAATTTCATTTATTTCTGCTCTGATCTTTATTATTATTTTTTTTCTCCTACTAGTTTTGGGTTTGGTTTGTTCTCGCTTTTGTAGTTCTTTAAGATACATCATTAGATTGATTTTTTGAAGTTTTTCTTATTTTTTTGTTGTAGGCACTTGTAGCTATAAACTTCCCTCTGAGTACTGCTATTGCTGTATTCCATCGGTTTTGGTATATTGTGTTTTCTTTATCATTTGTTTTTAGACATTTTTCAATTTTCTTCTTAATTTTTTCATTGATCCACTGGTCATTCAGGAGAATATTGTATAATTTCCATGTGTTTATATATTTTCCAAATTTCCTGTTATTAATTTCTAGTTTTATTTCATTGTGGTCAGACAGTAGGCTTGATACATATATTTTTAATGTTTTAAGACTTGTTTTATGACCTAATATATGGTCTATCCTGCAGAATGATCCACGTGTTGAGGGAAAGAATGTTTATTCTGCAGTCCTTGGATGAAATGTTCTGTAAATATCTATTAGATCCATTCGGTTTATAGTGCAGATTATGTCTGATGTTTCTTTGTTGATTTTCTGTTTGAAAGATCTGTCCAATGCTGAAACTTGGGAGTTGAATTCTGTAGCTATTATTGTATTGGGGACTATCTCTCTCTTTACCTCTAATAATATTTCTTTTATACATCTGGGTGCTCTAGTTTTGGGTACATATATATTTAGAATTGTTATATCCTCTTGCTGTAGTGACATTTTTACCATTATATGGTGATCTTCTTTGTCTCTTCTTGTAATTTTTGTCTTGAAGTCTATTTTGTCTGATGTAAGTATGGCTACTCCTACTCTTATTTTTGGTTTCCATTGGCATGGAATATCTGTTTGTATCCCTTTATTTTCAGTTTCTGTGTGTCTATATAGGTGAAATGTATTTCTCATAGACAGCAGATCAATGGGTCTTGTTTTTTTTTTTCAGTCAGTATATGTATTTTGATTAGAGAGTTTAGTCTATTTACATTCAATGATACTGATAAGGACTTACTTTTGACATTTTATTGTTTTCTGGTTGTTTTGTGGTCTTCTCTTCCTTGTTTCTTTCCTTCTTGTCTTCCTATGGTGAAGGTGATTTTCTCTAGTGATATGATTTAATTTCTTGCTTTGAAAATTTGTGTGTATCCATTATGTTTCTTTTTTGGTTTGAGGTTGCCATGAGGCTTGCAAATGCTCTTATAACCCAGTATTTTAACCTGATAACAACTTGACACTATTTGCATAAACAAATAAGAAAAAAGAACACTAATAAAAACTCCATGCCTTAGTTTTATTTATTTATTTATTTATTTATTTATTTGAGACAAAGTCTTGCTCTGTTGCCCAGGCTGGAACACAGTGGCGTGATCTCAGCTCACTGCAACCTCCGCCTCCTGGGTTCAAGTGATTCTCCTGCCTCAGCCTTCTGAGTAGCTGGGATTATAGGCATTAGTCACCACGCCTGGCTAATTTTTGTATTTTTAGTAGAGACTGGTTTCACCATGCTGGTCAGGCTGATCTCAAACTCCTGACCTCATGATCTGCCCACCTCAGCCTCCCAAAGTGTTGGGACTACAGGCATGAGCCCCCATGCCTGACCCCATGACTTAATTTTATCCCCTTGCTTTTTAGCTTTTTGTTGTTTCTATTTATATCTTACTGTATTGACTGTATCTGGAAAAGTTATTGTAGTTATTATTTTTGATTGGTTCATCATTTAGTCTTTTTACTTAAGAGTAGTTTATATACCACAGTTATAGTGTTATAATATTCTGTGTTTGTAAAATACAAAATTCTGTGTACTTACTATTACCAGGAAGTTTTGTACCTTCAAGTGATTACTTATTGCTCATTAATGCCTTTTTCTTTCTGATTGAAGTACTCTTTTTAGCATGTGTTATAGGACAGGTCTGATATTGGTGAAATCCCTCAGCTTTTGTTTGTCTGGGAAAGTCTTTATTTGTCCTTCATGTTTGAAAGATACTTTCACTGGCTATACCATTCCACAGTAAAAGCTTTCTTCCTGCAGTACTTTAAATATGTTATGCCACTCTCCTGGCCTGTAAGTTTTCCAGTGAAAAGTCTGCCATCAGACATATTGGAGTCATTTTGTATTAGTTGTTTCTTTTCTCTTGCTGCTTTTATAGTCAATCCTTTCTTTATCCTTTACCCTTGGGAGTTTGATTATTAAATGCCTTAAAACAGTCTTCTTTGGGTTAGATCTGCTTGATAGTCTATAACTTTCTTGTACTTGGATATTGATATATTTCTCCAGGGTTTGGGAAGTTCTCTGTTATTGTCTCTTCTTTCTACCCCTATCTCTTCCTCTACTTCCTCTTTAAGGCCAATAACTCCTAGACTTGCCCTTTTGAGGTTATTTTCTAGGTCTTGTAGGCTGGCTTCATTGTTTTTTATTTTATTTTATTTTTTGTCTCCTCTGTATATTTTCTTTTGCTTTCTTTATTTTATTTTATTTATTTATTTAATTTTTGAGACAGGGCCTTGCACTGTCACCCAGACTGGAGTGCAGAGACACGACCTCAGCAGACTGCAACCTCCACTTCCCATGTTCAAGTGATTCTTGTGCCTTAGCCTCCCAGGTAACTAGGATTACAGGCATGCACCACCACACCTGGCTAATTTTTGTATGTTTAGTAGAGATGAGTTTTCACCATGTTAGCCATGCTGGTCTTGAACTGCTGGCTTCAAGTGATCAACCTACCTTGGTCTCCCAAAGTGTTAGGATTACAGGCATGAGCCACCTCAACTGGCTCCTCTGTGTATTTTCAAATAACACTAATTCTTGCTTCTTTGACCCATTCTGCTATTGAAGGACTGATGCATTCTTCAGTATACCAGCTGCATTTTTTTCAGCTGCAGAATTTTTGCTTGATTCTTTTAAAATTATCTCAGTCTCTGTTAAATTTATCTGATAGAATTCTGAATTTCTTCTCTGTGTTATCCTGAATTTCTTTGAGTTTCTACAACAGAGCTCTTTTGAATTCTTTGTCTGAAAGGCCACATATCTCTGTTTCTTCTGGATTGGTCCTTGCTGCCTTATTTAGTTCATTTGGTGAGGTTATTTTTTCCTGGATGGTGTTGATGCTAGAAGATGTTCTTGGTGTCTGGGCATTGAAGGGTTAGGTATTTATTTTAGTTTTCACTCTCTGTGCTTATTTATAGCCATCCTTCTTGGGAAGGCTTTTCAGATATTTTAAAAACTTGGGTGTTGTGATTGAAGATGTATCTCCTTTAGGGGACACTGGAAGCCCAGTAACACTGTGGTTCTAACAGACTCATAGAGGTACTGCCTTAATGGTCTTGGACAAGATCCAGAAGAATTCTCTGGATTACCAGACAGAGACTCTTGTTTCCTTCCATTTCTTTCTCTCAAATGTACAGTCTCTCTCCTTGTTCTGAGTTGCCTAAAGCTGGAAGTAGAGTGACACAAGCACTCTGTGGCCACCACCACTGTGACTATACTGGGTCAGAACTGAAGCCAGCACAGCACTGGGTTTTACCTAAGGCCTGCTGTAACCACTCCCTGGCTACTACCTATATTCACTCAAGGCCCTGGGGTCTATAATCAGAAGGTGGCAAATCCAACCAGGCCTGTGTCCTTCCCTTCAGGGCGTTGAGGTCCCTTCAGCCCCGGGTAGGTCCAGAGGTGTCATCTAGGAGTCAGGGACTAAAGTCAAAAACCTTATAATTCTATCTGGTGTCCTGTTGTATTGCAGGTGAGCTGACAAACCATATGATACGGTCCTTCCCACTCTTCCCTCCCCTTTCTAAAGACAGAGGAGCCTCACGTTGTAGCCACTAACACGTCAGGAGGAGTACTGCCAGACTACTGCTGATATTCCCTTAAGGCCCAAGGTCTTTTAAGTCAGCTTGTCATGAATGCTGCTGGGCCTTGGACTCACCCATCAGGGCAGTGAGTTTTCCTCTGGCCCAGGGCAGGTCCAGAAATGCAGTCTAAGAGTCATGGAGTTGGGGACTCCAAGAACCCACTTGGTGCCCTAACGTTGTATTATTCAGGGTTCTCTAGAGGGCAGAACTAATAGAATAGATGTATATATAAAGGGGAGTTTATTAAGGAGTATTTACTCACACAATCACAAGGTGAAGTCCCACAGTAGGTCATCTGCAAGTTGAGGAGCAAGGATGCCAGTCCAAGTCACAAAACTTCAAAAGTAGGGAAGCTGACAGTGCAGCCTTCAGTCTGTGGTCGAAGGTCCAAGAGTCCAAAAGCTGAAGAACTTAAGTCTAATGTTTGAAGGCAGGAATCATTCAGCACAGGAGAAAGATGTAGGCTAGAAGACTCAGCCAGTCTAGTCCTTTCACATTCCTCTGCCTACTTTTATGCTGGCCACGCTGGCAACTGATTAGATGGTGCCCACCCAGATTGAGGGTGTGTCTCCCCCTCTCAGTGTACTGACTCGAATGTAAATCTCCTTTGGCAACACCCTCACAGACACACCCAGGAACAATGCTTTACATCCTTAAATCCAGTCGAGTTGACACACTCAATACTAACCATCACAACCCTCCTCTGGCCATGCTGGTACCTAAGGTGAAAGACAAAGTCCCCTTTTCCCTCTGCTTTTCTCAAGTGGAAGGAAGTTTTCCCCATAGCTACCACAGCTGGTTATGTGTTGAATCTCACCTGAGGCCATCAAGTCTCAGAGGCTCATCCAAGGCCCTTAATGTAGTCCCTGGGTATTGCTTCTGGCTACTTAGGATCCAACGCTCTTCAGTTAGCAGGTGATGAATGCTGCCAGGACTTGGTCCTTTCCTTCAAGGCAGCTGATTCCCTTCTGTCTCAGGGAGCTAGGGCCTGAAACAGGAGCTTCAAGACTCCAACTGATGCCCTATCCTGCTGTGGCTCTGCTGTTAGTCTAGATGTAAGGCATAGTCCTCCCAACTCTTCCCTCTCTTCTCCTGAGGAGGAAGGAAAGGGTCTCTTTTGGAACTGAGCTGTGTAGCCTGGTGTTAGGGAAAGGGTGATGCCAGAACTCCCTTCTGTGCCCCACCTGGTTTCTCAGTATATCATGTGTACCCCCAGTCCACTGTCTCTGGGCCTAATTCAGCGATAGGACTCACCTAAGAGTTGCAGTTCTTACAGCCCAGACTGCCTTTCAAGTTTACTTGGAGACTCAGAGTGCTGTAGCCCTCTGTGCAAGGTTTGCAGGCACACAAGTTCAGTCTGCTGGGATCAGTGATTCCCCTCTGGCTAGAGCTGGTTTAAATGCTTCCCTTGTGGGCAGGCATCAGCTGAATTTGGTCCAGTTTCTTTTTCTGCTCTAACAGGACAAAAGTGTGTTCAATGCCTCATAATTGCTGTATTCTCCCTCTCCTGGTGCCCAGAGACGCTCTCTGCACCACCCCACCACTGTTGCCAGGGGTGAGGGAGGAGTGGCATGGACAATTCAGGACTGCTTTTCCTATCTCTTCAGTGCCTCTTTCAGTAATATGAACTTGGAACCAGGTACTATGTGTGTTTATCTGATTTTTGGTTCTTATGAAGGTGTTATTACTGTGTAGCTAGTTGTTAACTTGGTGTCCTTGTTAGGGGACAGGCAATCAATGGAGCTTTCTATTCTACCATCTTTCTACTAGTTTACTGTTTAAATGGAAAATAAATAAATTGGTAGCCAAATAAAATCTTTAAAATATTCCAGTTTTAGGCCAAGCATGGTGGCTCACACTTGTAATTGCAACATTTTGGGAGGCCGAGGCAGGGGAATTGCTTGAGGCCAGGAGTTTGAGAACAGCCTGGGCAAAGACAGTGATGCTCTGTTTCTACAAAAAATAAAAAAATAGATGGGCATGGTGGTGTGTGCCTGTAGCTCTAGATACACAGGAGGCTGAGGAGAGAGGATCACTTGAGCCTAGAAATTGTAGGCTGCAGCAAGCCATGATTGAAACACTGCTGTCCAGCTTGGGTGACAAAGTAAGACCCTGACTAAAACAAACAAGCAAAAAAAATGTGTGTACACATATACACGTACACACACACACACACACACACACACACGTAGGAGGATTTGGATGATCAAATGAAGTTAGGAAATGCAAAACACATTTTTTTTTTTTAAATTTTACTTTAAGTTCTGGGATACACGTGCAGAACGTGCAGGTTTGTTACTTAGGTATACGTGTGCCATGGTGGTTTGCTGTACCTATCAATCCATTATCTAGGTTTTAAGCTCCACATGCATTAGGTATTTGTCCTAATACTCTCCCTTCCCTTGCTCCCCAAACCCTGACAGGCCCTGATGTGTGATGTTCCCCTCCCTGTGTCCATGTGTTCTCATTGTTTAACTCCCACTTATGAGTGAGAACACATGGTGTTTGGTTTTCTGTTCCTGTGTTAGTTTGCTGAGAATGATGGCTTCCAGCTTCATCCGTGTCTGGGCCAAAGACGCAAACTCATTCTTTTTTATGGCTGCATAGTATTCCATAGTGTATATGTGCCACATTTTCTTTATCCAGTCTATCATTGACAGTCATTTGGGTTGGTTCCAAGTCTTTGCTATTGTAAATAGCAAAATAAATATATGCGTGCATGTGTCTTTATAGTAGAATGATTTATAATCCTTTGGGTATATGCCTCGTAATGGGATTGCTGGGTCAAATGGTATTTCTGGTTCTAGATCCTTGAGGAATCACCACACTGTCTTCCACAATGGTTGAACTAATTTACACTCCCAACAGTGTAAAAGCGTTCCTATTTCTCTACATCCTCACCAGCTTCTGTTGTTTCCTGACTTTTTAATAATCATCATTCTGACTGGCATGAGATAGTATCTCATTGTGGTTTTGATTTGCATTCCTCTAATGACCAGTGATGATGAGCATTTTTTCATGTGTTTGTTGGCTGCATACATGTCTTCTTTTGAGAAGTGTCTGTTCATATCCTTCACCCAGTTTTTGATGGGGTTGTTTTTTTCTTGTAAATTTGTTTAAGTTCCTTGTAGATTCTGGGTATTAGACCTTTGTCAGATGTGTAGCTTAAAAAAATTTTCACCCATTCTGTAGGTTGTCTGTTCACTCTAATGCTAATTTCTTTTGCTGTTCAGAAGGTCTTTAGTTTGAATAGGTTCCATTTGTCAATTTTAGCTTTTATTGCAATTGCTTTTGGTATTTTAGTCATGAAGTCTTTGCTCATACCTATGTCCTGAATGGTATTGACTAGGTTTTCTTCTAGGGTTTTTATGGTTTTAGGTTTTACATTTAAGTCGTTAATCTATCTTGAGTTAATTTTTGTATAAGGTGTAAGGAAGAGATCAATGTTCTGTTTTCTACATATGGCTAGCCAGTTTTCCCAGCACCATTTATTAAATAGGTAATCATTTCCCCATTTCTTGTTTTTGTCAGGTTTGTCAAATATCAGATGGTTGTAGATGTGTGGCATTATTTCTGAGGCCTCTGTTCTGTTCCATTGGTCTATATATCTGTTTTGGTACCAGTACCATGCTGTTTTGGTTACTGTAGCCTTGTAGTATAGTTTGAAGTCAGGTAGCGTGATGCCTCCAGCTTTGCTCTTTTTGCTTAGGATTGTCTTGGCAGTGTGGGCTCTCTTTTTTGGTTCCATATGAAACTTAAAGTAGTTTTTTTCTAATTCTGCCAAGAAAGTCAATGATAGCTTGATGAGAATAGCCTTGAATCCATGAATTTTTTGGGGGCAATATGGCCATTTTCACAATATTGATTCTTCCTATCCATGAGCATGTAATTTTTTTTTCCATTTGTTTATGTCCTGTCTTATTTCCTTGAGGATTGGTTTATAGTTCTCCTTGAAGAGATTCTTCATGTCCCTTGTAAGTTGTATTCTTAGGTATTTTATTCTCTTTGTAGAAATTGTGAATGAGAATTCACTCATGATTTAGCTCTCTTCTTGCTTATTGTTGGTGTATAAGAATGCTTGTGATTTTTGCACATTGATTTTGTATCATGAGACTTTGCTGAAGTTGCTTATCAGCTTGAGGACAAAACACTAAAATCTTATTTTGAAGATTCTCAAATGCTCATTGCAGTGTCTCTCAAACATATTTAACCTTAACCTTATGTGAATGTATATGCGCATGTATACACTATGTAACATCTATCAATAATCCTCTCTGTCTAATTTTCTATATAAAACATCTTGCAAAATGCTGTAAAAATATCTGTGTATATTTCCCTTATCTGGGATAGAGCTACCCTTCTGTTTTTAATGTTCTATTTGTACACAGTCATTAGATATCTACTTGATATCTTTCTTGATATTGAATCTTAAATAGAAAATACTTATTTTTCTATACTCGTAAGACTTCTGACATCAAATATGTGAGTTTTCCACATCAAACAATTCTCTGAATTTCTTTAAATGCCAACTGGATGTCCTACAATTTAATTCAATGCTAACACTAATTACCTGGAGTTAGCACAGACATCAAAGTTTAAGGGTTTAGTCCTATAAGGCTGCTCCCTCATGTCAGATGCCAATTTTGATTAGCAGGACCCAAGGTTTCCCACACCTGTGTCTGATTTGACTACCAGTTGGGCTTCTCACAACCCCCTCTTCACATTTGGTAATTTGCTATAATGTGTCACAGAACTCAGGGAAACACTTTACTTACAATTACCAGTTTATTATAAAAAAAATTACAAAGAATACAAATTAACAGACAGATTAGTTGAAGATGTACTTAGGACAAGGTCCAGAAGGGTTCCTAGCACAGGTGCCTCTGTCCCCATGGAGTCAGAGTTTGTCACTTCTCAGCACTTAAGTGTGCTTACCAACCCAGAAGCTCTCCCAGCCCTGTCATTTAGGCTTTTTTGAAGTTTCATTATAGAGGCATGGTTGATGAAATCATTGGCCATTGGTGATTGACTCAATTCTCAGCCCTTTTCCTCTACCCAGAGTTTGGGGCATGGAGCTGAAAGAGCCAACTTTCTTATCTCATGGTTGGTTGCTCTGGGAACCAGCTGCCATCCTTCAAGAGTTGCTTTATTAGCATAAACTATGATTGAAAGAGGTTTATTTTATATGAAAGGCACCCTTACCCTATCTTCCAGAAAATTCCAAAGGTTTTACAAGCTCCATGCCAAAAGCCAGTGATGGAGACAAAATATATATTTCTGATTATATCACAATATTATGGAACCCTTTGTTTTTCTGATGAGACATATTTTTCTGCTGAAAGGCAAAATAAAAGCATTCTTTAAAATTTTAGTATTTGAAATTTTACAATAACACTTTCTTGAGAAAGGAGAATTGGATTTCAGTGATGTTTCTAATGCTCAGTCCTTTTTGCTTCAACAGAAGAAAAAATAATTATCATGATGTCTCCATAGCAGGCAGTGATTTATTATTGACATTTCTTCCCCTTATAAAGCATAACAGTTATAATCTCATATTAATACCATCTTCTTTGGAAATAAAATATGTATATCATAAGTTTTCTAATCTTATGGAGGTTATTATTAATACAGTGTAAGTCATGGTTTAAAGAAACTGTAGATTTGGTAGAAGCTTTGCTATTGTAATATCTATACACAGAGGTACCACTTTACTATTAGCTCTGAAGTGCTAACATTTAGATAGTAATTTTTCTATATGCTACATCACGATTAAATAAAACTGATGACAAAATGAAAGAAGAAAATGTGGAATAACATTGTATTTTATATAAAAGTGATATCTCTGCAATCTTGTAAACACAAACCTTATTTATTTATTCTTTTGCAATACCAATAATCTCTAAGGCATACAGTGACATAGCATATTGATACCTTTTGCATATAGTATTAGAGAGAGTTATGGTTTTTCAGTGTTATACTCCACATCTCATGCCATAGATCTTGAATTTTGTCTTTAATTGTTAGATTTATTTTCTAATTCGTTGAAATTTATATGATTTATACATGTATAGATTTTAAAAATCAAATTATTAATAGTCTCATAATGAGAAATAGCAGTCATTTTCCTCCTCACTCACAACCCACCCATGTACCTCTCTTTCTCTACAGAATCAACTACATTTGATTCTTCTACATGTTTCCCTGGTATTTACCTACATATTTCTACATTGTAAATCTATACTGATATTTATTGATTATATACATTTTCAGTTGATTTCTTGCTGTGAAAGATAAGGACTTAATTCCTTCTTCCCATTTCTACTTCTAATATATTTATTCATCAGTATAACTATATGATACATAGGGGCTAAAACAATAATCAGTCTTTAAATTTTTATTTTTTAAAAAAATATGATTACGCAATATCACTATACCATAAGCCCCTTGAGAATAAAGTGTTCTATTGTTTTGTTTCCTAATGTATCTTAAGCAGTTGAAGAGTACTTAGAACAGAATACATGTTCTATAAATAATGAATTCATAGTTTACTCTTGACCCAAACAATCATCATGATTCCTTTTATAAATAACACTTTGTTTCTCAGATATTTATTTCTTGTATCGTATTTTATTGGCATGACTTTCTATACATGTATTTATTTCTTTTTTTAACTTATACTTTTTAATGAACAGATTTTGTTTTTTTGAACAGTTTTAAGTATACAGAAAAATTGAGCAGCTAGTACAGAGACCTCCCATATATCCCTCCCTCTTGCACACTGTTTCCCCTATTTTTAACATCTTGCACTAGTGTGGCTCATTTGTTATAATTGATTACCCAATATTACACATTATCATTAATGAAAAACTATAGTTTAACATTGTTTTCTTTCCCTATATTGTACAGTTCTATGTTTTTTTACAAATGCATAATGTCATTTATTCAGCATTAAAATATCATACAGCATAGTTTCCCCATTCTAAAAATCTCCTGTGCTTCATCCTTGTATTCATCCCTCTTCCCACTCCACCTGAACCTCTATTAACCATGGATGGACAAACTTTCTAATATTGTTTTATCCAGGATGTCCGTTGAAATCACACCATATGTACCCTTTTAGATTAGCTTTGTTCACTTAGTAATATGCCTTTAAGTTTCCTCCATGTCTCTTTGGGGCTTGATAGTGCATTTCTTTTGACCACTGAATAATATTCTGTTGTATGGATGTACCAGAGTTTGTTTATTCCTTCATCCATTGGAGGACATCTTGTTTTTTTTCAGTTTGGGTGATTATGAATAAAGATTCTACAAACATACATTCTAGAAGATCTAAGGTTGCTGTTGTTGTTTTTCTGCAGATCTCCATCTCACTATCTTCAATATACCTCTCTAGTAAAAACAATTTTCTTGATAGATTTGCTTCTTCCCATTAACAAAGTACTTTCCTTCCTTTTTTCTTAGGATGGATTCTGTTTCCTGAGTTTTGTGTTTGTGATGTTTAATTTTAGTCTTAACTTTACTGGATGAAGGGTTTCCAAGATAATTGGCTAAACATTTCTGAGTGTGTCTGTGAGGCTGTTTCTGGAAAATATGAGCATTTGAAGTGGTAGAGAGCAAAGCCAATTGCCCTTCACAATACAGGTGGACATAGGCACCATCCAGTCCACTGAGGGCATGAATAGAACAAAAAAGCAGAAGGGAGATATTTTTCTATCGCTGCCTGACTGCTTGAGCTGGGACATCAGTCTTCTTCTGTCTTTAGACCGGAACTTACATCATTGGTCCTCTTATTCTTAGTTACACCACCAGCTTTCCTGAGTCTCCTCCTTGCAGAAGGTAGATCATGTGACAGCATCCATAATTAAGAGAAGTCAATTCCTTATTATAAATATCTTTCTATATATCTATACATCTATCTGTCTATATCTATATGTCTATCTATATCCTATTGGTTCTGTTTCTCTGGAGAACCCTAACTAATACAGTGTTCTTCTTTTTCCTTTGTTTGTTTTATAAGAGTATATTTTCCGGTAGCTTCCTAAGAAAGTGTTTATGGAAAATACATATTTTTTATTGCATCAATGTCTGAAAATATCTTTTTTGTACTCTTAACAGGTTATCTGGATATTTTTTAGTTTCTTCTCTTCATGTATATTTGACTTGTAGTATTGCTGTTGAGAATTCTGTTATTCATTTACCTGATATTTTGTGATCTCTCATTTTTTGTCTTTGTAAGTTTTTAGGATATCTTTTAATAACTAGTGTTTTGAAATATGTACAATGTGCCTTGCTTGGGTTCATTTATTGAAAAAATTTTCAATGAGAGCCCAGAATAATCTAATAGCATTTCTGGGGAAAAAATGTGTTGTATTTGTCCTTTGATAATTTCTTCCCTTTTTGCTTCTCTATTTCTTTGTATGTAGAATTTAGAAGTTAGAGCACCTGGGCTGATCATCTAATTCTATAACTTTTTATTTTCTATTATAACTTTTTCTGTTAGCACTTTTTAAGATTTTGCATAATCTAGTTTTCTTTTTAAATTTTGGATAGCATATTTTTAATTACCAGGAGTCTTAATTACCTTTGATGTTCCATTCTATAGCTCTCAATTCTTTTTAGTATCTTCTTTCTCTACAAGGTAATTAACAATAGTTTTACTTACCTTTTTGTTCTTTGCGCAGCAATGTCTTTGTTTCATCTAAGTTCTTATTTATTCATGCCCATTTATTTAGTCTTTGAGCTATGTGTGATGAAGTATGCAACAAGTTAATGTGGATCAGGAACTCTGTGCATGTGAGAAGTGTTTGTTGACTTGTGGGATTCTCATCTGGGTGATTTGGTGGCAAGCTATTTCTTCTACTGGAGTGATGCTAAAATGTGTGTGTGTGTTGCTTTTGTTTTCAGTTTCTTCAGATAAAAATTGTTTAGCTTTATACCTAGAAGGTTGAATCCTTCTTAGTGAGAGTTCTGGTAGGGTGGGGAAGGAAATTGTAGAGTCTAATATTTAATATGCAAAATTTGTATTTTTTTTTTTTTTCTATTTTGAGAGCTGAGCCACTCCTTCATCTTTACTTTATTTTCCTGTTGTTTAGGTCTCAGGCATGAAATTTCCCTTTCCTCTCTAGCACACAGAGTTGAAAAGGGGCTAAAAGCTCTCTCTTTTCTTGAAGCCCAGTTTTCACTGAATGTCTTTATATTTTCTGTCTCAACATTCTGCTTTCTCTAGATCTCACTCTTGAGTTTATCTGTAATTCTCTGTACGTTTGTTCACTGTTCAGTATTTTTTCCCAAACATCTCACTTTTGTTAATTCACTTGCTACTTGTTTCCCATATTCAAAAGTTTGTTGTAATCTTTGGTCTACTGTTGTCTCTTCTTGTACCCTTTTTGTTCTCGTTAGTTTAAACATTCAAAAATTACTTTACCTTCATTTTAGTTAAGATTCAAGGGTTAAGGAATAAGCACATATAGGACAACAACAATGTTAAAATAAAGGAGGCTTTCTGGTTCTTTTTCTCAGCAGTCCTTTTGTGGTTCCCATCTTTCTTTTCTTCTGGACACAACCACTCTTATTAAATAGACTTAAACATCATCTTTGTCAATAAACTGCATAATAATATGAACTATTTTAAATTGAATGACATTTTCGACAATGAATGAACTCAACTGAATGTTATGAGACAGCATTCGAGGTAATTATTTAATTAATGAAAATGAAGTATTGCAATATTGAGGGACTTGAATACATGTTGATGGATACTATGGATAAGAACTATGTCTCAAAGCCAGCTCAGGGCAATTCACATTTTCAAAAAATGAAATGAAGTATTTTCATTGCTTTTTTTTCTTTTTCTCTAGCTTTGCATCTTGATTGAAGCAAAGACATCTGTCTTTTCCCAGATAGCAAGAACTTTGGTTGCTGTGGCAACATATTGACTGGGGAATTTAAAAATAAAGGTGGCTCATTTCCAAATCATTTTTTCCCCCTTCACGAAAAAGCCACACACTGGTAAGAAACTTCTACTGGAGCCTTTATAATCAATAAACCTATTGTTTTCTGAAGGATTATATCCCAAAACTTGCATGTTAAGTAGGTGAGAATGTGTACATTTGGCTTTCATACACTTTTAAACCATAAAACACTGAACTACCTCATTTTTAACAAGTTTTCTTTCTCTCTCTCCCTCCCCCTTTTCCTTCCTTCCTTCCTTCCTTCCTTCCTTCCTTCCTTCTTTCCTTCCTTCTTCCCTTCCTTCCTCCCTCCCTCCCTCCCTCCCTGTCTATTTTTTGAAATTGTTACGCTGAGAACCTGGGTGGGTACAGAAGGAGGAGGGGCAAAGGCAGTGAAAGAAACCCTTCAAAGGCCTTTGCGGAGGCAGAGCCTGGTTGCTAGGGCTTGAAAAGATTGTTATTTGTAGCTAACACAAAGTTATTCTAAAATGCACTCAGCCTTAGAAGTAAACAAGTTCTAAATTTTTAAGAGAAGCAGGGATTGAATCTTCTGACACATAAAAATAATCTTTTGACATTTTGGAATGCACATATATTTGTGCATTAAATTTCATAAAATGCCAGGGAAAAAAGAAGGGAGTTAACTTCGTTAAATTGAGGACATATACCTCAAATAACTCACATGTTTAAAAACACCTGAAGTTTTAGATTATTTATTTCAAAAATTTTATTTTCTTGTGAGTCTTGTAGTAATATAGAACTCATCAAAATCAAACCAGCATGATAGGAAAATAAATGTGTGATTCTACTTTAGTCTTATTTATTGACTTGTTTCCAAATCTAGAGCCTTGCGATTTGTTTACTTTTCATTTGTTTCACAAATTTATATAAAATAAATAATATTTGCTAGATGAATTAGACAGTTAAACTTTTTAAGATAGAAATTATTTAAGTTAGTTATACAATTATTCCAAATTGTGCTGGAGGACTGGGTGGGGATAATTTACATAAAACAAGTAATTTTAACATCACAATAAATTCAGTAAGAAAAGGAAACAAAAATGATGTTGTCTTTATTAACTATTAGCTGTATGATTGCAGTTAAATATTTCCAAAGCTATTTATTGGCCTAGAACAATATAATTAAATAATTATTTTTGAGAACCTCTTACTTTAAAAACTGGCATTTTGAAGTAATGATTAAATGTTAACACAGTGAAAATATAATTTTAATCTTTCTCCTTTTCACCTTTCTGGTAAGGATATAGGCTGTCATAATGCAATAAAGAATTTGTGATACCTCGTTAGGGATTTTTAAGGTAGAGAAGAATGGCAATATATTCTCCCCTAATGCATAAGAATTGTGGAATACTAAACTCACAAGCCCAATCTCAAAACTTTATAATTTTTTTTTCCAAGAAGCCCCTAATGAGTGCAAATGATAACAAAAGTTTTCTCCAGGCAAAGTTTAATGGATATAACAAGAAGATGCTTGCATAAAACACTAATTCCTACCAATGTTTCTACTATGAAGGAATTCAGTACAAATTCTTTAGGACCCAGGATCCCTGGTTATTGAAGGTATGGAGACCATTTATAATGATTTTCAGAAGGTAGAAAAAGAATTGACCAGTTATCTGGTTTTGCTTTCCTGTCTAATTACCTCTCAAGGCCCTTCCTCTTTCTTACGTTCTACCCCATAGGCCCACTGTCTCAGGTCCTTTCTAGAGGTTAATGGCACTCAGAGGATCTAGCTTTATTTCTTTCATATTCACCTCACTATATGAATTTCCCGTTAATGATTTTGTTTTTCTTGATTCTTTATGTTATTAGATCAGGGACCAAGCTGCTAAAGTAAAAGATACCAGGGAGAGAAGTCAGGAAAACTCACCCACTGAAATGAATAAGAGAAAATGTATCTATACTAACTAGAGGTTCAGAAGGTTAAAGGCATTTAAAAAGTGCTGAACTTACTCTGTTAGGAAAATTTTCCAGAATTATAATGGATGGAAAAAAAATAACAAAACAGTCCCTTAAAGAACCTAAACTCTGGTAGCATTGGCATTGGCCATTTTACCAGCCAATCAGCCTCAGGGCATGGTGGAAACATTGGTTGGAAGGATACATTGATGTTTTGAAGACTTCAGGAGACACCAGAGAAGATATCATTTCACCTATACATCCTCCTAGTATAGAAGGCAATGGTAATTGATCAGGACTATTCTGAGTAATGTCAATTCCAAATAATTCTGGCATTTAAAAATTTCCAAGGTGTTTTTAATGTTCCAAGAAGCTTCATGTAGAAAGAAATTCTTACACATTTTTAACTGAAATAGACACACATGGAATAGAAAAAAGAAAGACATCCACCTGACAACTGGCAAAATCAAACCAGTTAATCTATGAGTAAATTATGTCACAGTAAGATTACTTTCAAATCAATAGCCACATCCTTATTTTTAGTGCTCTATTATATTTATCTTTATTTGCAAAGCTTTTTAAAATAGCATTATTTTCAAGACAGTTAATTTAAAAAATTATTGCTACCTGACATATCTTTGCGTACTAGAATGCAAGTTCCTTTAGAGCAGAGAATCTATTCTTTTCTTCTTCTGCCTTATTCACTCTCTTCTCCTTGTCTCTCTCTTTTTGCATTATGTATTTCCAGTACTTAGCATGGTGTCTAATATAACTTAGATGTGATTGTTAAATGAGGGAATGCCTTGAGAATGTGAGAAATCATTAAAAACTTCTGTACTCAGGGAGATTATGTATTTCATTTTTATTGATTTAATTTCTTCAATAGGTAATAAATGTAGGAGGTGTACAGAAATCAGAAAATATTCTACTCATCAAGAATGTGGCAAGTTGCAACTACAAAATGAAAATAGAAACAGAATAGAAATATCAAGATAAGGGACAACTAAGAGACTAAGGAAATATGACAGGTGATGTACAAAATTTTTTGTATTTATTTGCTATACTGGTGCCAAAATAAAAATGGTTGTCTCACTCCCACCCTGGTATATCATCCATTAGTTGGCACCAGCCCCAAACTAAAAACATGTTTTATTAGTTTCTTGTGTTCCTTTCAAAAATTATGTAAATTGAATCAAGTATAAGTACAATTTATATCTATCTCACATAGTTTGCTTTATTCAATTACTGTGTCTTAGAGATCTTTCCAAATTAGCATATCCTTTTGTACGCAAGCTGGAATGTTTCAGTTTATGGATATAACATAATTTATTTATAAATCCTGCATTGATAGATACTTAGTTATATCAGTTCATTCTCGCATTGCTATAAAAAAATACCTGAGACTGGATAATTTACAAAGAAGAGAGGATTAATTGGCTCATGGTTCTGCAAGCTGTACGGAAAGCATGATGCTGGCATCTGTTCAACTTCCTCAGGAAACTTAAAATCATGGTAGAAGGTGAAAGGGGAGCACTGACATCTTACATGGCAGGAGCAGGAGCAAGAGAGTGAAAGTGAGGTGCCTCACACTTTAAACAACCAGATCTCATGAGAATTTACTCAGCATCTTGAGGATAGCATGAAGGGGGTGGTGCTAACCCATTCATGAGAAATCCACCCTCACAATCCAGTCATCTCTTACCCGGCCCCACCTCTAACATTGGGGATTACAATTCAACCTGAGATTTGGTGAGGACACAGATACAAACCATATCATTTGGCCCCGGCCCCTCCCAAAGTTTATATCCCTCTCACATTGCAAAATGCAATCATGCCCTCCCAGTAGTCCCCCAAAGTCTTATTTTAGCACTGACTCAAAAGTTCAAAGTCTAAAGTCTCATCTGATACAAGGCAAGTCTCTTCTACCTATGAGCCTGTAAGAAAAACAAAAACAACAACAACAAAAAAGAAACTAGTTACTTCTAAAATACCTGAGGTTATAGACATTGAGTAAACATTTCCATTCCAAAAGGGCAAAATCAGCAAAGAGAAAGGAGTGACCGGCCACAAACATGTTCAAAACCCAGCAGGGCAGTCATCAAATCTTAAAGCTTCAAAATAATCTGCTTTGACTTCATGCCTCACATTTAGGGAACATGGGCACTTGGATGTGCCATTGGCTTGACCATCCCGGGATGACCCAGTGAAGACTCTGTGTGGGGGCTCCACACACATTTCCCCTCCATACTGCCCTAGTAGAGGTTTCCTGTGAAGGCACAACCCATCTCAGCAGGCTTCTGCCTGGACATCCAGGCTTTTCAAATATATTCTCTGAAATCTAGGTGAAGGCTCCCAAGCCTCATCTCTTGCATTCTGCACACCCACAACATTAACATATAGAGGCCTCCAAGGCTTACTGCTTGCACTCTCTGAAGCAGTGGCTGGAGTTATAACTGGACCCATTTAAGCCACAGCTGGGACTGGAGCTGGAGTGTCTGGAATGCAGGGAGAAGTTTCCTGAGACTGTACAGGGCAGTGGGACTTCAGGCCTGGCCCAGGAAACCGTTCTGTCTTCCTAAACCTGTGGGCATGTGGCGGTAGGGGCTGCCTCTTAGATCTCCAAAATGCCCCTGAGGCCTTTTCCCATTGTCTTGGCTATCAGCACTTACTTCCTTTTTTGTTATGCAAATTTAAAAGCCTGCTTGAATTCCTTCGCTGAAAATGGGCTTTGCTTTTGTACCACATGGCCAGACTGCAAATTTTTCAAATGTTTATTTACATCCTGCTTCCTTTTAAATATAAGTTCCAACTTCTTTATTTGCTCCTGCATCTGTGTATAGGCTGTTAGAAGCAGTCAAACCACACCTTGGACACTTTGCTGCTTAAAAATATCTTCCACCAGATACACTCTAAAGTTCAAACTTTCACAGATCCCTAGGGTATGAACAGAATTCAATCAAGCTGTTTGTTAAGGCATAACATGGGTGGCCTCTGCTCCAGTTCCCAATAAGTTCCTTATTTCAGTCTGAGACCTCCTCAGCCTGGACTTCATTGTCCATATCATTATCAGTATTTTGATTACAACCATTTAATCAGTCTTTAAGAAGTTCCAAACTTTCCTTCATCTTCCTGTCTTCTTCTGAACCCTCCAAAATCTTCCAAACTCTGCCCATGTGCCTACACCACAAGGGCCCTGGGTTTCAAGAACAAAACTGGGTGGCTGTTTGGGCAGACACCAAGCTAGCTGCAGAAGATTTTTTTTTTGTACCCCAGTAGTGCCTGGAATGCCAGCGAGATAGAACTGTTTACTCCCCTGGAAAGTGGGCTGAAGCCAGGGAGTCAAGTGGTCTTACTCAGTGGATCCCACCACCATAGAGCCCAGCAAGATAAGATCCAGTGGCTTGAAATTCTTGCTGCCAGCACAGCAGTCTAACGTCAACCTGGGATGCTTGAGCTTGGTTGGGGGAGGGGAGTCCACCATTACTGAGACTTGAGTAGGTGGTATTCCTCTCACAGTATAAACAAAGTCAGTGGGAAATTCAGACTGGACAGAGTCTACCACAGCACCGCAAAGCCATGGTAACCAGCCTTCCTCTCTAGATTCCTCCTATCCGGGCAGGGCATTGCTAAAAGAAAGGCAGCAGCCCCAGTCAGGGGCTTATGGATAAAACTCCCAGCTTCCTGGGACAGAGCACCTGGGGGAAGGGGTAGCTGTGGGCACAGCTTCAGCAGACTTAAACATTCCTGCCTGCCAACTCTGAAGAAAGTAGTGGATCTCCCAGCACAATGCTCAAGCTCTGCTAAAGGACAGAAGACCTCCTCAAGTGTGTCCCTGACCCCTGAGCCTCCTGACAGGGAGACACCTCCCAGCAGGAGTCGACAGACAACTTATACAGGAAAGCTCCGGCTGGCATTCGGTGGGTGCCCCTCTGGGACAAAGCTTCCAGAGGAAAGAGCAGGCAGCAATCTTTGCAATCTGGTGGTGCTACCCAAGCAGGCAGCAATCTTTGCTGTTCTGTAGCCTCTGGTGGTGCTACCAGGCAACAGGGTCTGGAGTGGACCCCCAGCAAACTGCAATAGACCTGCAGAAGAGGGACCTGTTAGAAGAAAAACTAACAAACAGAGGTAATAGCATCAACATCAGAAAAAAAAAAAAAAAAGGACGACAAGCAAAAACTCCGTTCAAAGGTCACCAACAGCAACAACCAAAGTAGATAAATCCACAAAGATGAGGAAAAACCAGTGCAAAAGGGCTGAAAATTCCAAAAACCAGAATGCCTCTTCTCCTCCAAAGGATCACAGCTCCTTGCCAGCAAGGGAACAAAACTGGATGGAGAATGAGTTTGACTAATTGACTGAAGTAGGCTTCGGGAGGTGGGTAATAACAAACTCCTCCGAGCTAAAGGAGCATGTTCTAACCCAATGCAAGGAAGCTAAGAACATTGATAAAAAGTTAGAGGAATTGCTAACTAGAATAACCAGTTTAGAGAAGAACATAAGTGACCTGATGGAGCCGAAAAACACAGTACAAGAATGTTGTGAAGCATGCATAAGCATTAATAGCTGAATTGGTCAAGTGGAAAAAAGGATATCAGAGATTAAAGATCAAATTAATGAAATAAAGCATGAAGACAAGATTAGAGAAAAAAGAATGAAAAGGGATGAACAAAGCCTCCAAGAAACATGGGTCTCTGTGAAAAGAACAAACCTACATTTGATTGGTGTTCCTGAAAGTGATGGGGAGAATGGAGCCAAGTTGGAAAACACTTCAAGATATTATCCAGGAGAACGTCCCAACCTAGCAAGTTAGGCCAACATTCAAATTCAGGAAATGCAGAGAACACCACAAAGATACTCCTCAAGAAGAGCTACCCCAAGTCACATAGTTGTCAGATTCACCAAGATTGAAATGAAGGAAAAAATGTTAAGGGCAGCCAGAGAGAAAGGTCGGATTGCCCACAAAGGGAAACCCATCAGATTAACAGCAGATCTTTCTGCACAAATCCTACAAGCCAGAAGAGAGTGAGGGCCAATGTTCAACATTCTTAAAGAAAAGAATTTTCAACCCAGAATTTTATATCAAGCCAAAATAAGCTTCATAAGGGAAGGAGAAATAAAATCGTTTACAGAAAAGCAAATGCTGAGGTAGGTTGTTACAACCAAGGCTGCCTTACAAGAGCTCTGGAAGGAAGCCCCAAGTATGGAAAGGGAAAACTGGTATGAGCCACTGCAAAAACAAACCAAAATATAAAGACCATCAACACTATGAAGAAACTGCATCAACTAATGGGCAAAATAACCAGCTAGCATCATAATGACAGGATCAAATTCACACATAACAGTATTAACCTTAAATGTAAATGGGCCAAATGCCCCAATTAAAAGACACAGACTGGCAAATTGGATAAATAGTCAAGACCCATTGGGGTGCTGTATTCAGGAGACCTATCTCATGTGCAAAGACACACATAGGCTCAAAATAAAGGGATGGAGGAATATTTACCAAGCGAATGGAAAGGAAAATAAAGCAGGAGTTACAATCCTAGTCTCTGATAAAACAGACTTTAAACCAACAAAGATCGAAAAAGACAAGTGCATTACATAATGGTAAAGGGATCAATGCAGCAAGAAGAGCTAACTATCCTAAATATATATGCACCCAATACAGGAGCACCCAGATTCAGAAAGCAAATTCTTAGAGACCTACAAAGAGGCTTAGACTCCAACACAATAATAGTGGGAGTCATTAACACCCCACTGTAAATATTAGACAGATTAACGAGACAGAAAATTAACAAAGATATTCAGGACTTGAACTCAGCTCTGGACCAAGCAGACCTAATAGACATCTACAGAACTCTCCACCTCAAATCAAGAGAATATACATTCTTCTCAGCATTACATCACACTTATTCTAAAATTGACTACATAATTGGAAGTAAAACACTACTCAGCAAATGCAAAAGAATGGAAATTATAACAATCTTTCAGACCACAGTGCAATCAAGTTGGAACTCAGGATTAAGAAACTCACTCAAAACAACGCAACTACATGGAAACTAAACAACCTGCTCCTGAATGACTACTGGGTAAATAATGAAATTAAGGCAGAAATAAATAAATTCTTTGAAACTAATGAGAACAAAGATGCAATGTCCCAGAATCTCTGGGACACAGCTAAAGCAGTGTTTAGAGTGAAATTTATAGCACTAAATGCCCACAGGAGAAAGCAGGAAAGGTCTAAAATCAACACCCTAACATCCCAATGAAAAGAACTAGAGAAGCAAGAGCAAACAAATTCAAAAGCTAGCAGAAGGCAAGAAGTAACTGAGATTAGAGCAGAACTGAAGGACATAGAGACACAAAAACCCCTTCAAAAAAATCAATGAATCCAGGAGCTGGTTTTTTGAAAGAATTAACAAAATAGACCACTAACTAGACTAATAAAGAAGAAAAGAGAGAGTAATCAAATAGATGCAATAAAAAATGATGAAGGAGAGATCACTACTGCTCCCCCAGAAATACAAACTACTATCAGTGAATACTATAAACACCTCTATGCAAATAAACTAGAAAATCTGGAAGAAATGGATAAATTCCTGGACACATACACCCTCCCAAGACTAAATCAGGAAGAAGTTGAATCCCTGAATAGACCAATAACAAGTTCTGAAATTGAGGCAGTAATTAATAGGCTACCATCTGAAGAAAGCCCAGGACCAGATGGATTCACAGCCAGATTCTACCAGAGGTACAAAGAAGAGCTGGTACCATTCCTCCTGAAACTATTCCAAACAGAAAAAGAGGAACTCCTTACTAACTCATTTTATGAGGCCAGCATCATTCTTATACCAAATCTGGCAGAGACACAATAAAAAAGAAAATTTCAGACCAATATCCCTGATGAACATTGATGCAGAAATCCTCAATAAAATATTGGCAAACTGATTCCAGCAGCACATTAAAAAGCTTATCTACCACGATCAAGTTGGCTTCATCCCTGGGAGGCAAGGCTGGTTCAACGTACACAAATCAATAGACGTAATCCATGATATAAACAGAACCAATGACAAAAACCACGTGATTATCTCAATAGATTCAGAAAATGCCTTTGGTAAGATTCAACATTGCTTCCTGGTAAAAACACTCAATAAACTAGGTATCAATGGAACATATCTCAAAATATTAAGAGCTATTTATGACAAACCCACAGCCAATATCATATGGAATGGGTAAAAGCGGGAAGGCACCCCCTTTGAAAACCAGCACAAGACAAGGTTGCCCTTTCTCACCACTCCTATTCAACATAGTATTGGAAGTTCTGGCCAGGGAAATCAGGCAAGAGAAAGAAATAAAGGCTATTGAAATAAGAAGAGAGGATGTCAAATTATCTCTGTTTGTAGATGACATGATTATATATTTGGAAAACCCCATTGTCTCAGTCCAAAATCTCCTTAAGCTGATAAGCAACTTCAGCAAAGTCTCATGATACAAACTCAGTGTGCAATAATCACAAGCATTCCTGTACACCAATAATAGACAAACAGGGAGCCAAATCATGAGCAAACTCCCATTCACAATTGCTACAAAGAGAATAAAATACCTAGGACATAACTTACAAGGGATGTGAAGGACCTCTTCAAGGAGAACTACAAACCACTGCTCAAGGAAATAAGAGAGGACACAAAGAAATGGAAAAACATTCCATGCTCATGGATAGGAAGCATCAATATTGTGAAAATGGCCATACTGCCTAAAGTAATTTATAGATTCAATGCTATTTCCATCAAGCTACCGTTGACTTTCTTCACAGAATTAGAAAAAGTTACTTTAAATTTTATATGGAACCAAAAAGGAGCCCATATAGGCAAGAAAATTGTAAGCAAAAAAAGAAGAAACCTGGAGGCATCACATTACCTGACTTCAAGCTATACTGCAAGGCTACAGTAACCATAACAGCATGGTACTGGTACCAAAACATATATAGACCAATGGAGTAGAACAGACGCCTCAGAAATAACACCACACATCTACAACCATCTGATCTTTGGCAAACCTGACAAAAACAAAAGATGGGGAAAGGATTCCCTATTTAATAAATGATGTTGGGAGAACTAGCTAGCCATATGCAGAAAACTGAAACTGGACTCCTTCCTTATACCTTATACAAAAATTAACTGAAGCTGGATTAACGATTTAAATGGAAGACCTAAATCCATAAAAAGCCTCGAAGAAAACCTAGATGATACTATTCAGGACATAGGCATGAGCAAAGACTTCATGACTGAAATAACAAAAGCAATTGCAACAAAAGCCAAAATTGACAAATGGGATCTAATTAAACTAAAGAGCTTCTGCATAGCAAAAGAAACTGTCATCGGAATGAATAGGCAACCTAGAAAATGGGAGAAAATTTTTGCAATCTACTCATCTGACAAAGGTCTAACATCCAGACTCTACAAGGAACTTAAACAAATTTATGAGAAAAAAACAACCCCATCAAAAAGTGGGTGAAGGACACAAACAGATACTTCTCAAAAGAATACATTTAGGCAGCCAACAAACATGAAAAAAAAAAAGCTCATCACTGGTCATTGGAGAAATACAAATCAAAACCACAATGGGATACCATCTCATGCCAGTTAGAATGGCAGTTATTAGAAAGTCAAGAAATAACAGATGCTGGAGAGGATGTGGAGAAATAGGAAGGCTTTTGCACTGTTGGTGGGAATGTAAATTAGTTCAACCATTGTGGAAGACAGTATAGCCATTCCTCAAGAATCTATAACCAGAAATACCATTTGATCCAGCAGTCCCATTACTGGGTATATACCCAAAAGATAATAAATCATTCTACTCTAAAGACACACGCACATGTATGTTTATTCCAGCACTATTCACAATAGCAAAGACTTGGAACCAACCCAAATGCCCATCAATATAGACTGGATAAAGAACATTTGGCACATATACTCCATGGAATACTATGAAACCATAAAAAAATGGATGAAGCTGGAAACCATCATTCTCAGCAAACTAAACCAGGAACAGAAAACCAAACACCACATGTTTTCACTCATAAGTTGGAGTTGTACAATGAGAACATATGGGCATAGAGAGGGAAATATCACATACCAGGGACTGTCAATGAGTGGAGGGGCATGGGAGGAATAGCATTAGGAGAAATGCCTAATGTAGATGACAGGTTGATGGGTGCAGCAAACCACCATGGCATGCGTATACCTGTGTAACCTGCACATTCTGCACATGTATCCCAGAACTTAAAGTATAATTTAAAAAAATATAAGCCCTGATATACTACTTTTTGTCAGAATAATGCTAATAATATACAGCAAATATCTTAGTTGTTGTCTTTAAGCAGCAGAACCTGAGGCAAGTATAAAGGTAAGGATTTGATCTATTTAGAAGATGCAATTCAGGAGCAGTTAAGGGAAGCAAGGAAAGATGAAAAGGAATGGAGTCCATTGCATTACTGTGCTGGTAACTGCCCCTTAATCTACTGCAGAAGCATAGAAAGTCCCTCAACAGACCTGTGGTATGAAGGAATTCACCAAAGTTTATGGAAGAGAAGTTAACAGAAGGAAAAAGGAGGAGGGATTTATCTGCTTTACTGTGTCTCATATGAAGTGTCCTATTGTTTCATTCTCACCCCATAGGGATAAATTCCCCTTCACTGCACGGACTGCATAGTCACTCACATGGAGGCTACTTGTGAAGCCAGATAACACACACAGAAATGCTGAATTTCTTGGAGTCTGGCAGCAAACAACGAGTTTGCCAGTTCTGAGGTCCTAATCCATGGGGAGAAAGGAGACAATCAGCAGCACCTCAGAGAGTAAGAAAACCCAAAATAATTTTATTCTTTATGTTTGACTGCAGTACATACAAAGAGTTTAGCTTATTAGCTTTTCAGTGATTACCTAATATTAGCAAATCTCTCAGAGTAATTCATTTCAGGAACAAATTACAATAAAGCAATGCGTCTATATCCCTTGAAACAAACAAACAAACAAACAAACAAAAAGAATTTGGAAAACCTTGGTAGCCCTTCTGCATTTTAAACAAAAGTCTGTATGAAGAAAAATAGAACAAAAGTATATAAACATTATGTTAAAACTACTACAAACCAATAGTAATTAGCTTAATAAATATTAATGGTGTTAAGCAAGCTGTACAAATTGAATTGTTTTTGAAGTTATATCTGAATACAACAAATGAAGTAATATAAATCAGATATAAGGATTATTTTAAATTTTATATATTGTTACATACCTATGAAAATCTCTTAGAAATATTTTGAAGTTTATAGGGAGAAAAGCAACTAATTAAATTTAGAATTTATAAGACATTTGTATATCATAGCAGAATACATAATAAATATGTAGAAACCAATAACTTTCCCCAATGGTAGTAACAATCAGTTAGCAATAAAAAAGAAAAAATAAAATTTAGACCCCCACATTAAGGGCTAACAGTTTACAGAGTAAGATGCTGTTCAGTATATTCAAGGTACAGGGACAGAAGTAACTATAATCAAAAGAATAACATTTTTCACCAATCCTGAGAAGATGAAAATTGTTATGTTTATTTAGATTTTGTTTACATTGTTACATCTAAACAACTTCTTCATGAGAGTGAATGTACATATTGAACCTTTTTGGGTTCTTTCTTTAATAGCATTAAGTGTATTAACATCATTTTAAACAGCTGAACACACGTATAGTACTTTTTGTTGACCTATACTAACACATGAATACTGCAGAGCAATCCTAGGGTAGTATGGGGGAAAGGAAGTAGAGAAATGCCTTCACTGCTGTCTGTGAAAAATAAATGTCTTCAACGTGTATGTTTTGCTAATTTTTTAAATTTTATAGGCCAGAAGAAAAGCTTAGATATTTTCATATTTATTATTGAATAAGTAGGGATTGAAATAGGATAGTAGCCATAATACCAATTAATTGATAAAGCCAATAAATTAATACTGCTAAAAATAGACTCTTACTCCTTTTAGAGTTTGTTTAGGCATCCCTAATTTCCACTTCTACCCTCTCAAATATCTGCATGTTTTCACATTCTTAAATAAGGAGCCAGTAGAAAACCAGAATCCTGCACCATTGAGTATAGAGTATTAAGGAATGAAAAAAATTAAAGGCACATATTAAAAGGGTCACAGCATAATCCCTAGAAGTGTTTAATTTTGAGCACAACTGTACCCTGAAGACCCCAGGAAATGATATGCTTTTTCCCACCAGCAACACAGTCACTTGAGTATTTCTTTCACACCTCCATTGAAAAAAAAAAAAGACCAGGCATGCAGCTTACTATTGTTATCTAAACCACACAGGGTAGTTTATATTTTGCACAGAAAACCGAAATAATAAGTCAAATTTATTTTTACAAAAGTAATTTACTTGTTCTACTAATAAAAATAATTATTGATCATTTGTGCCAGTCACCATGCTAAGCATTTAAACAAAATGATCTCATTTTAACTCCCAGTGACCCACGACGTTACTGTCCTATTTTACAGATGAGAATAGTGGGGCTTATGGAAGTTGGCTAACTGTATACACAGCTAGGAAGTGGTGGCAATACGATTCAAATTTAGATTTAAGTCCAAAGTTTTAAGTTCTAAACTGCAATGCCACAATGCCTTTTGCATAGAAGACTTTTGACTCTAGAGAATTTAAGTCAACTCATTTGTTTACGTCGTCAAAAATTAAAATTCCAGAAAAACTGGAATTTTTAGTATTGATGGAAATTCACTGTATAGATTGATCACCCTGCCAGAAATAGTTCAACAAGCTGACTATTTCTATGAGCTTCTACAACTGAAGAGAGGTCTATTCTTTGTAAGACCCTTTTTTTTTAAAAAAAAGAAAAAAGATCCCAATTTTAGGACAATTCTATTAGTGATGGTTAATTAAGAATAAAACTAAATTCTTAGTTACACAGAAATAGTCTGCCCAACTGAATTAAATTCCTGATATTTTTCTCTACTGAAAGAGTGTAAAAAACAAAGCAGTTAGCCCATTTCTTCAGTGTCATTTAAATTGCATTTATATGATAACTTTGGAGTGAAAGCGGAGCTCATGTATTAATATTTGGCCCTATGTAAATTAGACCATAAATTTAGTAAATAAATTATTCACTTTTTGCCATAGTTATATTTGTTATGGAAGAGAAATAATAGTGGATAACTTTTTGAAAAAACACTTTTCTTGATTTTTTTTATATCTCTTGGACACTACCATACTCAGGAGAGCATTTATCTTCCTGCACACTAGAAAACTCATACCCAAAGAGAGGAGAGAAAAGTCACTTATAGCCCTCAAGCTGCAATAGCTGCAGGCTGATATGATGTCATTAATACATCTCAGAATGTCTAGTTTTTAAAGTAATTCTAACATGCCTTGTATACTGTGACTATATTTAAGAAATTGATTTGGACAACTCCAAAATCAAACATCTTGATAAGATGTATAAATCAAGGATAATAGTTATTACTTCTTTGAAAATCTCTTACAATTAAAAAAAAAAAAACTATGTTTTTGGCACAAATTTAGTTAATGTGGCATCATAATTCATTTAGTCAACAGATACTTATGGGTTTTTTGCACCTTTGTATATTGCGTTGCACTATAATTAGGGGTCAAATCTTGATTTTGTGATTGTTATTTTTTATGAAATAAGTAGATTATATTAAATAGTTGTTTTTAGTGTAAATAACACATTAAGAAAAGATAATGATGTAATTATAGAGCTATGACATTTTTAAGCTACTTTTTCAATTGAATATATTCTGTTCTTCTCTGAATCTATTACATTTGAAGCCATTTAAACAATTCTTTGCTTTTTTCTTGTTTATTTCTTCATTGTAGTATCTGACAAATGATAATAACCAAATTAAAACCACTTGTAATTCCAAGCATAAATTAAATGAATGTATAATTATGAAATGAATGTATTCTTCAGTTTCAGATTCGTTGAACTGAATAGAGGCTTCTACATTTTTTAATGCATTTTTTTTTAGGAGTCTTACTGTTACCAAATTTCCAGTTTCAAATTTATATGTTTAAGTTTTATTACTTAAGATTTTGTTGCCTTTTCTCTCTGCAGCTGCACTCTGAATTACTGTGTCAGTTCAGGCTTATAAATCCCAGATGAAAAGAATGAAATTTTTTTTGTTATTTGCTTTATGCCAGTAGTTCTTAATCAGAGTCAATTTTCACCCAGGGGATGTTTGATAATGCCTGGAGACATCGTTAATTGTTACTAAAGTTGAGGAGGGAGGGAAGAGTTGCTACTGACATGATATAGGACTGGGAAGCTGCTAAACCTCCTACAATGCACAGAAGAATTTTCTGCATCAAAAATGATCTGATACAAGTATCGATAGTTTCACTGTTGAGAAATCTTCTATATATAATATCCTTGATTTTTCATTCTAAAATTTAGTAAAATGATGAGTTAAATTTAATGATTTTTGTCATGATTAGCATGGTGAGGGATGACATGAGCCTCAAAAGTCAAAGGGCTCTTGCCTGGGAATAGAAAATCAAAAGATGACAATAACACATGTGAAATAGTTTAAGTTTCAGTAAGTTGGAATTAAAACTTTCAGGTGTTCTTTAGAACAAAATCTTCGTTGTCTCCACACAACTGCTAGCTAAGTGCACTTAATTCCAATAGCATGAATCCCATGGCATGTGGAAAGATGAGAATGAGCAGTGTCCACTTGACAGGCACATATGTTAAACAAGATCTTAATGTTTTGTAAAAAAGAGGAGATTTTTATTAAGGCAAGGAGAGAATGTGAACATGATTGAAGGGGTAGAGCATACAGATTAAAGCTATTTGAAATGAAAGTAGGTTTGG